>NW_022985437.1:1469885-1611318 GCF_010093595.1 Mytilinidion resinicola
CCGGCCAACGGTAGTAGGCCGGTGCAGATTGCTGGAGTTGTAGCAATCTGCGGCAGAATTTCGGTAGGTAGGGTGTCGCGGTCGATACCGTGACAAATCTAACCTTAAATAACTCTACAACCACCTAATAAAAAGTTATACAAATTTAATGTATTATTCTTATATATATAAATACTTAGTATATAGAATATAGAGTCTATCCTTATAGTAGTTAGCTAGTAATAAAGGGTAAGGTCTAAAATAGGGGTCTAAATTTAATAATTAGTTAACTACTATAAAAATAGACTTTATATTCTATATACTAAGTATTTATATATATAAGAATAATATATTATATTTGTATAACTTTTTATTAGGTAGTTGTAGAGTTATTTAAGGTTAGATTATTGAATTTCTAGTGGTGCACGGACTGGGCAGCTCGCCCGCATGGGCAGCTCACCCGCAGGGTACGTTAGCGGGTTCAGGGCAGTCTATCTTCCTCTGCACTCGACACCTTTGGCCGCGCCAAGACCTGCCTCTTTGGAAACCCTATCACGTGCCGGAGATCTTAGCGAAAATGACTCGAAATTAGAGTTGCTCAGGGCGTTCGTGAATGCCTTACACGCGTGAGAGGTCGACTCTCGAGATTGATGGCATGCAGTTTATTAGGTCGAAGACACTTGCTTCAAACTGCTGTCAACAATCGTTTCTCGTTTGGTCTTTCACAGCGTTGGATATCTTCTAGTATCGGGAATTTGCATATCACGATGGATGACGAAAAGAAACCCGTAGACTATTCCGCTTGGAGCGCTCCGGAGCTTATACAACGTGTCACGGAGCTCGAGAACAAGTTAAAGGAGCAGAACGCCAGGTATCTCTCCCTCTTGACCTTCGTATCGCCGTCAGTCTAACCCCATCGCAGATATACCTCAAAATCAACCCAACAACCTATTACTTCCGCCAATCAACACCCCATAGAAGTCAAAGAGCACCCTTCAGAACCACAAACCACCGAAGTCAAGCCTCTACCAAAGGTTTTTGACCCCTCCAAATACAACACGCGCCTCATTGCTCTCAAATTTGCGTACTTGGGCCAGGCCTACAATGGCTTCGAGCATCACGCGAATAACCCAACACCGTTACCCACAATAGAGGAGGAGCTATGGAAGGCACTGGTCAAAACCAAACTGATATTCCCGCCGGAAAGAGCGCCTCTAGATATACTGGAGGGAGCCCCCGGACGACCACGCAGGAAGCTCAGAGAAGAGGCGCAAGTCAATTGGGAAGGCTGCGAGTACTCAAAATGCGGCCGGACAGATAGGGGCGTGAGCGCATTCGGGCAGGTCATAGGCATACGCGTACGGAGCAACCAGCGAGCTCCACAGTTTCACGCTCAGGAAACCGCAAGTTCTTCCGCAGCAGGCACCGAAGCTACGCCAAAAGCCACGGAAAAAGTACAGTCACCAGAGCAAGCAAACGAAGAAGCTCCATTCGACCCCATCGCCGATGAATTCCCCTACGTGCAAGTCCTCAACCGCGTCCTTCCAAACGACATCCGCGTTCTGGCATGGTGCCCCAACCCACCGCCAGACTTCTCGGCGCGCTTCCATTGCAAGGAGCGCCGCTACAAGTACTTCTTCACGAACCCGTGCTTTGCGCCCGTCCCTGGCGCCGCGGGCTCGTACCTCACACCCTCAAACCCCAACGCGCCCGCATCTCGGGAGGGGTGGTTAGACATCGACGCGATGCGTGAAGCGTGCAAGCGCCTTGTCGGCCTACACGACTTCCGGAATTTTTGCAAGCAAGATCCGAGCAAGCAGCTCACGGATTTCCGAAGGCGGATCTTTCATGCTGATATAGAGGAGGTGGCGAAGGTAGACCAGCCTGGGTTTCTGGCGCATCCGGCGCTGCTGCCGCCTTCGTCATCCTCAGGAGCAGGCCCGGAACCGAAGCTCTACGCGTTCGTGGTGCACGGGTCGGCGTTTTTGTGGCACCAGGTACGCTCGCTAGTTGCGATTATATTCCTCGTTGGCCAGGGGTTCGAGAGCCCGGAAATTGTCAGCCAGCTGCTAGACGTAGCTGCTAATCCGTGCAAACCGAAGTATCTGATGGCGGATGATGCGCCGCTGGTGCTGTGGGATTGTGTCTTTCCTAAAGCGGAGGACGCGGAGGACTCGAATGTTAGGGAGAAAGGGTATGAGGACTCGCTGAATTGGATCTACGTCGGTGAGAAGGGCGAGATGGAAGAAAGAAGCGAGAAGAAAAGGACGCCGGCAAAGGGGAAATGGGGACGAGGCGGCATTATGGATGATATATGGGAGGTGTGGCATAAGCGGAAAATCGATGAGGTGCTGGCTGGGCAGTTGCTGGAGATTGTGGCTTTGCAGGGGAATCCGACACTCGGTATTCAGCAAGGGCTTGAGGATGCGGGGGTAGGGATAAAGGCACATCGGACGCCGAGTGCGAGGGTATTTGATGGCGGTGATGTGCCTAGGTTGAAGGGGAGTTATTTGCCGGTGCTGGAGTTGGAGAAGATGGATGCGGTGGAAGTGATCAATGCCAAGTATGCGAAGAAGAAGGGATGGGATCCTGCGAAGCCGGCGGTGAGGAATCTAGATGCGGACGAGTGAGGTCATCGTAGATATTATAGTTGGGCAGCTGTCGCTTTCTATCTTCCAAGACTATGAGATTTTACCCAGTGGGTACCCCATCTACAACTACTCCTACACAAGGAGCCATGGAAAGCCCCTATAGCTAATCCAAACGCAGGTTCCCCTTGCCAAAGGGATGGTAATCAACGTCCGCAGCCCATTGAGCCTCATAGAGACTCTCATCCATCTGAGAAGCGTCCATGCCAGCAACAACATCCCTATGAAGCAGAAGATTAGCAAGAGCAATTTCCATGGCATACGACTAACTTACTCGTCTGGAGCCAACACCTCAAGTCCTGGCACGCAGTCTATCAGAGCAATGATGATATACGACCCAACAAACGACCAGGTGAACCCGATCAGCGCCTCCAAGATCTGAATCCCAAGCTGCTTGACATTCCCATCGAAGAACACTCCCCCTTCAATCTCCGTTGCACCATCGTACGCCGCCACTGCCTTCTGCGCAAAAAGGCCCGTTGCAATCGTCCCCACGAACCCACCAACACAATGGGTAGCAAATGTATCCCCATTGTCGACCCACCTAATCCGTCGCGCAAAATCAGTGAATTTGAATCGGAGCGCCTGGCGACAAATGAGCGCACCGCCGACCCCAAAGAAAAACGACGTCGTAAGATCGATAAAGCCAGCAGAAGGCGTGATCAGCACAAGTCCTGAAATAGCCCCCATAAAAGTCGAATCCAGAGACCACTTCCCCGTCTCATAGTAAGTGAGACACGCCCAGGTCATCGCGCCCGCAGATGCGCAGAGGTTGGTCACGCACATCGCCATCACGGACTTGAAGTTGAGGCTGAGGGTGGTGCCGGCGTCGAAGGCCAGCCAGGAGCCCCAGATGATGATCATGGCGAGAGCTTGGCAGATGGTGTTGTGGGGGCGGTGCAGGGCTAGGTGGGACGGGGTGCGGATTTCCGATTTCTTGGAGCGGAAGAGGGGGTAGGAGAGATACAAGCTTAGGGCTGTTGCGGTGGCGCCGCTGCAGATGTGGACAGGGGTGCCGCCTGCGAAGTCGAGGGCGCCCATGGCGCCGAGGAAGCCGGTGTCGGACCAGACCATGTGGGCAAGGGGGCAGTATATGAAGGTTGCCCAGAGCTGGAGGGGTGGATGTTATAAGATTGGATTGGGTTTTTCCAGAGGTGGAATGGACTTACGAAGATGAACGGTATCAATGGCAAAAGCCTTCCTCTCTCACAGCTCCCACCAACCGCAATTGCACAGACCGTAGCACAGAAAATGAGTTGAAACTCGGAGAACAGTATGGCGGGAATCGTCCCAACAGGCTCAGACAAGACACCACGATGGAAAGCGTATTTGAAATCTCCAATTACCCCAGAGCCGTCACCATACGCCAGTGAGTACCCGATAAGCCACCACTGAATGGAACACGTCCCGACCGCGAGCAAAGATGGCATGAACGATGCTAGCCCGCTTCTGCGCGTCGAGTAGCCAGAGTACGCGAGGCCGACCGCAGGAATGATCGGCCAGCAGAAGACACTGCAGACGAGGATGAAGGCTGTGTCGGTCTTATCGCAGGCCTCCCAGGCCTGCTGGACCGCTGAGACGACCATAACGGAAGAAAATTAGGCAAGAATGAACAATTGGGACGAGAGGTACAGATGTTTTCTAGTGACAATGAAGGTTGAGAGGTTAGGACGTAGTCAGTCGTCAGCAACAGGTGTGAGAGGTACCAGGCCAGGTCTTATCGTTGTGCCTGACCACAAGAAGTGTAATTGGCCGAGACACGATGAAACAGTACAGGTGCAGAAAGCCATCTTCAAAAACCGGTTTAGCGCGATCGGAGCTTTGCTCGTTGTTGTGGGCGTGCCTTGTGTGGCAAAAAGAGCACTCTTTAGAGGTTGGAGATAAGACCTCGGGAGCGTGGGATGAACTTAGGTTGTGGCTGAGGAAAATGCATTGGTGTGGCGTAGAGGCCTAATCGGGACGTTACCAACCTTTTAGTCATGCTCTACTAACACTTAGCACATATATATGTAGCATAGAGCAAGTCTCATTCTGAGAGCATATCTTCAACGATCTCACCAAGTTCTCCTCGTAAGGAAATAATGTTATTATACAAAGTTGAGCATGTTAAGGTTCGGCGAAAAGAGTATCGATGTGTATGTATATTGGTTCATGCTCTTCGTTGGGAGCAGAGGCGAACTTGAAGCTAGTATTCATGGAAGATCGCTGACGTAAAAGCAGCAGGAAACTACAATAGAGTCGAGGCTACAGAGCCTTCAAAAGACCCATACCGTGAGGTTCAGAGCCTCGGCTTGTCGCTATTGCCCGTGGCAACCAGATCATATCGGTCCAGGTTCATCACCTTGTCCCAAGCGGCAACGAAGTCCTTCACGAACTTCTCTTGTGCATCTGAGGAGCCATACACCTCAGACAGGGCGCGCAACTCGGCATGCGAGCCAAACACTAGATCGGCCCGGGTACCAACCCACTTCTTCTCGCCAGTCTTGCGGTCGACACCCTCGAAGAGTTCCTTGCTCTTGGCCTTCCAAGCCGTGTTCGTGTCTAGTAGGTTGACGAAGAAGTCATTGGTGAGCTGGCCAGGACGCTTCGTGAAGACACCATTAGCAGATCCGTCGTAGTTGGCATTCAACGCGCGCAGGCCACCAACGAGCACCGTCAGTTCAGGGGCAGTGAGCCGGAGTTGATGCGCCTTGTCGACGAGGAATTGCTCGGTGGTTACCTTTGCTGTGGATTGACCATAGTTGCGGAACCCATCGGCAAACGGCTCCAGATGCTTGAAAGACTCAACATCGGTTTGCTCCTGCGAAGCGTCCGTACGGCCGGGGGTGAAAGGAACGGAAACACCTGCAGCCTTCTCAACGGCCGCGACACCTGCCAGCACGATCAAGTCGGCTAGCGATACCTTCTTAGAGCCACCGTTGAATTTCTTCTGAATGCCCTCCAGCACGTCCAGCACCTTGCTGAGCTGCTTGGGGTTGTTCACCTTCCAGTCTTTCTGAGGAGCAAGGCGGATGCGGGCACCATTGGCACCGCCACGTTTGTCTCCACCGCGGAAAGTTGAAGCTGACGCCCATGCAGTAGTGATGAATTCGGTAGGTTCCACGCCGGAAGCCAGGATCTCCTTCTTCAAGGCAGCAATATCCTTGGCATCAACCAGAGCATGGTTGACAGCTGGGATCGGGTCTTCCCAAAGCAGCTCCTCGGACGGTATTTCTGGACCGAGCCAGCGGCTCCGTGGACCAAGATCGCGATGCAGCAACTTGAACCAGGCACGGGCGAACGTATCGGCAAACTCATCCGGATGCTCGAAGAAACGGCGCGAAATCTTTTCGTACGCAGGATCAACCCTGAGTGCGAGATCAGTTGTCAACATTGTCGGCTTGTGCTTCTTGTTGGCGTCATAGGCATCGGGGATGATCTCGTCAGTAGTCTTCGCAACCCATTGGTTCGCACCACCCGGGCTCTTAGTCAGCTCCCACTCGTACTTGAAGAGATACTCGAGGTATTTGTTGCTCCACTTGGTAGGGGTGGCGGTCCAGATGACTTCCAGACCACTGGTGATGGTGTCGGGACCCTTTCCGGATTTGTACTTGTTCTCCCAACCGAATCCCTGAGCCTCGAGGCCAGCCGCTGCTGGTTCTTTGCCCACGTAATCGCCAGCGGGAGCTGCACCATGCGTCTTGCCAAAGGAGTGACCGCCGGCAATCAACGCAACAGTCTCCTCATCGTTCATGGCCATGCGACCAAACGTAGTGCGGATGTCTCGAGCTGAAGCAGCGGCATCTGGAATGCCATCAGGGCCTTCCGGGTTGACGTAGATCAAACCCATATGTGCCGCTGCCAATGGCTCTTGCAGATCGCGCGTGTGGATATTGCTGTGGTTCTTTTGAGATTCGTCACCGTCAACCACTCCATGCCCAGACACGCCCTCCTTGCCACCAGAGTAACGGACGTCATTGCCCAGCCAAGTCGTCTCGCCACCCCAATACACAGACTCGTCGGCCTCCCAGGTGTCGGGACGTCCTCCGGCAAAGCCAAAGGTCTTGAAGCCCATGGACTCGAGAGCCACGTTGCCGGTGAGGAGGTACAGATCGGCCCAGGAGATCTTGTTGCCGTACTTCTGTTTGATGGGCCACAGCAGGCGGCGGGCCTTGTCGAGGCTGACGTTGTCGGGCCAGCTGTTGAGCGGGGCGAAGCGTTGCTGGCCGTCTCCACCACCACCGCGTCCATCAAAGACACGGTATGTGCCCGCACTGTGCCAGGCCATGCGGATGAAGAGACCGCCATAGTGGCCAAAGTCGGCGGGCCACCACTCCTGCGAGTCGGTCATCAGCGCCTCGAGGTCCTTCTTCAACCCATTGTAGTCCAGGCTCTTGAAGGCAGCCGCATAGTCAAAGTCCTTGGCCAGCGGGTTGGTGACGGCCGTGTGCTGGCGGAGGATGTTGAGCTTCAGCTGGTTGGGCCACCAGTCGCTGTTCCTGGTGCCACCGCCGCCGGTGTTGACTTCCTTGATCGGACATTCGCCCATGCTGTCGGTTCGAGTTGAGTTTGGCTGAAGATGTTGTATTGAAGAGAAAGAGGAGAGTCGTTCAGTCAGTCAGTGAAGACGTCGTGGCGAACGGTGCGGGGCAGATGTCGTGAGAGTATAAGAAGGGCATTGGACAGGGATGGCGCCTTCCCCACACCGACGACATCTCACCGAGGACGCTTTAGCACCAAACAGCACTGGCTCATTTGTCAACTTTAGGCCGAGCCCCTCACGCTCTGCGCTCTGTGCCTTTCGCCGTTGCGCAGTTTGTCAGGCAGCCCCACCTAGAACTCCGGATCTCCCAAGCGTCCCCGCCACCCCGCTTTTGCGATGTCGGCAGTGGGCAGCGCGCGATCCGAGTGCGGATTGCGTCAAAACATGGCCGTCTCGCACCCGTGGGCTGACATTTCGCGGGCTCTCCTGACACGACTGACATCCTCAGGGTTCAAAGGAGCGTGCCATGGGTGAAGAGATGACCCGGGCTCATATAGTACGGCCTTGCACCGGCACCATTCTTCCAGTGCTGGTAGTATTGTCTCGCTGGAGACCGAGAGCGACGTACCACATGAGGGGTTGCTGCGCACTGGCAGTGAAATGTGGTTTGAGAGGTTTGTGGCATTTGGCTGAATCCAGTCTCAGCATGTGTCCTGGTATCGCCCTCTATCAATGCAGCTTCCGAGCTAGCTGCCACACTGCTGCTCCGGTATGCAACACAGCAGTTTCAGAAATTGCTTACCTAATAGGGCGTCTGGATGAACTTCGGTCGGTTGTGGAGGGTAGTCTTGTCAGCAATGACAGCTCGGGTCTTCAACTTTATATATGGATCTATAGGTGCAGGGGTGTTTCTAAAGAGGGCTAGCATAGACCTCTGGGATGAGTAATGGGAAGGTTTCAGCTATCTATCCGCCTAGTCCGTCCTTAGCCACGTAATTCCCTCAGGCAGTAAGCCTTGAACAGTGTAGCCGTTCCAAAAGTAACATCTTGCTCCCTGCCGTCTTCGATATCGCTTCATACGTAAAGTAAGACAGTCAGCGGATCAGGCAGAAACGAAGTATCGCCAATTCCTCGTCTGTTAAAAGCATCTTCCTTCGTCATTTCAACATTCAAAGCTCTCCAGACACTTGATCAAAGCATCTCGCACATTTTCAAACGCCGCAGTTCCTATTAGCAAACCGTCTTCCACCATGTCAAATCCCACTCCAGACTCTATCTCCATCTCGGCCGAAAAGACTTTCACCTCATACACCAAGGACCAAGGCGCGACTTATGCTCAGACTCGCCTCAACTACCACCCTTCGCTTTATACAGCCATTATCGACCACCATGCTTCTACAGGTGGCCAATTCAACAGTCTCCTTGATGTCGGTTGCGGTCCGGGCACCGCAATCCGCGCCCTCGCTCCGCACTTCGCCCATGCCATTGGTCTCGACCCGTCAGATGGCATGATTAACTACGCCATTGAGCTGCCAGGCGCCACATCTACATCTGAACCTATTCGTTTCGAAGTATCAACAGCGGAAGATCTTGGGTGGCATCTCTCACCGCCGGTCGAGGATGCCAGTGTCGACCTCATCACCGCCTCCACCGCAGCGCACTGGTTCGATATGGCGCGCTTCTGGCCGAGCGCTACCCGTGTCCTTAAGCCTGGTGGAACAGTGGCCATTTGGACAGGCGGCTCCATATGCATCCACCCCACGATGCCCAACGCCGCGGCTATTCAGGCTACTCTCGATGAGATCGAGGAGCGCGATTTGAAGCCATTCTTCTTGCCCGGCAACTTGTTAACGCGCGGCTTATACATCGACCTTCCGCTACCTTGGACGCTAGAGACGCCCGTTCCCGCCTTCGACGAGACTACCTTCTTCCGCAGGGAATGGGCCCCCGAGAAGGACGAGGAGTTTTTCGCGGGCGGTGGGCAGCCAGTCAGCCTAGACATGATGGAGAGAGTGATGGGCACCATAAGTCCAATTCACCGGTGGCGCGATGCTCACCCAGACGCTGTTGGGACCGAGCGCGACATCTTGAGGATCATGAGGAGGGATATTGAACGACTACTGCACGAGGCGGGTGTCGAGAAAGGTAAAGAGGTGGTCCAGGCAAGTCTGAACGGCGTGTTGTTGATGATCAAGAAGAAGGCATAGGCTATCTAGGTACGCTTCTCTATTTGGCAACTCTTGGCCGCCAAGAAGACCTCAAGTGTTGAATCAAGAGAAACTGAATTTTATCTACTTTCGGGGCCTAACCTACTTTTTCGCACATAATCTAACGACCACAAGAGATAGAATAAAAATGAAACCACAAGTAGCTGCAACTAGGCAAGGGTAATGAATTGTGAAAATATGAAGATTAGACTATGTGACTTCGTTGAGATAAGGGTGGGTCGACGGGTCGGACGCAGCAAAATGCCCTATCACGTGAGGTCGTGTTTCAGACTTGAGTTTCGACCAACGACATCTCCCAAGCTGTGAAACACCAACAAAGAGCTTGGATATGGCTCTACCTCGTCCCACCGCACGGTCTTCGCGGTACAACCCCCTCTCCTAACTCTTTGAACTTAACTGATCCTGTCTAGCACCCTAGATAATCTCAAAACTTCTACCGACACTCTCAGTGGAGCAGATTCCCAAGCCCTGCGATCCTTCTGCACTTCCGAATACCTGAACGTTACAACAATCGATGACGAGTATGGCCAATCTATACGGAACCGATCTCTCAAGTCCCTCAAAGCTCGCTTTCAAGCGCGATGCACGTTAATTGGAAAAGAGGCAGCCACCCAAGAAATCTTCGACATGCGATGGGGCCCCACACGCGTTCCGATTTACAATGTGATGCTCACGCTGAAGTTCATGATGGCTTCCGTTCCCGGTTCCCGCTCCGACTTTCTCAACATCACAGACTTCCTCGTCAAGACAGCGGAGGTGCCCGTGGACGGAGCGGACATGTCTGGCACTACGGCCCTCATGCACGCCATCGGAACGAAACCGTATCTCGATACCGAATTCGCCCAAGCCCTCCTGGACACTGGTGCAAACATCAACCGCCGCAACCGCTACGGCGAAACCACTGCTCATGAGATCTCGAAAGTGCATGCGTTCCCCGCTGAGAACAAGACTAAGGCGCTTGAAGCCTTGAAGTGGTTTGTAGACCACGGCGGAGATGTTGACATCAAGGACTCTGAAGGCATTACGCCTAGGTTTATGATCACAAATACGGCTGTCAAGCAGATCGCGCCACGGATGGTGAACGTCCTGCCAGCCGGTACCACTTCGGGTCGCAGATGCAGCGCTTGCAACAGTAACGAGGCATATCTTGAGAAGGCGTTGGCTGCTTGTGCGGCCTGCAAGACCGTCTCTTATTGCTCGAAGGAGTGCCAGAAGATCGATTGGCGCCGAGGCCATAAGAAGCAATGCGGTGTGGCTACTTAGGGTGCTGCTAACTCTTTGTCTAAGACTTGAATGTCGCAAGGTCCAAGGTCACTTCTATTCTATGGTCGATAGCAAGCGAATCAACAAATGTCGAGAAGTCAAAAGGCCACACACAGTGAACGAAAGGTTGAAGATTCTATAGAGGAATGGCGACTGTAGAGGATTAGACCTACAAAGTATCCAACCATTCCATTGAGTCTGCTTTACTATAACCCCCACGTGCAACTCCATTCTGAGATGCCTCGCTTACAATTAAATTCAACTAAATAAAGGATAAGTCGATCACTCCGCGGACTGAAGAGTCATGCATGATTCGGTATTCAAATACACTAACGAAGGGCAATCGCTAATCCAATAATCCATCCCAAGGTATCTCTCGCGCAGCCATGCCTTCCAGGTACTAGTACAACGCCCCAGTCATCTTACTCCGCAGTGCCCAAACCACCGATGTGCAGTCATAATTCGTCTCTTCGTCTCATCATTTATGCCCAGTGCCGCATTACCCATCACTTATTCGCCTTCTCCGCTATCTTGGCTCGCGCCTTACGATCTCTAGCGCTTCGACCACCTCCACCACCTCCGCCACCACCGGTCTGCCTTTTCGTGCTCGACAATCTTGAAATACCGGAAGAAGCAACAGACGGTGCGATCTGTGCCCTCTTTGGCTGAGCAATAACAACTCTCTGGGCTTCCACGTCCCACGTGTCCGGGCGCGACGACATCTCCGACACCAGTGGCTGATCGCTATGATCGCTTTGCATCGTTGTTGGTGTTTCACTAGGAACCAAACGGCCGCCGCTTGATCTGGGTTCCTTGCTGTCTTTACTCACGTCGCTGTTCTGGCTGCCATTTAGGGCGGCCTTTTCTTTGATGGCTGGAGCTTGGTGGTTATCACGCTTCCGTTGGGTGCGGCGTCCACCGGCCGTGCGGGATGAGTGGTAAGTAGGGGGAGGAGGAGCCGAGCTATCAAAGGCACCCAGATTGAAGAGTTTGCGGAGGAGAGTCCACGTAAATGGGAGATTAGCGACGAGGATGGCTGTTGAGGCTTCCCGGATGTACCATGAGATCCAGGTGGAGGTGCTATATGGCGACTTGAAGGAGTAGTATTTATTCAAGATGGCGGCCAGGATCTGAGGAAAAGATTAACCATTTGATAGAGTAGAGGGCTAAGGCGAGGGTCTTACAACGAAGATGCCGAGACTGAAGATACAGCAAAGGATGAGCTTGCGTTTGAGCGGCAGCAGGGTTCGGATGAACATGGGTAGGGCGATGCAGAGCATCATGATATCGGAAGATATATTGAAGACGGCATTGGTGATGCGGTGGTCCGTTAACCTGTCACACTAACAGTATGGTTAGGATGCGCTATGATTGCTAGTATGGAGTATCTCGGTACCTGGCTGTTATACGTCGGAATCGCCCAGTACTCGTGGAATGGCCTGCACCACACACCGAAGTACAGAATCTCCATGACGACGAACGCGAGGGCGACATAGACAGCGAGCAGCTTGATAGCCATGTTCTCCTTGGAAGCCACCATGCGCGTGAGGCGGTAGTAGAGAATCAGAAGACACGCTTTATTCAGCCATATCACGACGATTTGCATCTGCTCGACAACAATACCGATCTTGCTTCCATACTGTCGGTCAGAGATGTCCTTTGAGGTCAGACTCTGCAATGGAAAGTCGGGCGGCAGGAGGTTCGAATTCGATTTCGCGGCAATGTTGGTCATAACAATAAGTGTTGTGTACGAGCCCAGGACGAGCAGGCCCATGATCCAGTCGTCATATTGAAGCCGCTTGACGGAGCCGAATAATATCGAGCGCGATATTCTGGTAGCATTCGGTCAGCCTGTGTTGTTCGATTCTATGCACAGCATCTGCAATGCAACTAACAGTCGTGCGACTATGATGCCCACGGCGACCGTGTACCATATCCACGATTCGATCGCAAACCGCATCCTCAGCGGCAGCCAGCCAAACCAGGCTCGCGTCGTTCACGCTCGTCCCCCTGCTGTCGTTATCGGGATCGGGGCGTGGTCAGTGTGGATATAGATAGGCGAGCATGCGACTCCTCATCGTGCGTGACAACAAGCATCCCCAGCGTCGACGCCGCGATGGGAAGGCCGAAGGTGCAAAGACAGCAGAAAATAGACGGAGAGGGAGCAGCAGAGGCAGGAGGAAGGAAGAGGAGGAGCAATACGGAAATCTGGAGGCAGAAGATAGGCCGGCCATGGCGGTCGTAGGCTGTCCACCAAAGCCCTTATCGCGAACCCTTCAGCTTGGTCTCGCCGCGCCCATGTGCGATGCCCACTCGCCCGTGGGCAGCCAATGGGCGTGGGCGCGTTCAGCCTTGCGATGCAACCGCGGGATATCTGTGAGGGCTGCGCTTGTGCTTGCTTTTGGCGCCTCCGCGTGTACCATCTTTTGACAGGTTGACGTGTGCAGATCGGCGCGCTTTGGGGTGCTGATCGGTGAAATGCTTGGCGGGATCGTTGATGCGTGCATATTTGACCCTGTTCGGCTCTCTTTTCGAGATAGCAGGAGTGGGTGGGAATAAGTGCGTGGGTGAGGAACTGAGGATTTCACCGGAGCAAGCCACGATCAAGGCGACGGGGTTGATTGAATGAGATCGATGCGAACCTCAGCAAGAAGGCAAGAGGCAGTTTCCGACATTTATTGTCGCAGCCAGCATTGGTTACAGATATGGAGTAGGGCAGCCTTGGCCGTGGGATGCATATTTCGGCAAGGCTGGCAAAGGCTTTGGCTCTACGTTCTCATATCTATCAAATTATATAATGCATGCTATGACACAGCTTTCTCTCCTGCAGACCCTCCCACTTTGATTAATACATTAAAAGGACCAACATACATTTCCACAACTGAAAAAGAGCCGTAATGAAACAATCCACGTGACATTGTAACCATAAATCATCAGGGCGGGCGCTTTTGGACATTCTAGTAGCGCCTTGCAAATTCACACATCCAGAGCCCGAGGAGCTACGTCTTCTTTAGCCACATGGCTATTCTGCTATGGGCCGTAGGCAAGCTGCTGCAGTTTCTTCACCTTACTCCGGGACTGGAAACCAAGTTGCGTCTGAAAGTCATTCAGAAAGCTCCAGATTTGAGCCTTCCTGGCTATGCCCTGGATATGCTTTCCGGCTGGAAAAGTAAGCATCAGTAAGGCTTTAAAAATTCTCAATAATTCGAAGATACAGGCTACGTACCAAAGTAGAGAGGCAAAGCTGAGAAAGACCTGACTGATTTTGAGACATCTGAGAGCACTATGTTGCCAATCTCGTATGCGTTTGCTTGTACCTCCTCCATCTAAAATAACCGAATCAATGAGGATTAGGTTGGAGAGTGGGACCTTGGGGATGTACCTCTTTATCGAGTAGTTCTCTAGGCAATGGCTCCGCATAAAGAAGTATCATCAAGCAGTGATACCACAGCGCAGCCGTAGCTACCTTGAAATTAGCTTCAGGAAATGGATCGACATCAAGGCTGATGAGAGGGAAATGAGCCAGCCGGTTGCCTTTCCGGCAATGGGTACTCTTCGAGATGATGACCCCGGGTATAGACTTACCTGCAGCAGGAATGGCAAAGTACGTTCTAGTAAACCCCTCCTCTGTAGAGTTTCCATATCTGACTCCTCGAAACGACACCGGTAGAGCGTCCTTCCATTTTTGAACATCGTCGAGCAGCGATTGCCTCACACTTGATTGTGGGTCCTCTCCGTAGATTAAATCAACTGCTCTACCTACGAACCACATGAGGCGGTTTGCTATCTCATCCTCTTGCACGTCAGTTTTCGTCCAATCAACGTTCCAATCCCGTGGACTAATAGATAGTGTAGACTCATTAGTCAAAGCAACATCAATCTCGTGTCGTATATATATCCAGAAACTGGCTCTGTCCATTCCAGTTGAGCTAGCATTGATACCACGTGTTTTGATAACCATTCCAGCACCTAAGAAATGGTGTCTATGCTCGTAACCTTGAGCGGCAATCATTTCGTAGCTACCAAGCATCATGATAGCCGTGAGAGCCTCTTCCGGTGGGGCAGAAGGATCTACCTCATTGATGAAAAGTCCCAATGCCTGCACGTAGTATCGTGCAGCTACAGGGGTCCATACTTCGCCATTAGGCAATAGGCTGAGCTGCTTTGCTGAGAATGCGCAGATGCATCGCAATAGGAGCTCTGAATCTAGGGCTCGCTGACTAATGGTACGTTCATAGGTGCAGCTGTGATCAAAGATATCCATCCACGTTGCCACACCTCTCTGATAGGCGGTAAGGAGCTGGACCATTTCGGAATCTAGATTGATAGGGACTTTCGGATGCATCGGGACCATGATTTTGGGAGGCGAAGGGCATACTGTGTAACCGACAGATGAAGCCCCCGTGGAGTCGGGTAGGCTGGTGTCGAAAAGATCCCATGTTGACTCAGGAGGTTCGATCGGCTGGGCTGGTATGTCCACATCCGTTGATACTTGCGGCTCAACGTTCGGCTCGCACCACGCAGAGCGGGTGATGAACTCGGAGGCGCGGCATTGAAGGTTCAATCGCTCGCAATTACTGCATACGGGCTTCTTCTCATCGCAGCGCGTATGTCGAGCTTTGCAGGTGAAACTGGGACAGTGAGAAAGATGAACAGATACGCCAGGGCCTTACGAAGGAAAAGAAACTGACCATCCTGCGTGAAGCCGTTTAGTATCAATACATCTCACCAGAGCGGGAAATTTTGGAGCTTACCTGTCTTTCTGCGCGTCCCCGCGCGCCTCCGTCTTCCCCTAGTGCTACTCTCCATTAGAAACCCCGCTTCTTAGGCCCGTTTTCAGCATACTGGTGTCAGTGAAGGTGTGAAGCGAGATCTGACGCGCACAGTGGTGGTAGCTAAAGTAGCAGCCATGCTAACCCGAATGCCTCTAGCTAATATTTTATCCCCATTATTTTGTCCACCAGGGCAACCCTCAGACCATCCATCGTCTTTCCATCCCAGTCCAGACATTCCTTCTTTGCATCCATCTTCTTAATAGGCCATGACCCAGAGAAGTCCGACACGGCAGTTCCAAGTGCTGTACCTCCCGAAGATGGTCCTCAACTATGCTAAGTAGCGAATGCTAGGACGGCTCTCAGCTCCTGAAAGGTGCATTCCGAGGTTCTATTCGCGCGTTCCGCCGTCGATTATCCAAATCCTTGCAATACAACTAAAGCTACTGGCTAGTACTATCGCTTGCTGCATCAGATGCTCACGAGGCTGCGGAGCTGTGACGCTTCCTGCATTCGATTCGCATCTATCACCTCGCCTTTCCACTCTTCTGAAGACAGCTCAGGCCATTCAGCACCACAGCGGGCCTTTAGATTGAGAAGCTCGGTCATCCAGCTCACTCAACTCCCCCATTCCTACAGTAGTGCGTCGGCATCGCCGTTCGAGAATGGGCCCTCAGCGCCAAATATGCCACATGCGGATCGGCTCGCTGCCGAGACCGCTCTTAGCTCGCCTTGCAGTTCAAGGCGTTTCAGCCTCCAATAGAGCATGACATTAGCGCAGCCTCTGCGGGGTCTCCAGCTCTTCAGGAACACCAAGAGTTACTGGGTATGGCAGAATTGCACATACCGATGTTAGTTCTAGATTTCTCTACGCCTGAAGTCGGACTAGTCGTGTAGTTTCAGCAGCTGAAAAGCGACGGGGCGTTTTTCTAAGACCAATTGAAAAAGCCGCGAGCTGAGATTCAATATTCAATGCATGTTGGGTGATCTACCACATTAAGCCAAGTTGTAAGTCAATACGAACTCAATACACTCATGGACAAGCTCACAAAGCTGTAGGTGTCAGGCGTTCGCATCCAGGTGCACTTGGTATAAATGTCGCAGCTCTAGCACCTATTACGGAATAAATTGACAGTAGACTCACGTCTTATCCCCAGCATCGCTCGATTTTGCCTATCTGATACTCTGTCTTCACCATCAGATCAATTTCAGTTACCATCTTTCTCCTTAATCCATCCAACCCGTCCTTGCGGCAACTCCATTCTGTCTCTCAGCATGCAAAGCAAGACAAAACACGAGTGCGGAAGATGGAGCGTGGAGAATTGGCAAATCCCAGTGCCCCTGGGAGACTGCTCGGTCCATCTGCTTGTGGATAGGTGGGTCAACACCAATGGATTCCAAGTCGCCAAGGCGTTCATCATGGACGGCGGCAAGAACGCCGATACATACAAGGCCTGCGATCAGATACTAAAGGCACTGGACGCAATCGACAAGTTTGTCGGCAACACCAGCTGGAAGTTTGACGTGTGGGTCGTCACGCACTAGGACGAGGATCATTATCGAGGCATCAAGGATCTCCTGGCCAGTACCACCATTCTGAACCGCGGTGGAATTTTGGGTACATTCTTCAACCTCTATTTCGAAGACAGCCCCAGGCTATATTGCGGGGCGGCCATACCAAGCGCGAAAAACGTGCCCGTCTTCGACATTGAAAACTCGAAGTTCGTAGGAACTGCCGGTCAGGTCCTCATTGGCCGTGACATCTTCACTGGATCGCAAATGTTCGACATAGAAGGCGACAACAAGACCATCATTAGATCGTCCAACGAAGACCCGGATCAGCCACGCTTTTGCGTCGTCGGTGCCAATAACTACGGTGTGGGAAGTAAAGAGCCCATCAATCGGAAAAAGCCATCTAAGAACGCAACGTCAATCCTCGCCATTCTATACTGGCCCGGCAAGGGCGGAGGACGCTGCTCCTACTTTACGGGCGGTGATGGAAATCCTAGGGTCGAGACTGAGCGTGTTGCTGTCACTTTGGCAACAAATCAACGGCTAAACAGGCTCCAGAGAGAATTCCAGCTGCCTCAACTGCCTCTTACAATGATGAAGTTGGACCACCACGGCTCATCCCACGAGAATCTATCTGAGGAAAGCCTCGAGATGACGCCATTGGCACTGCTCTATCCTAAACACGTCCTCGTTACTCCCGGCAACCAATACGGTCATCCTAGTAAGTGAAATATGGTTATCCCTTCAGATTTCGGGCCTTGGTGAACTGACGCGGACAGCCTGGGACGTGTTGAAGTTCGTCAAAGAGCGCATGGGCAAAGTTGGTGGCAAGCTCTACACAACGCGCTCCCCCTATTGGGTTACAAAGGACGAGCACACAACCAAAGATATCAACGTCTCTCACTACGGATTCATCATGCCCATGATTAATAAAGAATTGGAATTGTGGCACAAAATAGGAGACAAGAACGTGACTCCCGAGGCGCTAGAAGCTCTCGGTGTAACGCAGGTCATGATTGATCAATTTGAGCATAACAAGGCTCGTGCGGAGCTTCAGGACCAGCTCGAAAAGGTACATAACGTCCGACCGCCCTATGTTCGTATGGCTATATTTTCAGTGCTAACGTGTCCTAGGACGGCAAGATGGTAGGGAAGAAACAAAAGTGGCAAGTCGTTTCGAAGGAAATTATCGACATGGAAAATCTAACGGTATTACTCCTTGCTCAGCGCTTCCACTCCTCCATGAGATTCTACTGACACCTCGCAGAAAACGGATTTGGCGAGAGCCTTAGTGGATCCCGAAAAAGAAGAGCCAGAAATGTCCAAATTGGAACGGGCGCGGCTCATCATGAAACAGAACCGGGAGGACATCCAGGACAGTGCATTTGCAGCATGGGAGTCTATCTGCGAGCAGCCCATCATCTTCGACGGTAACCCGTTCTTTCTTGTACGCTTCTATTTCTCCCACTACGGCTTCGACAACGCCGTTGAGGTCAAGGGCGACGACGGCACCTCCAAGACCTTCGTCTTGGATGATGGCAAGAACACTGTCAACCTGCACAAGTCCGCTCATCTATTTCTTTTCCTCGACTCTATTGACCACGAAAATGGTCTTGCCGACTATAAAAAGTGGTGTGAAGAACAGGAGGCGCTGGTAGCGCAGCCAAAGATGGAACACGCGGAGTTGATCAATGCTCTTGAAGTTCTGCAACTTGAGAAAAAGAAGCTGCAGATGACATTGCATCAGCTTGGTGATGAGGAGGATGAGGAGCTTCAGCCGGAAGAGAAAAAGATGCTTGTGGAAGAGCCTCCTTCTAAAGAAGACGGTGCGGGAGAATTGTATCACCGAGTTGAGAGCAAGCTTTTGGCCATGTTCGAGAACCCGGTGAGGGTGGAAAAAGAGGCGCTGGATTTGGACGCAATTCAACAGCACCAAAAGGAGAACTACCTGCAAAGCTTGCCCGAGCGGAAAGTACCAACGGACAAGTTGAAGAAGCTGAGTGAGCTGAAGCCTGAAGATATGAAGCGTGACCAATGGCTGGATAAGATTGAGTATCTGAGCAAACTTCCAAAGCAGACTCCGAAACAACAGGAAGAGTTGGCAAAATTGAAGGACCGAGAGTGGATCTTCCACCTAGATCGGCTAGTGGCGGAGAGAGCAGAGAAGCTCCAAAGGCAGGAGCAATACGAGGCAGAGCTGCTGCGGTTCCTCAACAAGGATGCCTATCAACCCGACAGTGCTCTCGGAAAGGGCGCAAGAGCTAGGCATGGCGACGAAGACGATAAGAAAAAGAAGACAAAGCGCTCTATTGGATAGTATGTACTTACAGGCAGTTGTTCAGCTACAATCGCGACATACTTTGCTTATTTGATTCATGTTGCTGCAAATATTACCTCGAGACAAAGTTTGCAGTGCTGCTCGAGTCGAGCATGATCAATTCTAGACGATACCGACTTCTTGCTCAGGGTCAAGCGGGCGTGAAACTCCATGAGCCACTCATGACCTTAAACAGTGCTGCTTACATGTGAGAATTTGCCACGATAAGCTTTCAGATAGCAACTCCAGGATACGCAAAGCCTGGCTAAACATGAAAAAGGAGTATCCTTTTGTACTAGTGCTGACCAGACGAAGGAAAAAATCAACATTGACTGCCTATAATAAATAATGTGCATTCTCTGGGGCATTTACCGCCCCCACCAATCTTACACTTCAGAGCTGAACCTGAAGCCTATCTATACACTAGCGCTGATGCTGGCGCCTTTCTATAAACCGCATGATTCTCAGAACCTCCACAGCCTCCTCATTTAATCTATTTCATTAACTATTTTCCATCATGAGCCCTCCCAAAGTCACCATCATAGGCGCAGGTTGGGCAGGTCTAGCAGCCGCACGCACCTATGTCCTATCAACCCAGAAGTCGATCTCACAATCCTCGACGACGACACCTCCGTCGGCGGTGTCTGGAGCAAGGCGCGACTTTATCCGGGATTAATCGCCGATAGCGCAAACGGCTTATTCGAATTTTCGGATGAGACCATGGTAACGGAAAAGCAACCCATCTACAAACTCATTCCGGGCTCTCAGATCCAATCATATTTGGAGGTTACGCAAAGAAGTGGGACCTAACACGTCGCATTCGGTTCGGATCGAAAGTGGTGAAGGCTGAGCGGATAGATAAAGCAGGGAGCTACGAAGGCTGGCGCCTGTTCACCGGGAAGGGCGGTGTTCTCGAATGCTCGAAACTGATCGTGGCGAGCGGGCTCTACTCGAAACCATATACGCCCGATATACCAGGCCAAGAAACGTTCGAAGGTCTGGTTTTGCACTCTAAAGAACTCGGTGCCTCCCACCAAAACCTCGCCACTTCAGAAATTAAATCAGTCATCATAATTGGTGGCCGCAAATCCGCCATTGAGGCCGCGAACATCTGCTTCGCCGCTAAGAAACATGTGCACTGGATAGTTCGACCGTCGGATATAGGAGTCCCTTTCGTCCTGAGTGATCCTGACATGAAGCCAAATCTGATGTCAGCAAATCAAGCCCGGATATTCAGCATCTGGTCTCCGTCCATTTTCTCTACGGACGGGTTTTGGTACAGGTTCCTGCATAGCGGACGTTCGGCGTTGGGAAATCGCGTTTATCGCGGTTTCTGGAGGTTGATGAGCTGGGCCATCACGAGAGAAGTGGGATACGAGAAAAGCGCCAACGGGAAGATAGTGAAGCCTGGAGAGCCGAATGTCTTCCGAACACTGGGTAGCACGAGCTTGTTACAAAAAGGATCAAATCGGTTCCTCGAGGAGCTTCACTCTGGAAAGAATGTGACGGTTCATCGAGCGGGTTTGAAGAGCATGACCAAGGAAGGGATAATATTGGACAACGATGAGGTCCTTGAAGCAGATGCAGTAGTGTTTTGCACCGGATGGAGACCGAGCACTGACTATTTCAGCGATCAGGATGCATTAGACCTCGGACTTCCTGTACATCCGGAAAGTGAAGACCCGGAAGTGGCGAAATATTGGACGCAACTCCTCGAAGAAGCTGATGAAGAGATGGTGAAGATATTTCCGCACATGGCGGACGGCCCGCGGCCGGAATTCGTGAAGGACGCAACACAGTTCCGACTGTATCGAGAAATTTTGTTTCCAAAGCTCCTTGCGCAAGGAGACCGCTCTATCGCATTTGCTGGATTCGTGTCCAGCAGCCAAACAGCGTTCAATGCTGAAATCATGGCTTTATGGGCTGTAGCTTGGCTGGAATGGCTCATGCCCAAATCAAACCTTCCAACCGAATCAATGATGGATAAGGAGGTCGCTAGGACAACAGCATGGATGGGAAGACGATATAGGTCAGGCATTCGCGCTCCAGAGATCGTTTTCGAATCTCAGTCATATTTCGACGTATTGGTGGCGGATCTAGGGTTGGAAGTCAACAGGAAGCAAAAGGGCTTTCTCGGTACTTTCAAAGAGTGGGTCATACCTTATATGCCACATGATTACGCCGGCATCATAGAGGAGTATACGAGGAGTGTGAAGGAGGTCAAATGAATGGTATCGGGCGCTGGCCAGGAAATGACGCATATAGTGCAACTTGAATGCTTGGGATAGAAGATGAAAGAGCGAGAATGAGTCTAAGTACATAGTATCGAATGTGAAAACGGCAGATTTTTGGCTGAAATGTATCATAAAAAAGCCGAAGAAATGAGTTCTCGGGCTGTCGTGGTTTACACAACGTTGAACGAGTGAAAATTGGCGTGAACAATTTGGAAGAGTCTTGGAGCGAAGTGCGTCTATCGGATGAGCGTGATCTCGAGACTAATCCAAGACAGCCTTGATATCTGGGAAAAGGACGTCTTTACCATGCAGATTTATATTTCTTCTTACTATATATAATTAGATGCTCTACTTGAAGAGTCAGGGGTGAGGGGTGGATAGGCAAGGGTCACGTGAAAAAACAGTCTAGCCACTTTTGACTTTAGCGCACCGGAACATTTGTTCAAGCGATTTCCCGAACACAAACGATTTTGATGAGAGATTCTAGCTCTTGACGACGACATCGCAGCGAAGCGCCCCTCACGAATAACGAACCATTTCAACCTCTAATCCGTCGCTATGTCTAAGAGAGGGTACGTTACAAAATCAACAGTCCTGTTCTCTCCGCGACGCAGGTCTAGCTAACTTTTGCGAAATGTAGTCGCGGTGGTGCCTCTGGCAACAAGCTGAAGATGACTCTCGGTCTCCCTGTGTACGTCGAACACCCTCACCCCTTACCTCGCCTCGAGGCTCTCCTCGAACCGATATCTTATTCTGCGGAGCTTTGCGGTATATTGAACGAAACATTACAAGCGGGGCTGATTAAGATACAGCGGTGCTGTCATGAACTGCGCCGACAACTCAGGCGCCCGGAATCTCTACATCATCTCCGTCAAGGGAATCGGTGCTCGTCTCAACCGTCTGCCCGCTGGTGGTGTGGGTGACATGGTCATGGCAACAGTCAAGAAGGGAAAGCCGGAATTGAGGAAGAAGGTCATGCCCGCGGTCATTGTCAGGCAGAGCAAGCCATGGCGGAGGGCTGACGGTGTGTTCCTGTACTTCGAGGACAACGCTGGTGTGGTGAGTTTCTCAGAGTATTCTCCCTCGAATCTTAGAATGGCAGGGAACGGTGTAAGGCCGTACGCAGCGGAGAAGGCTGGTGGGATTGTCAAATAGCGGGGAAACACATTTTCGAGGGCTTTGCTAACTCACGTAACTTAGATCGTCAACCCCAAGGGCGAGATGAAGGGATCAGCAATCACTGGACCGGTCGGAAAGGAGGCTGCGGAGCTGTGGCCTGTAAGTATACTCTTAGATGCTTTGCGATCTTGAGCTAATTCGTATCTTAGCGTATTGCCAGCAACTCCGGTGTGGTGATGTGAGCAGGGTTTCTTCTACTGGTACTTTCGGGGTTCTGGGGCTATGCGGCATGCATCAGAGGCTGTGTCTTCAATAAATACCTGCCACTGGCAACAATCCAAACAAATGAGTAGCTATCTTGGAGCCAACCACAAAATTGAATTGACACGTGAGATTGAGCTTCGCTCGGCGCCGCTAAAACTAGTGTCTAAAGCCTAGAACCTCGCATTCTGATCACTTAGAGATGATTTGTACACTGAAACCCTGCCTTAGCACATGCCTCAAGATTTCCAACGATTTTAAGGGTCTGAATGAAGACAAGTATTACGGAAAGGCTGTCTAAGGGTGATTGGTTGACGCGGGCCTGGCCAAGCCCGCGCGTCCCCTGAATCTGAAGTGCTGTCCCGTGGCTTGCCTACATCAATTCCTAAGCGCCGCATCTCTTCGACCGTGATGTCTCAATGCGTTTTTCGTTGTTTCTGCTCCGGCTCGCCCGGCTTTTGCTACCTCTTTGTGTCATAGCGACGATCTGGCTATACTTATACCCAATCTTCCACGGTTGTGCCTTTCCTATCCCTCCAACATCATGCGCTCCCGACACCTTCGACCCTTCATCCTCCAGCCCTGCAGCGCCATTCAGGCTGCTCGCTCTCGGTGATCCCCAACTAGAGGGCGATTCTTCGCTCCCAGATGCCAACGATCCGGCGTTCCCTAGCGTACGGCGGCTCCGCACAGTCCTCGAGGCACCGACCCCGCTGTCAGAGAAATGGAAGGAGGGCACTGCCTGCGTGTTGAAGTTCTGGAAACATGATATCCTTCATTTTCTCAAGGCAACCCGAAAGCGACTCGACCTATGGGGGAATGACTACTACCTCGCTCATATCTACCGCTCCCTCCAGGATCACACTGAGCCTACCCATGTCTCCGTTCTGGGCGACCTTCTGGGGAGCCAATGGATAGGAGATACTGAATTTGAGCGCCGCGGGCGGAGATTTTGGAATCGCGTGTTTGAAGATGCAGAACGAGTGCCGGATAAGATTATGGAGGACTCGGAATACGGACCTTGGATAGAAGAATTGGGCCATGACGAAGCCTGGAATAAGAGGATCATAAATATCGCGGGCAACCACGACGTTGGATATGCCGGCGATTTGACGGCGCATAGAGTGGAGAGGTTCGAGAGGCTTTTCGGGAAAGTGAACTGGGAGGTCACTTTCACTCTACGAAATCACACACCTCCAACAACATCCAGGTCGACAGGGGACCAAGAAAACCTGGAGGGCACTGAAGATGCTGGATTGGAGGGAAGCGTTTCTGAACCACCAGCAATACGCATTATAGTCCTGAACTCGATGAATCTGGACACTACGGCTATCTCTCCAGAGCTTCAGAAATCGACATACGACTTCCTGAACTCTGCTATTTCAAACTCTCGCCCCGTCGAGGACCACACGACTGCAACGATTCTGCTCACTCACATTCCTCTACATAAGGAAGGTGGGATTTGTAAGGATGCGCCTTTCTTTGACTTCTATAAGTCTGGTGGCATTCGAGAGCAGAACCATCTGAGCCCCTTCGCAAGTAAAGGAATCCTAGAAGGCGTTTTCGGTCTCAATGCCAATGAACACGCTCCTGGAAAGGGTCTGGGAAGGAAGGGAATTGTGATCAATGGTCACGACCACGAGGGCTGCGATGTGGTGCATTACTTGAACCGATCCTCTGCGGCAACTCCTGAGAGCGAGTCGGCCGAAGAATCCGATGCCGACTCTGAGGAGCCACAATGGAAAGCTATGCGCACGCCCAAGACAGGAGGTCTTGATCCCTCCGCAGATGATATACCGAATATACGAGAAATAACCTTACGAAGTATGATGGGCGAGTTTGGGGGCTATGCAGGATTTTTAAGCGCCTGGTTCGACGAGAGTCTGGGTAAGCGTGGCGAGTGGACGTTGGAGTATGCAAGCTGCAGTTTGGGTGTTCAGCATTGGTGGTGGGCTGTCCACGTACTCGACCTCGTCGTGCTGGTATTAGCTGCTCTAGGGGTGATCATATGGACATGGGAGCAGATCTTAGCACCGGAAGTCAAGGTGCCGTCAGAGGATAAGAAGGTGGAAACCGTCCAAGCGCAGAAGAATTAACGATACACGTGCGTCGAATATATTACGTTGTATCAATCATGTTCTATAGATCCTCCTTTGAGCATTCTTCATCTGTACTCATTAATCACTTCTTCCTACCAGTAGCAATCACCGCCTCACCATGACACACCACCTCCCCCTCCGCCCCAAAAATCTCCGTCAACCTCTTCTCTATAACCCCAGTCATGAGCGGCTTACACCGCTCCCTATCCTCCTCACTCCAGTACACATTCTGAATAACCGTCAACGGCATAAAAAGCACCTTACTCGCAAACACCGCCGGCGTGCCACACTTAAACGTCCTCTTCTGCACCACCGCATCCACCGCCTCAAACCCCGCCGCGCTCAGCGTCTCCTTCGTCCACTGCGGCTCCCACCACCTCCCCTTCATAATCGTCCCCATGAACTCCGCCTCGCTCGGGTTCCGCGGCGGCCCCGGCAGCGTCTCCAGCGCATCGCGCACGAACTCGCGGTACCAGTCGATCGTGTGCCAGAACGCGAGGCCGACGGCGCCGCCGGGCGCGAGCACGCGGTGCAGTTCGGCGAGCGCGACGAGGGGGTCGGGCATGTGGCCGATGCCGAAGGTGCAGAAGGCGTGCGTGTAGGCTCCGGAGGGCAGTTTGGTGTCCTGCGTTTCGAAACGGTAGCAGTTAGCCTCGACTGCCGCGAGCAAGAGGGATGGGGGGGGGGGGTTTACGGACCATTCCGTCCATTATTTTCGCTTCTGTTCCTGTCCATCCTTGGTCTTTGATTCGGTTTTGCAGATGCGAGATCATGGCCTCAGATGTGTCGCCACACGTGACTTTGAGGTTTTTCCGCACGTCGTTCTGGTCGCTTAGGAGGTCGTAGAGCTGGTCCGCGACGACGCCGGTGCCGCACGCCATGTCGAAGACGGCGAGGGGGCTGCCGGAATGATTCTGAATACCGGCTTGCTCGAGCGCGGCGCGGGCAAAAGGGCCAGATGCTGCTTCTGCAAGCGCGTACATCTGGGCGACGGAGGGGTCGGCCCAGCCGGCGTTTACGTTGGAGGGCATTGTTGCTGAGCGTTTTACGTAGTGAAGAGAAAATGATGGGTAGGGGTGTAAAGTAGAGAGAGAGAGAGACAAGAAATGCAAAAGAATAGGTATTTATATACGCTTCATACCGCATCCCTCCCTCCCCACCCAAGCATACGGTCTTACATCACTCAACCACCCCTACGAGCTACACCGACTCTAGCATCCAATCTTGTCTTCGAATCAGAGACAGAGGTGCGTAGATATCCTCAAGGTGTTTGGAATTTAGTAGTACTTTCGAGTTTTGGTGCTGACATCCAGATAGCAGGGGAAAGAAGTCGCCGGCGCTAAGCCAAACGGAGACTTTTCAGAGACACTATCCACTTTTCACATTCGTTGCAGCTGAATACGCATACAGTGCGTGCGCTCTGTTTGGAAACAAGACGTCTTCTTTTACTCCGTGGGCTTCCGACTACAGCCTGCAACGAATCCGAGCGGAACGCATTCACTGCTTCAAATGGCGGAGGCAGATGTATGGATTAAGGTTCGCTAATTTCACTGCATTGAGGCGGGGCCGTGGCACTTTACATCAATTCGGCTTGATAAAGCAAAGAGCAAAGTTCATACGATATCAATGCACGTTCTGGATGCCATCGGAAGTATTTACAAATGTTATTCCATGTTCCATCAACAAGCCTCCGCCCTAGCTATCGTACAAGTACGTTCCTAATTTTTGCAAAGCCAAGAAAGCGAAAAAGGTTACTCCTGAGGGTCTAGCGAATGCGACCGGGTATCCAAGTATTGAACCAGTAATAGGAATTCGTTCATATCGTGAAGCGTGCGGAAAGGTCATGGTGTTGATGTGGTGGGAGCGAGTGAAGAAATGAGATGCGGATGATTGGTTGAATAATGCGCCAATGAGATTTAGCCGCAGAGACCAGGGACTGTAAGAGCAAGTCAGCAAGGGCCCATTCCAACATCCATGAAGTCGACCCGAACAACATCGCAACAAAAATGTAGTAAAGAAAGAGCTTGGGATCGAGGGACTTACCATTTCGGGTTGACACGGGCGATGGGAAGATACCCTCTGCCAACAGGTCCTGCATGTCCCACTCCGGTGCGGACTCCGTCTTCCAGGTCCACCAGATCCAGCCAGAGGCCTTCTCGAACGCATCTAGCTGCGCGTTGATGAAATTTTTTATATTCGACTTGTCGGCATCCGAGAGACCGGCGACAGTCCCAGTGTACTTTCCATCGCACGATCCAACGGAAGTCGATCCAGAGAAGGTACCATCGTAGCGAGCACCAATGCCGAGACCATTGAGCCACTTCGCGCAGTCGGTGATGGCGCCTGTGAACTCGCCTGCGATGGTCCATTTGCCGGTGCTTGCCATGTCGTTACCAAAGCTGCACGCGGTTGCCACGTGCTCGCTTGGAGACTGGGCGACGGCATCGTTGTCAAAGATCTCGTAATGGTGAGTGTCGAGGAGCAAACTCCACATGCCGGAGCCCCAGTCGCCCCAGTTCGTCACGCCTTGGAAGGCATCGTGGAAGGTAATGGCGACGTCGGAGTTCTTTAGGTTACCCCAGCCATCCATATAAAATTGGCGTACGGTGTCCATGTTCAGATCCCAACCCATAGGCTCGTTGACGAGCTCGATTGCGGCTACGGCGGGGTGGGAAGCGTGGTCGTCACGGATCTTGTTGAGAACGTTGATGGTTTGATCATAGGTATTACCTTGGGTCCAATCGATGGCGCCAAGGCGACCAGAATTGTCGAAGCCATTTTGGGACCCGGGTGCTTTGTCCCAGTCAGAATGATGAGTCGGAGCTGAAGAGAATAATTAACTTACCACCATGCAGGTCAATCATCACCTTCAGGCCCGCGCCCGCGGCCCAATCCAGAGACTTGCCCAAAACATCATACGCACCCTGGACGTACGGCTCGCCATCAATTGGGATCACACTCCAGTAGCCGATGGGGATTCGGACGTGGTTGATTCCGTGGCTTGCGATCTGCTGGAAATCGTCTTCGGTGATCCACGAGTTCCAGTGATCAGAGAGGCGGCTGAGGGCCTCATCCTTTCCGAGGGTTTGGGTGAGAGTGTACTCGTCCTTGACGGTGTTGCTGTCGGCCCACTGCTCGAAGATGCTCGGCGTTATCCAGGGCTCCAGCACAAACCAGCCGCCGAGGTTCACGCCTCTGACTTTCTCTCCGTTATAGTCGAACTTGAGATCTCGCTTCACCGGAGTCCTAACAGGAATGAGTACGACCGAAATGGGACGAGCAATTGCACAAGACTTACATTGGTGCAGCATTGCTCAACGCGGCGCAGAGCAATAGCGCAGCCGTAGCAGCGGCTCTGAAGCTTCGGACCATAGTCGCGGTGGTCACCAGTAACACGGTGGGTGGTGCTAAAGTGTGTGTGGTTAAGCGATGGTGTAGCAATGCCATTCACTGGCGATAGTAGCATAAAATAGTTGGTTAGGGATGAATTGCTGACGGCAGACGTGCAACGAAGCTTGAGCAAATACACATTGTTCGGGGCAAAGCTGATTTATAGCAGCTCCAGTCGAAGCCGTCGCGTGAAGGGCAGGAGCTCTCCACCACAGACAAGATCAACATCAACAGCTCCCAACTTTCTTGCCGGGTTCATGACGCTGGAGAGAGGGCGTGGGCGCAGCCAGTGAGAGAGGAAGTACAGCCCCACCGTCTGACCTGCAGCGAACGGCAGGCGGCCTCTGACGCTGAGCTGGCGCGCGATGTGCATGGTGGTGAGCTCTCTTTGGGCGTCCGCCGAAGCGGCACGGAGGAACAAGCAACAGCTGGACAAACAAGCTGGTCCCCGAGCTTGCAGGCCCGGGACGCAGGGCTCACCTCGGCCCAGATGCGGCAGTCAGGTACCGCGTCGGGATTGGCTGTCAGAGCGCGCTCATGATGCACGGCTTGCGGAGGGCTGGAGCCACGCCGTCTTGGGCGTTGCTTGGCTTGCGGCCTGCGTGCTTTGGGCCACGATCGCCAGCCTGAGAAGCCGGTTGGAAGGTGTCATTATGCGGGGAAGCTCTGCGGTGTGGCGGCGTCCCTTGCGTGGTGAACCCGGTGACATAATGCATGGAGCTGCTCACCGACTTCGGCACACGAGACAAGAGTCAGTAGCAGCCTCGGAAGTGGCAGTGACCGCGCCCTAGACTTCCAGCACACGATAGCAGACTATGAATATCTCCTTTGGCAGGGCCAAGGTGGCTGTGGAGAAGGCTCTTGTACCTGTGCCCTGTCATCCGACTCCTTCGTGAGAACGGAAGCCGAGCCACAGTCAGCACTGAGAAGCATCAAGCACGCCGCAGACCGGCATCTTCCATGGCAGCTGCCCGATCCTCATCCCCCACCACGAGCCAAAGTGACACTGAAACGATCTGCTTCCCACCGACCACGCGCTGGCCGCCATCGCGCACCCATGGCGTCACACCGCGAACATCATCGCCGCAAGCCCGGCAGATCCTCACCCTCCAGCTTCAGCGCCCGCGATTTCGGCCTCTGACTGCAAATGGGGCAGGTCACAAGCGCGAGCCGATCGCTGGCCCGCTCTGGGAAGAAGTGGTGCCGTTGTAAGGTGTGTATTTATGGTTAGGTAATGACGGTGCGGGCAGCTTATAGTGCTGCACCTATTAGAGCGCCTATAGAAGGCGCCTCGCTGTCATATACTCTAATTTATTGCCGGGCCTAAGCTACTGCGGCTGAAATGCGGGTTTTTTCTGACTTGTCATCTGATGAGAGTAGTACTGCTTGTGCGGGTGGTGTAGTAGCACTGAGACTTCACGATGCGGAGAATCTCGGCTTTCTAAGTTAGGAAGCTGCTTGCATCAGCTGAGCCGACGAAGTTTCGTGTGTAGGATCTGTGATGGAGTTGATTTGAAGCGTTTGCATGTCACACAGCATCGTCGAGTCCGTGATGACAGTGTGCGGAGTCGAAGATGTAGGTGGTATCGCCATGGAGAATTGAGGCCGAGGTTGAATCACTGACCTCACTGTGGTATATTGTGCACTGTTGCTCACCGAGCCCATCCACTAAAGCATGCATAATGGCGTAAACATATATACTCCAACTGCGCAAACGCTCCGTCACGTAGTCGATGCCAGCCCCGGAGACAGAGGTTTCCTCCCATAGACCACGTGCAGGTTGCAGTACGAGTGCACTTGTCGGTTCTTCAAGTCTTTTCGGACGCCTGCTAGATGGACCTGCGTTGCCTCGTTGCTCCAGCCCAATACGCGTGTAAATAACGCCAAGGAATATGCCTCAACTGCCATGAGCAGCGAGCACAGGTTGTATCGACCGATTTCCTTCATCCTCGGGTCTTTGGGCCATGGAGATGATGGAACCTATAATAGTGTAAGTGTCAGAATCATATCACAGTCTGTGACCTAGGACAAGTATCCACCTTGTAAATGTCATCCGTCACATCCTCAAACCCAGCATCAATCATTGTCTGTTTATGCGTCTCGGCAATGTTCATCGGCTTCTTGAACATCTCGCTCGCCTTGTGCAGATGCTCTATGTATTCGCAAAACGTAGGCGCCAGTTTCAGTGTGTCGTCGTCCGACTTCAGCGTTACCTCGAATTCCTGTAGCTCGAGCCACCCCCCAGGCGCCAAGTGTTCATACGCCTGTCGCATCAGCTTAGGCCAGTCGCTGATCGATCCGCCCAAGTCGCGAGTGTGGATGTAGTCAAAAGGTTTGCTGTAGACCCACGGGAATTCCGCATTTTCGATCTGAAAGTGCAGATTGGGTGGCACCCATGAAGGCTGAATGGGTGAGAGATCCGTTCCAAGAACTTCAGCTTCGGGCATATCATCAGCAAAGTCAATGGCCCAGATCCCAGTTCCTGTGCCGACGTCGATGACTCTCTGTGGGTTCTTGATGGGCGCGAGAAACAGCTTGCCGCCTAGTGTGAGGTTGCGAACGTGGTGTAGGAGGTCCTGCCGGTCTTGCTCAGCCTCGTCGTTTGGCAGCACGTATTCGCCCTCGCGATAGCCGTGATATCTGCGACCGTTCTCATACTTGTAGTTCTTCACTGCAGATGCTAGAGAGGTGCTGTAGCTCGACGTGTCTGAGAAGCTGTCATCAACGCCCGAGTCGTTAGAGTCAGCCTCGAGCAGCTGGGCGGGCGGGTCAGTGGCTGTCGCCATGATGTCTGGTGGGATGGAGGTTAGGAAGATAAGGAGGCCTCAGCGGCGGCAGAAGCTCCGGCGGACATGACGACTTCATATACCTCACGCGGTTTTTTCTTCTAGGGCTGGGTAGGCAACGTGTGGGACCCTTGGACTCCCGGGAACCTGGGTTGGTGTGGAAGCTACAAGGGGGCTACCTGAGCGGGCTGCCGGCGCTCCCTGCAAGCGTCTCTGTTAGTGCTTACAATCGCCACATCGCCACATGAAAACAGTGCTTATTCAGTAACTAATATTTCGTTGGGCCGCCATCAGCAGCAATTACAGCAAGGCAACGCTCCCTCATATTGCCCGTATACTTTTCAAATTCTTCGGGCTCAAGCTTCTCCCATTCCTCCTCAGCGTACTGCCGTACTTCCTCCTTTGTTGTAGGAAACCGGCGTTGTATTCTCCCCTTCAACAGCCGCCAAACGTTCTCAATTGGATTCAAATCAGGGGAATTCGCCGGCCATTCCATTACAAGCATGCCGTTCTGTTCCCAGGCCAGGCGCGTCGCTTTTGCTGAGTGAATTGAGGCATTATCCTCTACAAGAATAGGCTGGTGTCGTAGTGTCTGCCATAATTCCCATGCAAAAGTCTTGATATTGGGGCATATATAGGTACGGTAGACGTCGCCGTTTATCGTCTTTCTCTTGTATCCCAGTTCAATTGACCAGTCCTTTTCAAAAACAACCAAAGGCCCCTTATTCCTATGGGAGATGCTGCCATGAATCATCCAGCTAGAATACCCCCTAAATTTAGGGACACAGCAATTAATATCGTATTTCTCCTCAGCACGCCTAGTAACAAAGATCTGGCCTCCTCCGGTTCGAATGGACGCTTCATCGGTCCAAATTACTGCTGCCCACATCTCGGGAGTCCATTCCAGATGAGAATAGGCCCATTTAAGACGGGCCTCTCGCTGCTCAGGCGTGATAAGGGGCTTCTCTGTTGCAACACGCCGGAAATAGCCCTCTTTTTCAAATGCCTTATATAGGGATCGCTTGCAGGCAGAGACCCCCTCTAGCATTGCAATCTCCTCTAACGGCTTCCTTCGGTGGATACGATCAAGCTTAGCCCGGGCAATAAGGCGCTGTCGAGTTGGAGTATCAAGATTCGGTTTTCTCCCTCTCTGTTTTTGAGGGGTCCACGGATTCTGGAGAGAGAGAGCATTGGATATAGTTCTGTAAGGCACACCAAGAGAGGAACCGATCCTTCGGTTATTCCAGCCAGCGTATCGAGAGAGGGAGAAAGCAATATCACGCTCTCGGTAGGAGAGACGGGTGCCCGGATCTCGAAGAATAGGATATTGAATTGGCCGTGGATGGTGGCCATTGTTCCGGCGTACAAGATTCGGCATTTTTATGATATAAAATACAAGGGCCCCTGCCGTTGTTTTATATTATCTAGCTATTCTGGTGGCTTCTGCAGATTTATAATACGCTTACTGTGGCTAAAACAACGCCAGCGCTAGCAGGGAGCGCCGGCAGCCCGCTCAGGTAGCCCCCTTGTAGGAATGTGGCTTCAGCTGGGTTTCTACGGATCTATTCTCGCCAAAAACGCGGTTCGTCCTCGCCGAGGACGCTCTCGATGACCGTGATGCATAGGCAAGTGTATAAGCTGCATTTTGACACAATTATTAGGTAGGACTACGACGAAGCGTGGAATAGAAGGGAGGCAAGAGGGAAATGTCACCCGCAAAGTATGGTACACCGTTGGCGCACGGGCGGGAACGGCGGGAACTAGAATCTCGACAACGGCGCGAGCTGTCGAGCTGAAGAGCTGAAAAGAAACCATGGTTCGTATATTGGGCCGTCGGACCCTTAGTTTCTACAGAGAATGCACATTGCCGTACTCAGCGGCCAAGTTAGCGCTTTCTCATCGTGATATTACTTACCTCCACAGGTCCTTTACTTTCATAGTCCGCGCACGTCACCCCTAGCGCTCACCTCGCGTGGAGAAGGAGATAAGACGCCGCAGCGGGGACTGGCAAGCCAAATCCGTAAAGGAACGCCTGCAGGCGCCTAAAGCATGCCTCTTGAACCGTCATGCGGCCCGGTCCTCTCGAGGGATCCCGGCTGCTTGAAACCCGGACATCATCGTCCGCTCAGCACTGTTCACTGTCGTACAACCACGTTTCAACGCCTCTCCAGCAAGCAGTCATGTCAGCATGGCTGACAGGTACCGCGTGGTCGGGAAACCCGGCCGTTCTTCTCGCGGGCGCTTTTGTTCTATTGGTAGGTTCAACTTCTGAACGCTCTCTGTGGACAGGTTCCCTGGTTGAGCAAACAGAGTCCTTCCAACCGTTGATCGAAACCACCAGGACCCTTGTTGTCAACTAGTACGATGGCTAACGTTTTTCACAGTTTTTACTACAATGGGTGTACAAAGTAGTGTATAATCTCTATCTAGCCCCACTGCGGAACTTCCCTGGACCAAAGTTGTGGGCCGTCTCGCGCCTTCCCTACGCACTCTCTGTCACGAGAGGTCACCACCATGTGAGTAACAGGATTATTCCCAGTCATACCTCAAGGAAGTTTAGTGACCCCGTTAGCTTGATATTCTAGAACTACACAAGCGCTATGGCTCTGTAGTTCGCATCTCGCCTCACGAATTAGCCTTCAACTCTGCCCAAGCGTTCCGAGACATATATGGATTTCGCCCTGGACATCAAAGCTTCAGGAAGGATAGGACCCATTACGTCTATCCTCCGAATGGGGTCGACCATCTCGTGTCTGCCGTCGATGATGGCGTACACGCAAGACACCGTAGACTCCTCGCGAATGTCTTCAGTGAGCGAGAGTTGAGAGCACAGGAGCCTCTGATCCGAGGTTATGTAGACCTCTTGATCTCTAAGCTGCAGCTCCAGATCCAGGAAGGGAAGGGGGCCAGTGTCGACATAAGGAGCTGGTTCAACTACACGACCTTTGACGTCACAGGCGACTTGATGTTTGGAGAGTCCTTCGGCTGTTTACGAGACAGCCAACTGCATCCTTGGATAGCCCTAATATTCGCATCGATGAAGGCCCTTGCTTTCCTGGGCGCGGTCAATCAGTACCCTGCTTTTAGTGCGGTCTTGCAAAAGATGATACCTGCAAGTATCATTCAGAAGGGAGTCGACCATTTCAACCTTAGCGCAAGAAAAGTCGATCGGCGCCTAGAGATGGGCGCTGAAAGACCGGACTTCGTGTCTGCCATACTCAAGAACGGATTGAGTGAAAAGGAGGGACAATATGCCGAGGCTGAGACGATAATGACGAGAGCTGAGATTCACTCAAACGCCTTTATGTATGTGAGGCCCGATACCGATTTCGATTATTCGTTTGTGCTGACATGAGATAAGCTTGATTGTTGCAGGCAGTGAGACATCTGCGACACTTTTGAGTGGTGCCATATACTACCTCTGCAAGAATCCGTCAACTATGGAAAAAGTCCTGGAAGAGATCAGGAACGCGTTCACTGCAGACAACGACATCACCTTTTCGAAAGCCACGACACTGTCATACCTCAACGCCGTGATTGAGGAATCGCTTCGAATCTATCCACCATTCGTGACCAGCCTGGCGCGACTCGCTCCTGCAGGAGGTGATACCGTTGACGGCCATTTCATTCCCGAGAACGTGAGTTGCTAGTTTCGACGAATCTAATCTCATTTGAAAACGGAAAAACTGACCAGTCCAATAGACAACCGTGGCGTGTCACCACTACGCATCGTATCATTCCCCTTCGAATTTTGTGTCGCCGGATGATTTTGTTCCGGAAAGGTGGCTCGACACAGACTCGCGATTTGCAGAGGACAAGAAAGATACCGTCCAAGCTTTCAGTCTTGGGCCAAGGAACTGCATAGGAAAGAAGTGAGTAGAATCCCTGTTGCGCCTCCCATCTTGGATGGTCCTTGAGTAAGACCTCATATTGACCTCTTGCGTAGTTTGGCGTATGCCGAAATTCGCTTGATTCTATGCAAGGTTCTTTTCAATTTCGACATTGCACTCTGCCCTGAAAGCGAACATTGGAAGGATCAAGAGGTCTACTTTCTTTGGGACAAGCCCCCTTTAGTGGTGAGTCTGACGGAGAGAGCCGTGACAGTATAGGATTACTATTGCAGATGATACATACATTACTTCGCGGAAGAGTAGACAGGAACTTCGAACCAGCATTTTCAAGTTTTAACGAGCTTAGTTAATAAACGAATTGAAGATGCGACTGAAGAGCAGCTGAAGGGTGAAGTCCTGCGCGTTTCCGCATCAGACGCTCTTAAAAGTCCGGGCCTCTCTAGAATTTCTAATTGTGCTCAAAGTATATCCAGGTCATGCAACCGTGATGAAGATACTATTGAGTGAAAGCGGCGGAGATGGAGCGTATTGTCGAGAGTTGTAGAAGCTTCTCGGCGCTCGTAGTGGCAGTGGCGCACCACCTCTCAACTTCGTCATCGCCCGCACCTTTAAACCACCACCATCCCCACCTCTCCAACGACATCTTACCCCATCGAACTCAATCAAGATGGCGTTCGTCCTACCGCGCACCTTCACCATCTCGGCGACCCTAAAGCAGGCGCCAAAAGCTTCGCGGTCCGCTTTCCGCGCCTTCCACAGCTCGCCACCGAAAACCTCGAACTTCTTCATATCCAAGACCTCAAACTTCTCCACATCTAAGCCCATCGCGCCCGCGCTCTCCAAGTCCCAAAATGTTTTCCGTGCCACCTTCAGGAGGACGTACATGCAGCAGGCGCCCCCTATCGCCCCGACCGGCGACCTACGACAGCGTCTTCTATACGGTGCTGGCATCTTTGGGGGAACACTTCTCGCTATAAATCTGGTGTTTAACCGTGAGACGCGAGAGGATGGCGGCATGCCTGTCTACGAGCGAAGCTACTTGAACGACACCTTTCTGCATACGGGGTTGGGAATCGGTATTATTGGTGTGGCGGCGCGAACGCTGCACATGAACGGATGGAGCTACAGGCTCATGGCAATGAACCCGTGGGTGGTTCTGGGCGTTGGACTAGTCGGTAGCATTGGGACTATGTACGGGACTATGGCTACAAGCCCTACAAAGTGAGTATTTTTCCAGATGAACGGATTTTACGGTATGAGATACTAACAAAGACACAGCTACATCCAAAAGTACACCCTCTGGACCGGCTTCAACATCACGCAAGCCCTCCTCCTCTCGCCCCTCATGTTCTACAATCCCGCCATCCTCGCCCGCGCCGGTCTCTACACCGTCGGCATGATGGGCAGCATCGCCTTCGTTGGCGCCACCGCCAAGCAGGAGAAGTACCTGTACCTCGGCGGACCACTCCTCGCCGGCGTGGCCATCGTCGCCCTCTCTGGTCTGGCGCCTATGGTCATCCCCGCTACCGCTGCCCGCACGCTCATGTGGACTGAGAACATCTGGCTATACGGCGGTCTCGCCGTCTTCGGAGGCTTCACGCTGTACGATGTGCAGAAGGTGCTGCACCATGCTCGACTCGCGGAGCGTGGTGTGATTGCCAAGGACCCGGTCAATGAGTCTGTCAGCCTGGAGCTTGACTTTATCAACATCTTCATCCGGATGGTGCAGATTCTGGCTATGCAGGGGAACAGGAGGAAGTAGGCAATCGTGCATTTGATGGAATGGGTTCGAGCGTGAGCAGAAGTGAAGCAAGCACTTATATCAGGAGGATGGGCTTTTTGGAGACGGCGTATGGAGCTGAAATATAACATTACCACTCGTCCTCCCTTGAGGAAAGTTGGCCTCCTTTCTTTATGTGGTCTCCGCTCTTAGTGGCATAGGTAATCATAAAAGAAAATACAATATCCTAGAACTCAACTTGCGCGTAGATTATGTCCAGATCCGGGCTTTACTGGGTCCGAATCTTCAGGCCTTCAAACCACCTGAGCCACCTTATGCATATGCACGAATTCAGGAGCTAGATGCAAAGATTCAAGGACAATATATCAACTTGTAATTACTACTGACCTAAAGCTAGGTGCATAATCTACTACACCCTAAAGTAAGACTGCATTCCGTGCTTTTTACCGGCCAATTAAACCCCGCATGCCACCTTATGCCTATGTACGAAATTAGAAGCAGGATGTAAAGGTTTTGAGAGCGTATATTAGCTTGGAGTCACTGCTAATCTGAAGTCGGATGTATATTCTACTACACCCTAAATCAGGTCCACGTTGCTTGCTTCTTGCTAGCATACCGGACTGTTCGAGCTACCTCACGCCTATGCATGAAATGAGAAGCAAGATGAAAAAGTTCTGAGAGCGTATATCGGCTCGTAGTCACTGCTGATCTGGAGCTATATGTATGTTCTACCAGGCCGGCAGACTAGATTATGCCTATACAACACAGGACTATCGTTCTAGAAACTCGCCCCATCTGTCAACTTCTCCTAGTAGACGCTCGGCCTTCTGCCACGTTCACCTCCTCCCTCCGTACTGTAAGGCCACGTACACCTCCTAGCGCCGCTTTTCAGGCCTTCCAGGTCTTGTAACTCAGCGAGCTGAAAAGGTATCATTTGTCGGCAGTGTGTAAACACTACAGCCTCCCGACCTCAGAGCCCTAACACAAAAAACACGTGCATATTCCCAATAACCCCACGAAAAGCGGCAGAATCCTTGAAGCAAGCTTGCGGCAAGACACATCATGCGAACTATGTGTGGCCGTTTGCTTCATGGCCAGTACAACGGTGTCATGAAGTGATTGGGGCGTGTGTGAGTCGTGAAAGGGAGCCCATGTGCCAGATGCGGCCAGTGTGGGGAACATGCAGCGAGGAGGGTCACGTAGCCTAGATATATAGCTGTAAGAGTCGGGATATAGTGCGGGCGTTGCGGCCAGATCTATGAAAGGAGTGGAGTGGAGGATGGAGGAGGCGGCATTAGCTCGGAAGCCTGTAGCACGCTATACACATCTGCGAAGAAACGGCCAGGCACGAGAGACTATCGGCATCATCAATGTGCCAATGTGTTAGTATGTGTCAGTATGTGATCTGCTGTGGATATCTTCAAGTTAGTCTTTAACGAAGCGACCAGCAGGCCTAAGCTCCTCCCAACAACACCACCAAACATGTCACAGCAAACAAGGACCAAAATCCCAAGGAAAAGCGTTACACACTGTATGTATTGTGCCTACATCGCCAGTCGTGGGTACTCATTAACCGCCTGCCGAACTCTCAAAGCCGCATAGATTCCGATGTTCCAACTCATCGTGCAAACATAACGCCACGCCCTTGGGTATCCGCTGCCATCGATTGATGCAAGCCGCTAGGAAATCTGCCAGTAAGGCACGCTCGCTCCAAAAAGACCACTCGCTGGTGGTGTCCAAGACCAGTCATTTCGGTCCCGCTCGCTGTGCGCCTCGCGTTGCCACTAAAATTATCCCCGGCTCCTCCGTTTACCTCCCCTCACCTCACATGACCACGCACTTGATAAGCCTCCGTCCTGGACTGGCGTCCTCCGTAGAAGGATGAATGTGTTGCAAACGGCTCTGGGCACGGCTCTGGGCCCGACTCTGGGCCCGCGGAGGTGCCGTCATGGGCTCTCGGTGTGAGTGGACTCCTGCATGCGGCGCGGTGATTAGAGATGGCAGCATCGGCCGCCTCGTATGCTGGCCTCCACTCGCGGCACTCAGACCAGTGTTATGAACACTAAAAGACTCGGCAGATGCGACGCGTCTGGTCCCACGACGACTTGACGCTCGATTCAGCGAGGCGAGTTGCTGATCAGATGGCTGGTACCGCGCCGGCCTAGAAGCGTCGCCAAGTATCGGGTTTCCGTCACTCCTCATGTTTGCTAGCGTTGATAGATGGGAAGTCAAGTGCGACGGACGCCGGGTTGGGGTAGCGGCCGACCGAGGGAAATATTCTTGCCCTGAGTTCGCAGAATGTGGAGACGAGGGGCTAGCGCGCGACCGGCTTCCCAACACAGCTCGCGAAACAAGAGGAGATCGAGGTCCCGGATACGTGCTTGGGTGCACTAACGACGGCCGGCGTTCTGGAACATTCAAAGAGGGAGACTCCGTGGACGAGACCATCAACATTGTATTAGGTCCGACGGGAATAGCTCGAGATGAGCTGGTAGGGGTCGGTCGTCCCGTCAGGGGAAGCACCGGAGGAGGAAGTAATGAGTCGGTTGACATGGACTCTGGAGGTATTTGAGCTGGTGGGATGATCGAGGGAAGAGATGGATGATTGGTTGGTATTGGAGGAGGGAGACGCAGAAGAGGATCTATATTCGCTTGGGGGCCCAGCGGGTGCGTCAGACTGATACTGGTAGCCTCAGGTCCAGGAGGGTCGGCATTAGGTGTATATGGTGGAGGTGGCGGTACCCAGTTATCGGCGTCGGACTCATGAGGTATTTCCCGCGTACCATCCGCTCTCCTATAATCTAGGGGCCGGAAAGGAAGGGCGCGAAGGTGCCTCCTATTGGCAGGAGATACGGCCGCAACGGTTGCCGCCCGCTGAAGAGACATTTGAGATCGTGGCTGGGAATGATCGTATGGGACCTCGAATGCTGCTTGGACCTCGTCCCCGTCGAGTTCATCATCCTCTTCGTCATTCCTAATGATGGTTGGCAGCGGAGGTCTTCGCTCTGCGGTTGCTTCGCGGCTGCTTGTTGTCTGAGATCTACCGAGAGCTCTAGAATTTCTAGCAGTTCTCGTAGCTGCCCGATCAGCCGTCCTGCGTTGAGCGACCGTCCGGGTACGCACGAGCTCCACTTCTCGCTCGAACTCGATATTCTCTTCAGGAAGCTTTTCTCCTGGTAGGAGAGTATCCAGGTCGTATGTCGTCCTGATCGGAACGGCGTTGTCTGTAGGCCCCGTTCTGGTCCGGTCGAAATCCATTACCACTACTACGCCACTCGAGCTGTGGGACAAGGGGCGCAATTCCTCATCCCCACCAAAAGTAATACCACGTGACACATTTCCAATTGCAATCAGCCGCTCGACGTTAGGACTGTCCGGAATGGTTGTCCAACGCAAGGCAGCTATTTCTTGATGCATGGAAGCATCTCCTTGAAGCACTGGTATGCAAGCACACGGTTCTAGCGGTGATTGGTCACTCCCGTGCTCCGCATTGAGCTTGTATGATGGGTCTTCTCCTAGTGAGGATTCGGGAATACGATAGAACCAAATGCTCGTCGTGTTCTGCTTCCTGAGAGCGATGGCGACATGATCCGCCTTCGGGGAGACCGCCGGCAGAGCATCATCTAAAAACTCAGCACGTGTCCACCGCTGCTCTTCAGGGAGAAAATCCTTCTTTTCTGTAAATGTTAAACCTGCCAAGTCGAAAATGCCCCAGGAGCCCTCCGTTGCATCAAAAGCAAACAGTTCGTTGACCTGGCCGGTGGATGAATCGGGGAGTAGACTAGCCTGTCGAGCGACTTTGATCTTTTCTGGAAACAGTATCTGTGTAGTCCACGCCTTGTCTACCTCTTGTTGAATTGGGATTCCTTCTTCGGTGAATGGGCCGTCGAAAGCGCCGTGTACAGTGAATATGGTAGACGTGCCTGACTGGCGGGCGAATGTGGTTGCCAAAAGGGTCCTTCCGTCATCCGAGAATTGCAAGGTATCCATCCGTGGAGATGAGACATAGCGCTTATTTGCCTCGGTCGCGTTCGGTGCCAAAGACATGACCTCAATGCCAAATTCATTTCCAGTGGCCAGCACGAGGCCTTCTGGAGTCAGGGCTATAGAATTGGAGTCGTACTCTAGCAGGATAGTCCTCTCCTTCACAATTGGTTGGTCTCCTTCGCTAGGGAGTCGGTACACATCTACCTTGCTGGGAGTAGAGAGCACGGCGAGCAATGTCCCATCGTCCAAGATATCCAAGGCCACTGGCTTCCTCCGTACCTCGAGTATGCGTGTGAACAGCCGCGGCAGCTGGGTAGCATTGATCAGCCAGATGTTGGTCGCTCCGTATATGGCGATGAGCGAGCCTTTGCGAGAAACAAAGAAGCCAAAGGACTCGGGCAGAGCGGACGACGAGGCGGTACTGGAGACGAGGTCCAAGATGGTGGTCCTGGGGCTGGAATGGCCCTGTCGCAGTTTTGCGGGCTGTTCGTCGTCGGTCACGGCCGATGTGCGGGCGGTCGAGTTAGCCGACAGTTCTGAGGAGGAGAGGGAGGTTTCCATCGCGGCGGAGAGGGGTGCGTCGAGACCGTCGGTCGAGGGCGCGACTGAGGCGGACGAGGAGTCGTCGTGGCCTTGATGACGGAGCGCGTTCTGATCCTGGACGCTGCAAACGCCTTCTCCACAATCCTCATCACTCCCATGGTCTGGCGCGGCGGGAATGCGAACATGCAGAGAGGCCAGGCAGGCTTCTTGGTCCATCTCACTGCGGCGTCAGGAGCATCGAGATCGACGCGGAGGGGCTGGCAGAGGTGTGGATGGCGATGCCGGCCAGCATTGCTTCGGGCGGAGGCGTCGACTTGGGATGCAGTACCACGAGGACTACAGGATCATGGGCGGTGGCGGGCGTGTTTGGGCATGCTCTCGTGGGTACGTATGGCGATGGTCGTCAGTCGTTGGCAAGGCCCAGCTCGGACGTTCGTATCCTAAACCAGGGGCCTGACGGTGAGCTTGTCAAGGCTTTATATATAGATTCATCACGTGGAGCGAGCGAACTGCACAACACCTTGGTACATAGCAGCACACCTTCTGCCCGTCGTACGGCCAGGTGTTTCGACGCGTCCCTCTGTGCCTTCTTGCGGCACAGCGGCCCCTTTCCTGAGACGCCGTCGAGATGCGTCCTCCAGTCCCCAGCCCTCCCCACGATCTGCGTCCATGGATGTTACCGCGCGCCATCCGGACCTAGCTTCGCGGTTAGGCAGGGTGCGGGGCTATGAATGCTCCCGCTATCGACACTGTCACATGTATCAGCCTATCCAGCCCTTTCAAACGGCTACCCAACGCGACAGCGGCGAAGGGCCTGTGGCAGCGGAGGCGTACATGCAGCTGCGCATCTTCAATCCCTCGGCCTAGCCTCATGTTTTCTCAGCCAATCTGACTATCCGGCCTAATTGGCTCAGCCTGATCATGATCGAATCTATCTGCGCCGCACACACTTCTGCATCACATTCCTACCGTCGAGGCGCAGCGTGGTCCTGGCATGGGGCCGCATCTCCGCGGGCAAGCATACGCGCTCGCTCCAGCAGTTTCATTTGCTAAAATATGCTTCCCCAACCTTTGGAAAGGTGGAATGATAGGAGAGGGCAATTGCGTGTACAGATGATGTGGCAGGGCTTCGACCTCCTCAAGTGGTAACCCGACCTTGGGACATCCTCTACTCAGATATCGTACTCTTCAATCGATTGAATAGGAGACCATTTATGGAAAGAGAATTAGTACAGTAAAAGCTCGTTATGACGTTCAGCCCGGGGCCAGAGGGTCCGAACGGTATAGACTGAACGTGAGATCGAATGTCACTGTCCGCCAAATATCAGAACAGTAATCGGAAGGTTGAATGATATAGTGCATAAGAATGGTGTAACTAGCAGACGTTATAACGAGCTTTGACTGTAGGTATTTGTGCAGAAATTCAAGATGATTATTAGTGTTTCTCTTGTTCTTGGCATTCCGTCTAGCTACTAGTGTCCAACTTTTCTGCGTACTGAATTAAAGGCCGCTGCCGTTCTTATATAGATAGCAGCCTTCAGACCCTTTACTAACTTTTCTATTGACCACCTCGCGTTATCTACTTTCGCTTTACACCGAGGTACTTCTTCGCCCCATTTATCTGCAAAGTTCTACAGATCTAACCGCGTGGAACGCAGTATGCAACCTCCTATCTATCCTTAATTCGCAGCGGTTGTAGTTATCAAGTTTATTCGAGCCTTTGCATTCCTACTAGCAGACCCTGCCTGTATGTCACCTCACGGCGAGGTATCTCTTCGCACTGTTTATATGCAAGTTATTGCCGATCCAACCGTATAGGACCCGTTTATTAGCCGTGACGAGCTCGACCTGCGATCAACAATATCAACTCTTTGTTTGGTCTATCGCGTGTAGTCCGTGAACGTTGTACAGAAGGTTATGGTAACGTTGATCGATATGGCGGCGTGTCGCTTAGGCCGCGTACAGGCTGTACATGCCGTGCAGCCTGCTGGGGAGGTAGGGAGAGTACTTTGTGGATAGAGGAACTGGCGTAGAGATTGTAGAGGATGAGCGATACAGGATCGACGAGATTAGGGTGTGCAACGAACGTCGAGGAGTAACAGTATCCGGGTGCTTGACACTGTGTCGACAGAGAGGGGAGCCCGTAGGGTTCGGGGAAGAGTCGACTACATCAGAGTGTGCGACGAGGTCAAGGCGTAAGCAAGATCCGGGTGTTTGACACTTGTCGACAGAGAAGGGTGGGTGGAGGTGGTGGGTGTCCATTCAGTGAAAGGATTTGCGGGTGTTCGAGAACCTGCTTGGCTACCGACTGTCACAGAACAAGAAGCTGTTGGCCTTGTATAAAGTATTGGGTGATGATGTACAGAAGAGAGAGAGAGAGGTCTGGACAGAGTGAGGAATCGATCAACCGATTGACGTGATTGACTGAACTGGCTAAAGTCTTGGCAAATTGCTTCAACAAACGGTCGGCTTAAGAAACCTTCAATCAATCAGTTTGTAGGGCTTGAATCAGGGACCTTACAATTATCAGTCAATATTGTCAATATTAAAGCTTTCAATCAATTCAAATTTCAACCAACGAAGACCTGAGACCACTGTTGACTAAGTTGTCAATTCAATCAATCTCGAGAGACCAGATTGATTAATTAATTCCTAGCTCTGGGTCTAAGGAAGGTGAGGCTTTACACAATAGGTGCCGTGCGCCTGCCATCAACTTCCGTGACACAATGTACCACATCTCCTAGGCAATTCTTCATGAGGAAGTCTCACACTGAAGTCCCTCTCTGTTCCATCGAATGCAAATTGTCATAGATCCAACCGCTCCCAAGAATTCTTCAGACGTAGTGTAAACGCAATGTACCACCTCTCTCTCTGCCCAGGTCCCTTCACGCCGAGGTATCTCTTTCCCCCTTTATGTACAACCTCTTATACGTTAAGTTATATGGGATCAGACTCATGAAACTCGGCGTGGATGCAGTGCGCCACTTCTGTTTCACGCTAAGTTGCCTCTTTGCTCTGTTCGTATACAAATTATCACGGGTCCAACTACGTGGATGATATATTATCAGACGCAGGGTGGACGCAGCGTACATTTCTCTAGACACTTCTCACTACACAAACAAAAGCTTCTAGATTAGGTCCTTAGTATCAGGTTCAAAAAGAGACGCCGAGGCACTTCCTTCAAGAGTTCCCTAATTAGTTGCAAAAAGTCACAGAAATAACCGCATTAAACCTTTTCCTATAAGATACGGCGTAAACACTGCAGAGCACCTGTTGTAGTCACCTTTGCTTATCGACGGTCCCGACACCTTCAATGGGCCGGACCCATGTCTCGCCGCGTAGTTGATGCGCTTCGTCGCTGTAAGGCAATACTGTGTCGTAGGACGAAACCTCAACCGTACCAAAGCCTTCCATCCTATATCTCTACATGGGTTCCGAAGCTTCGGCATGCGACCCAGGCCGACATTCTCAACCTCGACTCAACCAAGATACTCTCGACTTACGGCGCCGAGTACAGACTGCGTTCAAACACTTTCGCGATCCAACCACAGCCTTGCGCAAGTGCCGAGATCGCTATATCCTTGTCCTTTCAAGAGTTACACAGATGATTATCGCATGCAATTCACAAAGAATTGTGACATATTTGATATTACTACGAAGCACCCCCGGGCCTACAATCATAATTCTAAAAGAGGGAGAAAGGGATCTGATTTCCAGTCTCGGGATTTAGTGATGGAGAAACAGGGCCTAAACCGCACGCTTGCTAAAAGAATGGAGAACAAGCTTCCAATGCCCACACTGAATCACCTTCAGAGCTACAGTCACTCCATGTGTCAATGCTAAGCCTTGCTACATCAGGATTTAATCGACGCAGGAGATGATTGATAGCTGATATTATATTTGTAAGAATAAGGCGGAAGGTAACAAAAGTTGGTAAAGCACGCTGTATTTGCCAGGCATGAAATACGCAAAAGATTTGTGGCGAAGTGGTTATAAAGCTGGTCGCGACGCAACAAATCGATCTTAGAAAGAAGGACTTCAATTTTTGCCTCGGTTCCAACTTGCTGGAGTTTTAAAAAGGTATCTCAGAGGAGGGTTTCGATTTTCATGTCGGCCTTGAGGTTAGTCCCTTCCACTCGGATTATTGCCTTCAGTTCGTGCTGATTTAGTATAGCTTTACCTTTCTGATCCCGTCGATATTCGGATGATGATTTCAGCCTTCGCGGGTCTGTCCCATCTGCCAGCCAGCCAACCTAAGGAACCTAGCAAGCAGTCTGAAAGACCTGGAATGCAGAGGACGAGTCTGTCCGAAAAGCCAGCCGCCACCACCTGTCTAGACTATCTCCCAGTGAAGGTTATTGTGATGATATTTTGTCTCGTACCAGTCGAATCAATAGCGGCTTTCTGTTTTAGTGCACGAAGCTGTTGGAATATGTGCCGGGCGGACACGCATTGGCTGCACCGGTTGCTCTCCCATCTATCTTGGCTCTGGGGGTTTAGAGATATAAGGAGGTCCGATCTGGATCTTGAGCAAAGCAAGGAGGAACACGATGACTTCGATGATGTTGACTGCCGCGAGGGTTAACGCTCGATACGCGATTACAGCTTCATTACTCTTCCGTTCGATGACTCTCCGTGCTACTATACCATTAGAGACGCCCGTCACCCATGTGTAAGCAATGGCTTTTCTTGAAACGCCGAGTATCTCGATCAGTTTCACCGAGACCACAGGAACGTCGCAAGCAGAACCACTAAGAAGCTTGCAGGTATCCGGAAGTGAGTGGCGTAGACCTTGTTGTGTTATGCTCACACCAGACGATACTAATCTCACACAGGAAGCACAACGCTACGAAGCAGAGAAAGGGATTCGATAGGGGTATGATCGGTCTTCCGAACAGACGAAGGATCTGGCAGATTGCAGAGGAGTTTGTGGAGCCGTATCGTGCGTCGCAAAGGCTGGAGGTCTTAGCCGAGGATTTGGAGGGAGGAAGGATCGAGTTGGGCTTCAGGAGGACCTAATGTAACAACTAGATGAGTGTCGTCATGGTGTGCTGTCAGTAGAATCAACGCGAACTGCCTGTTGACCTTGAATACTCGCCTTGGTCGGAGACTGATGCCGAAATGGCGCTGTTGCCCAGTTCTTAGCAGTTTGTTCAAAATGCGCCAGCTCACTGTCGAAGTCAGAGGAAACTACTTGGAGGAATCTGACAGCTCGAGCATCCGACTGTCTGGATATTCAAGCTAGGTCGGTGCGAGTCGGTGTCTTCGTGCGTGTTTCTGGCGCTGGTATTGGGACAGAGCGGCATCAGGTATGCCTCACAGCGTACCCTAGGACGCGAGAACAGAGTGAGTCCGTACTAAGAGTGAGGCTGTACGCTGAAAGCAGTCAAGTCCCCAGCTCGACGCCCTCAGGAGAACACCGAGTATATCCGATCGCTTGGGATCTTGTGGCTCAGGGATCTCCTTCCAAGCCGGATGTGTAGCCGTCCGAAAAATAGGAGGCAGGCCAGATCGAGCCTTAATTGCTTGTTGTGACCATCTGCTGATCATTAGTCTGTTGCTGGACGTGTCGCAGCGGCTTGGTGATTTAATTAGGCGTGATTTATGTCGCAGACAGAACGGCTGGAAGATTCGTCGTAACTTCTGGCGATGGCGTGATTGTGCCGCTTACAGGATGCCGGCCACAGGAGGCTGGGGATGATTATGGTCGTAGGTGGCGGCTTCAGATAGGCGCGGTAGGCGGGTGCTGATGCTCTGGGCTGCACGGCGCTAATTTACGGAACGAGGCCGATAGAAGGATACAGTGGTCTTTTCAAGTGCTGTTGCAATGGCTTTTACATTCGAGTAGTCTTTCATTGAGGGTCGGCATGGTCAGTTTGTCTCGCATTGGACCCTATCTTGCGATCTACAGCTGCTGCAAGTAACATCCCAGCTGCATTGTTGGAGGGTATTGCAGGCACTCTAGGAGAACGCCTGGCGCGGTATTGATGAGAGTTCAGAAGCAGTCAAAGCCTGAAGCTAATGCGTGCTATTGCCATCGGTTTCTGTCTGCATCAGAACCCCATCGAGAGACCCAGAATAAAGTCGTTTATTCATCGACCTCTTCCTCATCGGTTCCCACACCATCAGTGTGTCCGCGCGTACTCCTCTCGCCGGCGTTACGTTCCACCTTTTTGCCCTTCCTAGTGGCGCCTCCCTGACCTTTCGTCCTGTCGTTCTTCTCGGTCAACAGACTCTTGAGGAAGTTGTTCTCCATCTCAAGTTGCGACACTTTGGACTCGAGTTCGGCGGCTCTGTCAGCCTTTTCTTGCGCCATGCGCTCCAGTTCCATTTCACGCTGCTTCTTCTTGGCGCGGAAGCGAGCGCTGGCGGCCGTATTGCGGAGACGTTTAGCTTCCTCGGAAGCACGGGATGCGTCGTCGAGCGGGTGCGCCATGTTGGGGTCAGAGGGCAGAATAGGGTTGCGCCATTTGGTGGTCATCTGATCATAATCGGGCGACATTGGCGGAGGAGAAGATGGCGAGGGAGACATTGGCACGGCATAGTTGCTCATTCCAGTCGATGGAAGCGTGGAGAGCTGAGGCTGCTGCGGCTGGTGGGAGGACTGAGCCATCTCGGCGGGAGCGACCTGGAACTGGGAGAAATCTGGGGGTTGTAGTGTTAGCGAGGGCGGTATTTATAAAGATAAAGAGAGCCGGCGAAAATGGTTATCGGTGAGGGCGACTGGGCAAGGGATGAATAGGTAGCGTTGCATGCACGAGGCCCGGGCCCCGGCGCACCACCGTTCTTCCCACCGCCAACGGTGGAACCGGGGACGAAGCTCTAGTGCAACCAGCGAGCTTGCTTGATTCGAAGGGCCATAGAGCAAGATGAAAGAAGGGGAGCTTGCTCGAATAAAGTTTTCGGAGGAAGTCCTGGCGTACAGTACCATCTGTAAGTTGCCTTTCAGGAAAGGCCTCGTAGGGAGCATTCTGACGCCTCGTGTGCTCGTCACGGGCGGGCTGGTATGGCAGTGGAGGGGGAGGCCCCGGGATGCCGTCTGGATCGTAGTTGTAGTATTCGTTGTTGCTGAACATGGTGAAGCGATCAGCTGGCCTGGGTGCACAATGGACAGGCACTTGGCGGAGCGCAGAATCAGCGCACCGGGCCTGTTTTGAAGGCGGACGTGTTCGTGATGGAGGAAGAATCTGGTGATAAGACCTGGCGTGCAGCTAAGTGCCTAGCTTGCAGTGCCGCTCACGCCGGATCAAGTCCGCCCTTGGAGAACGCATGGTGGATCCAGTGGCATCTCGCCAATTTTGAGGCGCTTTCGGGAGGCGACCAGGATCGGACACATGCTTGCTTCGAGCGTGCCCAGCGTGCAGCGAATCGTGTTAATACGTTGCAAGCTTCGTAGCTCAGCGAGCACCTTTGCTTTTGCTTACCCGCCCTCCCCGCCCTCAGCATCCTCCGAGGCTGGAGACACGAAGCAGCACGCAAGTCATGTGCCTTGATCTGAGCTGCCTGAATGATCAACGCCCCAGAGTCTGGGGCCTCGTCTCGCAACGCAGCGCGGGCTGCCGGAGGAGCAGGCACTGGGGCCCCAACCGCCGAGTTGAAGACGAAATACTGGCGTCCTGGCTGCCACGTGGATTCGCTATCTGAATGATTCAAGTGCTGTGCATGGGGCGCTGGTCGACGGGTCTCCTGCACTCCTCCAGCCCCGAACGGGCCAGGCTAGAAGTTGCAAAAATCTGAACGCCAGTGGACAGCAACCCGCGCCCAGTGAGTTGTGAGACCGCAGCAAGCCGACTTGCCTCTTCCCTGGATGGGATTGTCCTCGGCCCGGTCCATTGTGCGGTCTAAATGTAACCTTGGCCCGCCATTGCGGCAAATCCGCTGCTTTGATGTGTGTAAAAACGTGGGCTGGGCTCGGTCAACACGTAAAAACCACAGCTGGTCCCGCTGCAATTCCCACGCCGCCTGAACTAGCAGGGCCTGCTCGGCTTGCCGCATGGGTGCAGGAGTGAGGCTGCTCACCGGCTGGCAGCCCGGCGGTCGCGCCATTCGGTCGTCTCTCAACAAACGGACCGTAGATAGAGAAGTATCAAACTGAAAGGTCAGTGGACACAAAGAGGCAGACTACGGAAGCGGCAGCTAAGGCCATAGTCCCGATGATGCCATGGTCGGCCTTGATAGGGCTTCAACGGCGCTCAAGCACGCCATATGCAGGGTGTTTGTAGCAATTCGGTTGGCGAGTGATGCAACACGAAGGCCGCTGAGCTGGGATGAGGCCGGAGGCTGCACGGCAAGCCGTGACAAAGAAAGCTTGCTCGTGCCCGTTGGCCTGGAGCGCTCCCAGCTTATTGAGGACACAAGGATGGCGCTCTGGGAAAACCGATGTTGATCTGATGCCACAGCCGGAACTGACGTTCAGACGAGAACACCCTAGGCCGGCTCGAGTTAGCGTAGCCGTCCGGGATCACCGCTACGCACATGCCGCACATCTGGTCACGATCACCGCTAAACCACCCATGGCTGCTGATGTTTACTCATCGTCTTCAATGAACCCTGACAATGTCCACTCTTGAGGAACCATTGGACAGCGGAGCGCAAGGACTCCAGAGTATAGGACGTGGACGTGTCTTTGACGCGAATATATATCAGGTCGTAGGTGCCTGCAAAACAGCATTCTTAGCTCTATGTATTGGTATCGTAGCCTATGAAAGGAGAAACAACTGAAGAATTTCGCAGGCTTCGCCCCGTGTCGACCGCGAGGCTCAGTCTCTCGGTAGCCGAGAGGTCGACGCCAGACGAAGTACACTGTATCTCTTGTTCAGCTCTTCTGGACACCGAAACTCGACATGAAATGGAACATCCGTCATCGTCTCGTCTGGTTCAGGAGCCCCTTCCTGGAACCTCAGCCGCCTGCAGTCTGAATATCTAGTAAAATTATCGAACAGCGACGGGATCTGGTTGGCCATGGCTCGATCCTGTGAGCCCGTCTGTTTCTCCATCGCGAGCTGGACCTTGTAGGCCGAATCCCTCTGCAACGCATGCTCCTTCTCATTCACGTCCTTCCACTCATCAGATGGGAAATTCGGGGTGAACCTTTGAACTGCGCTGTCTTTCCCCAACCACGTTTGGAGGGACTTGTCTCGAATGTAGTTTTTCGACTCGGGGTTGGCAGGATCCTGAACGCACCACTGCTGCCAGAAAATGGAGGGGCCTTCATGAAGGATATACCACGTCATCCAGGAGTTCCCTCGCCGCAGAAGTCGCTGCCCATCTATGCCATGTCCCCAATCAAAGATCCACGGAATGTAGTCCTCGATATTATTGGTGGACAGAGACATCCGAAAGACTGACGACAAGAGCAAGAACATCAGCTTATAGTCTTTGGCAGAGCTCTCCGGCAGAGACTCGATGTACACCAATCGTCTCTCCAATGCATGGCGCTCGCGAGCTTCAGTAAGCACAAATCTGAAGCGCGTAGGGCTGAATAATGCCAAGCCTAGCTCTTTCGTTGAGAGTCCGAGGGCGCTCGGCTTCAGTTTGTAGGCCTCCTGAGATATGGCTGATAGCTTTTGCAGCACATGCCATCCATTCACAACTCTTGTCCGCAACTCATCCCCCCATGGATCTTCAGCTGGTATGCCATATCTAGTGTTTCCCCAATCGTGCGCAAATCTGTGCCTGTCAACTAGAATTGCGGCTAGTTGCTGTGGGATCAATCCTTTGAGCCATGCCAATGTATAATTTCCTTCTAGCGGGCGGTTCAGGAGGCGTACTGCGTTGGGGAAAGTTCGACGCGCTACGGACGGGCCGATTGTCGTGATGTATGCGAGTATGATAGTATAGAGTCTGCGGTTCGTGAGACAGAAAGACAGTATGTCGTCGATTTGGCATTGCGAGAGAATCAGGATGACAACGTCGTCAGGGAGCCGGTCAATACCGGAAGGGCCAGATTTGGGGGCATTGCGGGCCCATGATGACACCATTGTCCCCACGTCCTGTCATGAAGCGTTGCAGCTCTACGAGACAGCGCAAAGACGTTGGGGGTTAAAGACGGTGTTTTGGCGATTGGATTGCTGGGGTCCGGCCCTACTTCGTACTCCGAGCCGCGACCGTCACGTGCGCCAAGCGATGTTGATAATCGGGATCGATATCCACCCGCTCACCGCTCTAGCAGGGATCAGCCCTGCAGGGACTCACCACCAATCGCACGTCTCTCTAGCATTTCAGTGAATGTCACAACCACACCCTAACATTCACACTTCAATCCTCACGTGACCCTCCTACTGGTTTCTATTCACATGGTCACCAAGAAGTACTGAGTGGCCTTCCTCGCATTTATCCTCCGCAAGCCCACACACTAGACTCTCATTGAACAGCACACGACCCCGCTAAACATCCCCATGAGGCTCCTCAAGCAACAGATCGACAAGAAAGATGGTTCAGGTTTCGCAGTACTTCTCCCGGAGGAGCCAGAGGACATGGTATGCACCCATCGCCTCCACCGTTCTATCTCATAGACTCCAAACTGACTTCGTCTCAAGTGGCACGCCTACAACCTCATCCAACCCAATGACTTGCTCCGCGCCCGCGCAATGCGCCGGATAACCAAAGAATCTGAGTCCGGCTCCGTCACTTCGGTGCGCGTGCCCATAGACCTAACTATCATGGTCAGCTCGACCGACTTCGACGTCGGCTCCGGGCAGCTGCATGTCGCCGGCAAGGTGTCCGCCGAGAACGAGCACGTCAAGCTAGGGAGCTTCCATACACTAGACCTGGAGCTACAGCGGAAGTTCACCCTAGAGAAGGCAGAGGGGTGGGATAGCGTTGCGGTGGAGATGCTGAAGGAGGCCGTGGACACGAGCAAAAGGGCACAGGTCTATGCTGTAGTGATGCAAGAAGGATTGGCCAACGTGTGTTTAATCACCGAACATCAAACTATACTACGGCAGAAAGTGGAGGTGGCGATCCCCAGGAAACGAAAGGGGGGCATCGATGGTCATGACAAGGTAAGCTCAGATGTGTTTCTACCCGAGTGACTAAGAGTAACGAAAGTCCTCATTAGGGTCTCGACAGATTCTTCACCACTCTCCTGAGAACGCTCCTGAACCATATCGACCTCCCATCTCAAACACCACCATACACACCTGTCCTACTCGCCTCGCCAGGGTTCCTCGCCTCCGCCTTTCAAACATATATTAAAACCATCGCAACCGCAACAACTAATAAGCCGCTTCTCGCCCTCCTACCTTCTATCCTCATCGCACACTCCTCTTCAGGGCATCAGCACGCATTGACAGAAGTCCTGTCATCGCCTGCAGTACTAGCTAAGCTAGCCGACACCAAGTATGCGCGTGAAACAGCACTGATGGACAAGTTCTTTGAGCTCCTAAGAAAAGACGACGGGAGGGCGTGGTATGGGCCGAAAGAAGTGGAGCAAGCAGTTGAAAAAGGGGCTGTGGGCCGCGGAGGAGGCGTTTTACTAATATCGAATGCGTTATTTAGAGCGCAGAACGTGGCTGAGAGGAAACGATGGGTAAGTCTTGTAGATCGCGTTAGGGATGTTGAAGGCGGTGAGGTGCGTGTACTGAGCTCGTTGCATGAGAGCGGGAAGAGGCTGGAAAGCTTGGGGAATGTGGCTGCTATCTTGACGTTCCCACTAGAGGATCTTGATGAAGATGACGAAGAGGACGGAGCCAGAGCGGAAGGTGAGATGGAGTTTTAGGAAGCATGTTGTTGATGCGATATGCAAATAGTTATTTAGCCAATCTGATGCATCAAGGCTAGAAGGAGCTATGTACCCAATACCTGCATCTTACCATCCTGCCAATTCTATACTGAGAAGGGCGCTGAGGGTACCGTGAGGGCAATAGCGAACTACGAACAAGACTAATTCCACAAATGTGACATGCCCAACCCGTCCATCCTCGAAGGTGTGTATTAGTTTGCCTTCCCTTGAATTCGATGTCAAACTCTACCATCCTCCCGCAGCCTCAAGTCGTTTTGCTGATGGCTTCGCCGCCTCCGCTCGAAGGCCTCTAGCTCTATCTAATGCCAGAGGCTCATAACCAGGCTTTCAACCAAGTTATGTGGAGAAAGACGCATCATCATCTAAGAAAGAGAAAACATCCTGAGTTGATATGCCCAGTTCTTTGAGCGATGGATCTAGGCGAATGTTCTCGGACATGGATAGCGAAGGAAAACGGTCTTGATGAAGCACTGGAGGTGCCTTGTCCTGGTGATTGGCTACTGATAGAGCCGGTCGAGGAGGAGGTGGCATTGAAAAGTTGACGCTGTAGCTCTGCTCGCGAGAATGTTCCTTATTTGGGAGTATTTTCTTGTCCTGAGATCCTAGTTCCTCCAAGTCTTCGGCGGAGAAGTCGAGGTCCTGGGTGCAAAAGCTGAAACCAAAGCTCTTCGTGGGTGAGTTCATGGGGAACGCTACTGTGTCTGCTGACAACTCCCGGGCAATCTGCGTCGAACTGGCTAGGAAGTCGCCCCAACAGTCCATATCAACAGCGAGATCTGGATCTCTGGGGGTGGAAGAGGGCAGTGATTTGCATGCCCGCGGAGTCGGCTTTTTGAGTACATCCAACCATTTTGGGGTATTACAGAGATTCTTCGCAGCGTTATCTTCGAGAGGGCGTCTAAATTCAGGTGCTACCCCATAGAGTGGTTGCGTCTTGGTAGGGGAAGAGCCCGTAATCACCTTGACGGGGAACTGCGTCCGAGTATAGGTATACTGATCCTCGTTCTTGTATCGCGCTGCAAACGGAATCCGAGTTAGAAATGTCTTCGTACCCTGTAAGCAGCCATCCAGGAATACACAGTCCAGCCGTTCCTTCTTGATCTCAACAACCCGCACACGACTACCTCTAGACAATTGACTGCTAGAATCAAAGTCCCGTAGAAGGGCAACGGTACAACCGCCTTTCAACCGAAGCCTGTGCAATGGTAGTTCTGGATGTTTTAATTTGTACAGCAACGCCGGGCTCGGGTCCCAATTGGCTCTGTTGGTAGATGAATCTTCCGACAACATCTCAACCAATGGTCCAGGCAGCGCTTCAAGCAGCTTTTCGATCGTGTTGTCTATTGGACCGTGCAAACGGACGAATGCAGACGCCTTCGGTGTATGGGATGTACTACTTCGCGGTGTCTGCAGAATGGCTCCCGGCGAAGATGGTCGAGGCTCGTTGGTATTGAGTTTAGGCTCCTGGATGAAATCCATGAAAGTCTGATCATCCAAATCCCAAGGTTCTGAAGAGGCTTGTTTCTCTAGCTCCAACAAGGCTTCATCATCGATGCCTTCTAGTGTGCGGACGCTGGCTGAGTTCGGCAGCTCCCCCTGGGCTTTCCCATCAAAACTTAAATCCTCATCCACGTCCCACGGTTCATCCTCAGATTCATCCATTAGCGCCTCGATCGTGTCGATTTCGACTTCCTTCTCCGGGACAGCCAATCTTCCACACCGCAAAAACGTCTCCATTCCCGTCTTTAACCTCTTCTGAGTGTGATTGTATCCGGCCAGTTGGGTCGCTTTTCCTATTCCTAGCCGTTTCCTTGCTTGCCGTTCTTTTTCGTCTTTCTCTGCCTTCTTCTGTTTCGCTAATTTCTTTCGGGTTTCCTGTTCTTTGAGTCGCTCTGCCCGCTCTTGCTCAATTGCGGCACGTTCGATCTGTTTGAGCTCGCGATCCGAGAGTTGTGGGCCTCTTTTCTTAAAGATGGCTTTGACCTGTTTCGCTGTTTGAGGGCGAACACGATCAGACAAGACTGCCATTGACGCAAAGTTCTAGCAGAGCATCAAGAATGATGGATTCCAAAAAGGCGCTGTAGAGAAAAGGTCTCTGTTGATGGAATTGTTGTGTTGTAGGTGGTTGTGGATTGTGAATGAGAGGTGTCGTGGGGTTGCTGGGTAAAGTGCCTAAGTAGGCAACGGCCTTTGTACGCGAAAGCGTTGCGTCTTCACGTGATCATCTTGACAGTTCTGCCTAATCAATTCACTCACTTCCCCACCTCGACTCCACCATCATCTACATTTCGAGTCACCGGGATATATAGCGAAGATGGCTACAGCTCCAGAGCCCACTCCCAGAAAGCAGTATCGAAAGTACTTCATTCCTCTCGAATCCAATCCGGACGTCTTCACGGAGCTCATCCACGAACTCGGAGTATCTCCTACTCTATGCTTTCAAGATGTCCTCTCCCTAGACGATGAAGAGCTCCTAACATTCGTACCTCGCCCTGCACTTGCGTTGGTTCTCTTGTTTTCAAGCTCGAGCACCTACGAAACACACGTAGCGGCGGACGAGGCTGCGCGACAAGGCTATACAGGCAGTGGCGATGACGAAGATGTGATTTGGTTTAAGCAGACGATATATAACGCCTGTGGGCTTTATGGTATCTTGCATGCGGTCTGCAATGGAGATGCACGTAAGCATATAGGTATGTGTGTTTCTCGAGATGAGTTTGAAACCAAAGACCGCACATGAACGGCCCACGAGTCCTACGGGCTCAGCTTGATTGCTACCTTTCCCTCGACTGCATAGCTGTAGTGTAAAAGGCTGCCTAGGAGTTAAGAATTGGTGTTTTAGATACTGTTCTTGAAGCCATACTTCTAACCTTATGTTAGCACCCAACTCGACGCTTTCAAATCTGTTGGCAAAAGGCGTGCCACTTGAGCCAGAGGCCCGAGGCAGAGTCCTAGAAGCCAGCGCTGAGCTAGAATCTGCATACAGAGTAGTGGCGCAGAAGGGAGATACGGAGCCACCCGAGAATCCGGAGGATGTAGTGGACTTTCATTACGTCTGCTTCGTCAAGTCGCACGAGAACAACCGTCTCTATGAGCTGGACGGAGACAAGAAGGGGCCTATTGACCGGGGTGCTATCAATGAGGACCAGGACATGCTTTCGCAAGCAGCGTTGGAACCGATACGAGAGTACATTGATCGCGAAAACGGCAGAAGCATCAACTTCAGTCTTATAGCCTTAGTACCCGCAGGGTAGGTCCCAGGCTGTTCGAGACAGGCAGAAAGCACATGCATGTAGGTACGCTTGGAGTCACACTCTTTGTAGAATTCTCCAAAGAGCAAGAAGTGTGAACTATGAAGGACCTTGGTTTGTCTTGCAACATGTGCACATATGCCACCAGGGCACGATGAAGCGGCCATACAACCCGACCCTCCGCAAGACGCGGAGAATGAGGTTGCTCTTCGATGAAGAACTTGTATATGCAGTCTCCCTGAGGAGGAAGTGGCGCGCTTGTGCGGTTGCGTTTGAGTCGACTTGGACGACTATGAGAGAAACTACTTTCATTATGATGTAAGCAGTAGCGGATACGATTCCGCCTGGAGGAGCTTCACAGAGTGAAGTCCGTGGCCTCTTTGTGTTGAGCTCTGGCTTGCTGGACGCCAGTTGTTGGAGCAGCAGCAAACCGTGGCCAGGTGAAGAAATCCCTAAACACGTGAGGTCCGCTAAGGCGGAAGAGGCTAGTGGCTTGGCGTCATTTTTAGCCTCATCTGCCGCACCTCCTCGAGCTTCGACCAACAACCCTCGACCGTCCCCATCACCTCCCTTTCTTCAACTCATCACGCGCTTCACGTACCTTCGCTCGCGCTTTGCCATCTGAAATCAACCTCGTCGCTACGCCACGTCGTCAAAATGGTCAAGAAGAAGCGCAACCACCCCGATCTCCAAGACAAGCTTGACCGTCCATGGTGCTACTATTGTGAGCGTGATTTCGACGACCTCAAGATCTTGATCTCCCACCAAAAGGCTAAGCACTTCAAGTGCGAGCGCTGCGGCCGTAGGCTCAACACGGCTGGAGGTACATGCTTCTCTGTTGGCCTTGACTTCCCTTCGCTCGCTGTCGCATTGGACGTCGCTAACAATGTCATCAGGACTGGCTGTCCACTTGAACCAGGTCCATAAGGAAACCCTCACTAGCGTCGAAAATGCGCTTCCCACTCGCCAAGGCCTCGAGGTCGAGATATTCGGGATGGAGGGCATTCCCGAAGAAGTTGTCAATGCTCACCAATTGACGGTGCAGCAGCAGCACTATGCTGATATCCAGAATCGCGCAGTTGCGACTGGAAATCCTCCAGGCGGCGGAGGTGTTCAGTCGAATGGCAGTGCACCCAAGAAGCCAAAAATCGAGGCTGCGGCGGACTTGAAGAAGCGGCTGGCTGAATTTAAGGCGCGCAAGGCGGCGTTGGAAGCCAGAGGAGGCACAAGCAGCGGAGATGTGACTCCGATGGACGCAGGACAAGGAACACAGAGCCCTGCTGTAGGCCATAGTCCAGCTGGATTTGTGAGTAGGCCTACAGCTCTTTTAATTTGAAGCTGACCGTTTTTCTAGCCGCCTGCGGGCTCGCCTCCATATGGAGCACCTCCACAGCATTTCTCAGGCCCTCCGGGCGCGCAGGCGAGCCCTCAGCCGGCATACTCTCCACCGTTTAGCCAGCACCAGTTCTCGCAGCCACCTCTGCAGCATGGCTTCCCGCCACAACCTCACTATGCTCCACAGGTATCGTTTCCACCCCAGCCTGGCTATGCCCCTTCTCCAGTTCAGCATTTTGGTGGGAACCCATATGGTCCCCCTGGACCACAGTCGTTCCCACCTAGTGGTCCGCCTAGTGGTCCGTACCAGCAACAGTATCAAGGCGGGCCACCTCGTCAATTTGGTGCTGCGTCTCCGATGACCGATTTCAATGGTGGGCCGCCGCGTTATGCATCTCCTACTAACGGCATGTCCCATCAGAGACAGGGCAGTCTGCCTGCTCCACCTGGCCTACCCCAGAAACCAGTGTCCAACGTGCCGCACGTCAATTCGTACCAACTTCAACAAATGCACCAAGGACAAGCTCCACCCGGTGCTCCTGGTCAACAAGAACTAAAAGGTCTTCCAAGCTCTGCGTTCGACGAATCTGTCGATGAGCTTATCTCCGCCGCCGCCAGAAACGCTGAAGAATCGTCGAAGACAACGTCACTGAACACTGAGAAAAAAGCAAAGAAGGACAAAGAAAAGAATATCAAGCTCATATACAACGATGAGACGGTTAGCCCCGAGGAGAAAATGGCAGCATTGCCCAGGTACGCATTCGTTCCAGATCACAAGGAGGTCATCATGCAAGATGCCCTCGAGGGTGCTCTCACGGGAACAGTGGGTGCGTAGTCAGGCAAACGACGCTTAGGGAACCTTTCATCTGCTACTTTAAGACCTTTGAATATTGAGACGAGCCTTCTCGAACCATCGATTTGACGTGTCGCCAAAACAACACCACTCCTCGACATTACGGCATTACCCTCGAGCAGTTAAGTGTGGGACTTACAGAACATCGTTGGTCTGGGGAAGTCGTTGATAATTTGCAGACGGGATGAATCTTCATTGGCAACTATCGTGGTGACGATCGAAACGGACATACCCGGGGACACAGTCGGGGTAAGTGAATTTGCGGCTTTTTCTTTTTTGCACCAGATGTTTCAAGTTCAGGCGGATTCATTGCGGGTTTCCTCACTTCCCCTGGAGAGTTGTTGGAATGGTGGCTGTTTTGGACTGATGGTGTGCTGGATTGGTGGTTGGCGGGTAATTGGCAGGTGGCTATTCCGAGGACCGGTGACTGGCTTGCGACTGGCGACTGGCGACATCAGGCACATCCAGTGCATTTACTCTCCCAGACCCTCTTAGCAACTTGGTAAAACAAGTAGCTGTTTCACAGATGGCCTTCGCCTGTAAGTCTAAACGACGGTTGGTCTTCCTTTATGGATCCTTTGATCTCTATTTACATTGAGCCTCCCTGGAGAAGCTTTCGTAAGTCGTGAAGTCATTACTTGGTTATGGAAAGGCTCGGCGAATACCCTGCCGTCTTCGGTAGCCTTGACCGAGTCAGATGGACAGCCTTGATAGTTTGTATGTGCCCTCCGATAATCCCCAAAAACCGACCGCTACCTCAGCTTCATTGGCTAGCTGACTCGAGGTTCACAATCCTCGACCATTGTCTTATTACTTGCACAAGAAGTACCGACAATTCATGCTATTCGCTCTGACTGCAAGGTACCACAGTCTTCGGTTGTACGATCAAGACGGTAGCTTTAACCCAGCCTTCTGGTCTCCTCCCTATTGCACCGCTTTGGACTGCGATTCAGTCATGACGGTCGCGATAACGTTTGCAACTGATCGACGTGTTTCGTACCCACTCCTTACCAGGTCCTCATCCCCGTGTTTCAGATGTTCATGTCGGTATGTTTCCACAGTACCAGGCTCAAGGTAATTCCTTGGGCTACAAGGGGCCATTAACATCCGCCATGGTCATGAAATACCCGCGAATTGAAGCCCGTTGCCCATGCTAATGTACCCTTGTATCGTTTCACAAGACTTAGTCACCCAACATGAAAAAGGAGAGGTAGCTATGGAATTCGGCGTAAGCTGTCTATATACCTATGCAATACAAACCTCGAAAGATACTCGACATAAATCATCAATTGAAGACCAATACTCACTGGTGTCATATCATTGCTTCGAGCTGTAAAATTGGCCTGAAGCCTAATTCAACGTCCTGACAAGAGTCATCGTATATGCCCTGGCATCTGTTCGCCTAAAGCATAGCCGGAGTATATTCATTTTGTTTCGCGAGTTCTTCCCCGGCATGCCAGTGTCGTTAACCCCACCTGGGGCACGACATGCACATCCGCGGATCCCGAAAAGCTTAGTATGATGCTTGCCGACGTCACGCTTACCTAGGTACGAAGCCACTGGAACACCAAGGCAGAATCTAGAGCTATTTCCATCATTACCAGTCACCTACCGAGAAGCTCCAAGGGTCTGTTCTTGCCGCTTAGAAGCTAGTTGAGTCTACATTCTTTCTCTGCAGACGTTCTCCGTCTGGCAATGGAGCTGTTCCTCAGTTCGGATCCCTCCCTTCCTCCGTTCTCATCTCTTGCTTACCTCTACTTGACTATTCTTGTTTCTTCTGCTCTTATCGCGTTTGACGCTTTCGGATTGATGAAAGGCGGGACGAGTGGCGAGGCGAATTTGGGCAACATGAATATTGATAAGGTGAGTCGATTCTTGGATTGCGAAAAGCTCCGGGTGTCTCGTAATTTGCCATGGGCAACTACTAACGAATGCCTTGCATATAGATTGCAATGATTGGGTGCGGCAGTATGGGAGGCGGCATGTCCCTTCTGTTCGCCGAGAATGGGCTGGAGGTCAGTATATCGGATCCATCCGAGGAGGCCATGGACAAAGTCCTCAATCGAGCGGAAGAGGAGGGACTGGGCGGGAAGCTGAAGAAGTTCAAAGGTAGGACTTTATAATGCTTCTATCTAGCTAGTACAACCTGATCATGTACTAGGCGGGGACTACAAATCCCTCTGCGCCTCGCTCAGCTCCCCCAAGCTCCTAATCTTCAGCCTCCCCCACGGCGACGTCGGCGACAAAGTCCTCGAAGGTTTGACACCGTACCTAACATCCAACGACATCATTCTCGACTGCGGCAACGAGCACTTCGCAAACACCGAGCGTCGACAGCACAAATGCCGCTCCACCGGAATCCACTATCTCGGCATCGGCGTCAGCGGCGGCTACCAAGCCGCTCGTCAAGGCCCCTCCATGTGTCCAGGCGGCGATGAAGAAGCCCTCCGCACCGTCATGCCACTACTAGAGCGGGTCGCCGCGAAGGACAAGACCGGACGAAGCTGCGTCGGCGCCGTAGGAAAAGGCGGATCAGGCCACTACGTCAAGACCGTTCACAACGGCATCGAGCACGGCATGATGAGCGCCATCTCCGAAGCGTGGGGCGTGATGCGTGCCATGGGCATGGGCATTGAGGAAATAGGAAACGTGCTTAAGAAGTGGAACGAGAAGGGTGAGTTCAGGGGCACGTTCCTCATCGCCATCGGCGCGGATCTGGCGCACAAGCGCGATAACAAGAAGGAGCTTGTCCTGCCGACGGTTGCGGATAAGGTCGTGCAGGATATCACGGGCGAAGAGGGGACGGGGATCTGGTCGAATACGGAGGCGATTGAGCTGCATGTGCCCGCGCCGACGCTGAATGTGGCGCATGCGTTCCGGTTGGCGTCGGCGTATCTGGGAGACAGGGAGAAAGCGAAGAAGGTTGCGGGAGGGGGATGGCCGCCGAGGAAGTTGGAGCTTGAGAAAGGACAGAAAGAGGTGTTTGTGGAAGATCTTAGGAAAGCGACATTCGCGACATGTCTGGCGAGCTATATCCAAGGCCTTACCGATATCGATGCTGCGAACAAAAAACATGAGTGGAATATCGACTACGCTGCCGTGCTCCAGATCTGGAAGGCTGGCTGCATCATCCAAGCCGACTACATCTCGGAAGAGCTGCTCGCGCCCGTCCTCGATTCCGAAACCCCCAAGTACATTAACCTCCTGTTCAATGACCGCGTGGTGAAAGACATCCGGAAATGCATGGGTAGTCTACGGAAAGTGGTAGCCAAGGGGGTGGAGTCGGATCAGGTTATTCCGACGCTGAGTGCGAGTTTGGAGTATTTCAAGATTGCGACGGGGACGAATCTGCCGACAAGCTTTTATGAGGCGGAGCTGGACTATTTTGGGGCGCATATGTTTGATAGGAAGGGGGAGGAGGGGATCAGGGGACCCACAGAGGGGAAGCACCATTTTGAGTGGAAACCGGCGAGGACGGCGGATGGGCAGGAGGAAAGGTGATTGGAGTTGGTGTTGGATATATGCGATAGAGCCATGACGTAATAAGGAAATCGGTGGTTAACCTCAATAGATTTGTTTCAAGGAACGCATATGGCGAGCGTGATATTCTTCTTGTATTCAAACCAACTGCGCCTAGATCGAGTAGACGGACGAGAGATTCCGAGACGTCTCATCTAATCCTCATATCCTTCATCGTTTCCCTCCTCCTCTTCATCTTCATCATACTCCTCACTCTGCTCATCGGAGCTATCATTGCCCATGCCGTTCTGCCCCCACTCCTCACTCTCGTTCAGGGCAAAGCTCTCACTCAGTCGTTGACTCCCATCGAGACCACGTTGGGTCTCAGATTCCACCATTGACGTCGAAGCCACGACCCCTTTCTCCAGCTCATCGGCCTCCGGAACCGGATCCACCTCTCTCAGCTCCTCCTCTTCCTCTCCATCTGCGGCGAATCCAACAGTCTTGCCATTCCCGCCACTTGAGCCCCTGGAGCCCGTACGCTCCTCTAGCACGTCTCCGTTCCAGGGCTTGCACTCTTTAATCACTTCTCCGCACCTCAGACACGTCCAGCCCTCGCCCTCTTCATTTGCCACCCGCTGCGCCAGACACGCGAAGCAGTAGACGCACCCGCACGGCACCGCCTCGTACGGGTTTGTGATATCTGTCGCTGCAGAGCCCACCACACCGCCGCCGCCGGCACTCGCCGCCATGATATCCGCCTCATTCGCATTGATCGGATTCTGGTCTCGATAGCAGATGGCGCAGGTGCGCTGGGGGAGGAATCCCAATTCGCCTCCAGCTTTCTCAGCATCAGGGTCAGAGGAGGACGAAGGACTCCGGCCAATAGTTGACAGGAAGAGTAGTTTTGCTTTCCTGAATCCGCGGGCGAGGATACGACGCCAGCGGGATATCCCCACCAAGGGGAGTAGGAAGAGTAAGAACTCAGTGAAGGCATGCCACACGAGTTGGCGGTTGAGGTACTCGAATGAGACTTCGCGGGATGTAGCGTGGGATGTCGGCGTCAGCCGTAGCCGTAGAATACGGTCTAGTATTGTGCGGTACCGGCCGTTTGTGAGGAACACAAGGAAAGATATCAAGCTTGCGGCGTCGTGGGCCGAGTTTGTGAGCTCAGTTATTCGGGTGAGGAGCCGGAACTGCGGTGTAGATTCGTGGGTGTAGTCCTCAGAAAGGGCGAGAAGGTGCTCTTCCCACTTCGTCCACACGTACCGGCCACCGACGCTGGTGAGGCCGTAGACGACCTTCTGCCATGGTTCTGGGGGTGGACGTGAGGGCAAGTTCGACCGGGCATCAGAATAGCGTAGGCCTTGGAGGAGAGCACCGTAGGAGGCGTTGTGGTCCCATATAGAGAGTTTGAAGAGGATGGCGCGGAGGGCGAGGAGGATTTCGGGGGAGTAGGTGTCTGTGATATGGGACTGGAGGGGTCAGCAAAGAAACATCGGGGTTTCCAGGGCTCACACGTACACCCAGATACTTTAGGCCCTCGCCAACCTGGCCCTTCAGTAGTTCTAGCAGCTCGTCGTCGAGGAGTTCGGCATCCACCTGGCCAACCCTAAATGCCGGTCTCGTCCCCTCCCGTCCACTAATGGCATCCCACACACTCAGTCCCGCGTTTCCCAGTCTATTGAAGGGATATGGCAGTCGCGCTACCGTCGAGGCGTTGGCAGCATTCTGAGCAGCGGCGCGTGCTCTTGCGTCCGAGTCGCGTTGGGCGCGGCGAGCGGCAATGCGCTCCTGAGCGGCGGCGAAGTCGGCGGAGGGCATCTGGGGCGCATTTGTGACGGGGTGCGAGAGGTAACGGGGGGGCGGCGAGGTGTATGGGCGTGGAGAATTGAATATCCTGGCGATGCAACCAGGCCGAGGTAAAGCAAGGAGCTTGTGGTGGAGAGTCGTAAATACGGGGTAGACCAGGTGGAAAAAGTATAGAACTGCACGCACGTTTCTGACCTCTACAATGGTGGGGGTGTGTATTTCTCCAAGGCGCGGTTAGAACGACTGCGTCTCGAATGCATGGTGCAGTCGTGAACCTCAGACGGAACCACTCTTTGGCACGTGAAGGCCCTCCGCGAACCAGCCCTACCGCCTCAAGTGTGGCGCGTGCGACGTTGGACGTGGCGGGGCAATATCTGAAACACCAGGTGCCTCCTCGTCAACATCCAAAGCTGCCCCACCTTCACCACATTATTCACCGGCCAAAAGAGACGTCTGTCCAGCTTCTGTGCTTGCCATGTCCATCACATCCGCCGTGGCCGCGATCCTCGACTCTGCCTGGCTTGGAGCCCTCCATCTTGAAGCCTAAACCCCCCCGACGTAGACAACCATGGAGGTTGAGGGCCTCATTGAGGTCCCGGGCGAGGCCAACCCGCTGACTGAAGGGATCCTCTTCCTGGTGCTGAAATCAGCTGCTTCTAATAACCCCCAGCAAATCCAGACCGGCACTAAACAACTACAGACATGGGAGACCAAGAGAGGATTCTATCCGCTGTTGCAGGTATGCCTTTGTATGAGCCCGAAGCTCTACAGAATACACTAACTAGTGTCTAGACTGTGTTTATGGATAGCTTCTTGCCCAAGGACATCCGCTATCTGGCTATTATCCAGCTCAAGATCGGGATCGACAAATATTGGCGCAAAACAGCCTCCAAGTACGGAAGAGTGCCACCTGTATCCTCTTTCCAGACTAACAAACTCAAGTGCGATATCCAAAGAAGACAAGGCTGTCATACGAACACGGCTCCTTCAAAGCGGCATCAACGAGGCAGACCAGCGTTTGGCTCTGCAAAATGCATTAGTCGTTGCCAAAATCGCGAGATTCGAATACCCCAACGAGTGGTATGTCCTCTCTCCTATTCGAGATTTCCAATTCTGACTTCTCTTCAGGCCAGACGCGATCACGAGCATCATACAAATTCTCCGGTCCGCTTCCCTTCCCGGCGCAAACCGACTCTACCTACCACGAGCACTACTCATACTACTCCACATCATCAAAGAGCTATCGACTGGGCGCCTGATGAGGACACGAGCAAATCTCCAGTCCGTAACGCCTGAGATCTTCTCGGTCCTTGGCCAGGTCTACGTTCAGAAAGTACAGAGATGGCAGGCATTTCTACAAGATGGAGGGGATGATGAGGGCGGTGCCCTAGAAGATATTGAGCACAGCCTGCTCGCTATCAAGCTTATCCGCCGCCTACTAACTACAGGCTACGAGTTTCCCAACAGAGATTCAGACGTACCAGAATTCTGGGGCGTCATTCGCGCTCAATTCGGTGATTTCTTGACAATCGCGACACACGAAAACTCACCCCTGTCCCCAGACGTCCAGGAGCTCGTAGAGAAGCATCTTATGCAACTATCCAAGTTGCATCTGGAGATGGCGCAAGTTCATCCACAAGCATTTGTGCTACTACCAGATACGCTTAACCTGGTCCGCGATTACTGGGGCCTCATCTCCAAACTAGGAGAAACATATGGCTCCAAATCGCCGGACATTAGTAAGATCGGAACTGACGGCGACGAGCTAGATGAGCCTCCACTGCTCGAGCGTCTCGCCTTGAAAGGACTTCTGCTCATTCGGGCTTGCCTGAAAATGGTCTTCTATCCAGCTCAAGTATTCAGATACAGGCATCCCCAAGAAAAAGAGGAGAGAACGCATGCCATACAATATGTGAAGACTGAGCTTTTCACCGAAGAGCTTGTGAGAGACATGATGTCTGTTATCGTCTCTCGATACTTCGTGTTCCGTCCCAGTGATCTACGAATGTGGGAAGAGGAGCCAGATGAATGGGAAAAGATGGAGGAAGGAGGAGAGGACTACGAATTCTCGATAAGGCTATGCTCAGAGAAACTCTTCTTAGACTTGGCCAAAAATTTCAAAGATATACTTATTCAACCACTCTTACAGGTCTTCTATTCTGTGGCCAGTGAGTTCGCACTCATAACCACCAAAAGAAGCGGTCACTAACTTGTTCCCAGCTCCTGACAATGAGAACATCCTCTTCAAAGACTCCGTTTACACCGCTGTTGGTCTTGCAGCAGATGTATTACATGACCAACTAGATTTCGACGCATTCATATCGTCGACGCTGATTCCAGAGATTCAGAAGCAGAAACCAGGCTACAATATCCTCCGTCGACGCATTTCGATACTCATTGGCCACTGGATCTCCGTCAAAGTGTCTGATCAGAATAAGCCCCTGGTCTATCAGATATTCCAGCACCTGCTGGACAAGAGCGATCCACTTAACGACCAAGTGGTTCGTATCACTGCTGGAAGGCAGCTCAAAAACATTGCCGATGAGTGGGAGTTTAAAGCAGTCAATTTCCTCCCCTATGCCCCAGATACGCTGAGTCGATTGATGGCCTTGATCACAGAGGTCGAGCTCCCCGAAACCAAAATGGCTCTACTCAATACAATTAGTAGTATCGTGGAGCGTCTGGAACACAACGTAAGCCAATCTGAAGGTGCCAGTCATTTTATAGCTAATCAAAAGTAGATCACACCATATGCTGATAACATCATCTCCTTATTGCCCCCACTCTGGGAGCAGTCTGGTGAAGAACATCTCATGAAGCAAGCAATTCTGACCATGCTCTGCCGCCTCACCAACGCTATGAAGGCCGACTCGCGCAAGTACCACTCGTCTTTCCTCCCCATAATCCGCAATGCGATCGATCCGAATTCCGATACCCAAGTTTATCTTCTTGAAGACGCCCTTGATCTCTGGTCCTCTATTCTAGCCCAGACGCCATCTGCCCCAGAGCCGACTCCCCCAGAGCTTTTAGAACTCCTTCCACACTTGCTGCCTCTCTACGACCAAGGTACGGATATTCTCCGAAAAGTCCTCGAGATCACCGAGGCATATCTTCTCCTCGCTCCAGCTTCTGTTCTGGCGGACTCCTTCCGGAGACCTCTCCTGAATGAGCTCACCTCCTTACTCGGTAGTCTGAAGCCCGACGCCAATGGGACCGTCACCCATCTCATGGAACTCTTCGTCCGTGGCGCAGACGGCTTCGGCGGCGAAAACGCAGTTCAGTTCCTCGTCGGCGACATTATAACGTCTGGCTTCTTCGCCAAAGTCATGGAAGGTCTGAACGGCGCCTGGCACGCGCACCAATCCCATGGTCCCAACAGACAAGTCCCCGACCATGCCGTCGACGGCGTCGTGGAGACAGACTACCTCTCCGTCCTCGCCCGCATCGGACTAGCATCCCCTCGCGTCCTCGTCGAGGCGGTCGCCACGGTCGGCGGCGGGCTAGAACCCACGCTAGACTGGCTGCTGGAAGAGTGGTTCAGCCACGTCGAGAACATGGGCGATCCGCCGAACCGGAAACTGACCTGCCTGACGCTGACGCGGCTGCTAGAAACGGGACAGCCGTGGATCTTAGGCCGACTGCAAAGCTTGATGGCTGTGTGGACGGATGTTGTGAGGGAGCTGACGGACGAGGATGAGGATAAGTCGAAAGAGTATGTTGATTTCATTTCATTTCATTTCCATGTCAACCCACCAGTTTCCCCCCTATTTTTCAAGACCTCCGCGAAGAATCGACTTGCTAATCAATGTACTAGCTTCCTCCTCTGGGACGACCAGCCCGCCGCCAACACACTGCCCAACGACCCCGAAGCCCCTGAAGACGTGCGCCGCCGCGACCTGATCTACTCGGACCCCGTGCACCGCATCAACCTAATCTCTTTCCTGCGAGAGCATCTGCAGGCGGCTATCCAGGCAGCCGGAGGGATGCAGCAGTTCCAGCAGGAGTGGCTGGAGCGTGTAGACAAAGATATCGTTAGGGGGTTCGGCGAGCTGGGGATCTTGTAGGATCCGCTGAGGTGCAGGCAGATACTGGGCTGCTTCAAGATGTAGCATAGGTGCTATACCTCCTTCTACGGACTAGGCGGCGGTGGTGGTAGAGAGCTAGGTAGTGCGGCTTGGGCCGATCCGTGGCAGCTTCAATGCGATACTGGGCTCGATACCTAGATATACCCTTTGTTGATTCGCGTTAGGTGTTATGTTGCTTTGAGAATCCTGAGTGATCCATCGTATAGCTCGCCCTGTGAGTGAGTTTGAAATTACAGGGCGTGGAGTTTTAAGGAGCACGTACTCGCTTTTCTTCCAGGGCCCCTCCGACTACACTGGAGACTGCAGGGCGTGGACCTTACGTGGTGAGTCTTCCCTATTCTTCTAGTTCTATAGCGCGCTGTCAGAGGTGTTTCCGACCCGTGGAAGAAGTTAAATAGGGATGTCATGAGCTTGGGGGGCGTGAGTGAGGCGCGTGGAAGATAGTGAAAAGGCGAGCGATGCTGATATCTTGGATGTAGCTGTATAGAGCGCTCTGAGATAGCCCTGGGTAAGTGGGGAGATGAAGATGGTGTCAAGAGCAAGGCGCCTAATTGAGGTGGGTGAGGAGGTAGAGTAAGAACTAGGGGAGTTTGATATTGCGGTTACGAATATACAAAGCTATCTGAGACACGCCTGGTGAAGTAGGGAGGTAATGAAGAGGGTATCAAAAGCTTGATCGAGGTGTGTGGAATAGGCAAAGAACTGAATTCGTGAATGTCGCGACTGTGGACGTTAAGAGGTCATATATATAAGGAGGCGGCGACTTGGAGGGTCGGCGGACTGCAATGTTGTAAACCAGAGGGTATGAATCAAAACGTTAATAAGTGTATTGGTAGTAGTAGGACTTAGACGAGCCTGATAACGCGGCTGGGAAAGGTAGAAGTTTAAGACGCTCCAGGATTGATATCAGCGCCCTTGATTACCCTGATTACCTTGGTTCCCCTGGAAAAGAAATCCCGGATATTCCCGAAAGTAGTCTGATGGCACTTGGGTTCCTTCGCTGACCGCAACGGTTCCGGGCGTTTGGTTCTGTCCGCTAAACATGTGGCCAAAATCCTGCCGCATGTTTCGAGGGTCCATGAATTGAGCCTGGACATCAAATACGGGACTCGTGGCACCAAAAGGCCGCGGTTCAAACCCCGGCGCGTCAAATGGCGTGTCGAACTGCAGAAATTCAAACCCAGGCTGCACGTAGCCAGAGTGACTCTGCATTTCGGAAAGCGGGTCTGGAAACAGGTTCTCGATACCGCCGGCATTGGTGATCATGTCTTGGAAGATGTTCTCGGCGGCATTGGCCGCCTCCTCCTCTTGTCCCACATCCAGCATATCAGCAACTGTCATATCCAGCTGTGGTGCTAGGTTCTGAACAACAACAACGACGAGCCTATATCCGCGGTAGGCGAGCGGGTCGTTGGGGCCCATGGCCTTGAGCCATCGGATGAGCTTTTGGAGGTGCTGCAGGATGTCTTTCTTTTCCCCTGCGCCAGGGGCGTGGTGAGTGCGGTGGTACAGCTCCAAGAGAAAAATGGTGACTGCTTGCATCATGTTGTGAACCACAAACCACCAAGGGCCATTTTTATACGGGAATGTGGGATCGACGTGTTTAGGAAAAAGGTTTGCAATCTGCTTGGCCGCTAATATGCACAGAGATGCAGCGTACTGGTTGAACTTGTCCGACTGCTCGGTTTGATTCTCAATGCGGATGTCGAGCCGACAGACACAGGGTCGAGTGATGATTATGAATGCACTCCAGTACATCAATGTCAGTATTCGAGTCTCGCGCTGGAATTCGGCTCCAACCCTGAAAGGATCAGCGGTAAAAGGTTGCGGTAGGTTCTTAGCCCAGTAGTCCAGCTCATCTTTTAGATGCTTCATGGTGTTTTGCATGTCCTCCCAGGACTTGGTCACGGTGTTCGCCGAGTAGAGGTGCCTTACGGCCTTGTGGGTGATAACAGACACCTGCGTTGTTGCACGGAAAAAGATGCCTGCGAGGTGTAAGTTGAGTTAGTGTATATAGACTAGGGAGTACAAACTCTTCGGATGTGCCATTGCGGTCAGTGTTGAGTGTGGGCCCCCTATGCTGTGCTGATCGAACCATTCTTGCAGTAGTTCCATTCCATCGTCGTCGTCCATCCTGCTCTCATCAAGCGGCACTGGAAGGAAGATAGAGCAGTCTTCATCTGCGATCACGCTCGGACGACCGGATATGGTGCATATGAGGCGTTCTAAGGTATATAGGGACCACCAAACCCGGACTCTGGCTTCTTTTATTCTAACATCCGTCACAGGGTCTTCATTTCTGACGTGTAATCCGAGAGTGTAAGCAAGGCGAACAGTAAGACCTAAATTTTAGTTAAGTAGTGAGTCAAATAATTTTGATGCCTTCGAATATCATTGGGTCTCTGAACTTACCCATAGTGTTGGACGATCTACAAGAATATTAGTAACAGTGATTCTGACTGCAGTGTCAGTTACATACCGAGATACCTGTCCGATTGAGAAGAGGTAAAAGCTAAGTAGACCCAAGATTCGAACGCGTTCCAGGTCTGGATGAGCGATGAATGTGCTTTCAGTAATACCAAGCTTGCGAGCCTTGGTACTATATCTCAAATGGTCATGCTCGCCGACATATTGATCGCCATTGGCTAGATAGGAGAACTTGGCGCCAATTGCAAATACCAGATTGAGTGTGGCCAGCATCTTGAATGAATTTCGGTTCTGTTGGGCTGACTCGCTAAAGATAGAGTTGAAGTCCAAGTCGATTTCATTTTTCGACAGGATTGGGAAAGATTGATGAACAGTTTCCATATAACAGGAGTAGAGATGCTTGGCCAAATGTGGTGCAGGTAGATAGAAAGGGTCCTCAATAGCTATGTCAACGGACACATCGTCCATGAAGTAGGTTGACTGGCTGATTGATTCTTGAGCGTCGCCAGAATACGCGCTGCGACGCAAGCGTCCAGCTGTGACTCTCGCGGCAGAAGATACATCGTCGTCGCCTGGAGGGCCGAACGTGCGGGGAACTTGAGTGCTGAGTCCTTTATCTTTTAGGTCAATTTGTAATTTGAGGCGCCGGATCCACTGGATTACCGATGACTTGCCGATGAAACCAGTGGCCCTTGATTTTGCATCGCGTATCAAATCTTCCTCTAGTACGTCCAAAGACTCGTTTGAGCCTGCATCAGCCGTGATCATGGATTCTCCGCGCTTGTCATCATTCACTAGTCTTTCGAGAGCGTTTGTGTCAGTCGTCGGGGATGATAGCTTCGTCCTTTTGTTGGGCGGCGAAATGATTTGGAGCTCTTCCTCAGCTTCGGCAACCTGGACCATATTAGCAAGCTAAGGAGTCCTCGGGAATGGTATGCAATCGTACATTGAGAATAGCTTGAATTCTCTCTTGATCTTTAGAGCTTTGACGAGGCTTCAAGTCTTCTAGAAGACTAAGAGCCCCTTCTAGCTGACTCGTGGCCCTAACGCCTGGTTAGTCTGAATCAGTCAAGAGGCGCGAGAGAAGACAAACACATGCAGCTTGTCTCGACGTGGTGGCGGATATTTGCAGACGATGTCTAATTTCGTGCAATACTCGCACTTGGGTAAGTCACCGCTGCACTTGACCTTCCTCCTACGACAGTTTACACAAGCTAGTTCGGTGCGAGATCGATCGGCCTTGGATATTTTGCTTCCAGTACCCCCGCTGCTGGCTGATTTGGGCGCTATGAGACGAGGAATCGCAATCTTTCCGTGCGATAGCGGATTTGGGGATTGATACATGACGAGACCTGGGGCGGAGTCTCGATCAAACGGCCGGGCGATTGAGAATGCGCCTCGGATGTTTGATCGTGCCAAAAAAGACTCGATGCGGCCGACGTAGATGATTGTCGGTTCGTGTGATAGATGGAAAGTTGAAGCGGACAGACCCTCTGGTCGAATCAAAAGGGCAAAAGCAAAGCAAAGCAATGGGGGCAGATGATCGGCGGCGTAATTGAGTTCCCGTTACCGCCACATCCACGCTCTCTTCATCCAGGGTCCTACGCGGTGGAGATGTGACAAGGGACTCAAATAGTGCAGATGTGCTTGTGGCGCAGATTGCAGTCGAGTTGATGCTGCGAGTGACGTACCGGGCATCGGAATGCGGATTCCAAGGTTGCGGAGGGGCGTTTAGGTGGCCGCGATAGCGAACTCAGCGCTGGACGGACACGATGAACAACCTGACCTGTGGCAACCTGGACACAGCGTGGCTTGTGGAGAGGACGGGCCGACCTCGAACCGCAGCAGCTAGCACCGTCAGAGTCTGATTTGATCGTCCTTTCATGGGCTGGGTTGGGCGGAGGCGCAGAGGCTGGAGCATGACAGGTCGCGGCTCAGGCGATATGGGTTGAGAATTTGGCGCTGAGATGCAGTACTAGCACAATGCCACGTCGAGTTCGTAGGACTCACCAGATATAAACATGCATTTGTGGATGCCCGGTTCCTACTCTGCAAACCGTCGGTCAGGATGTAGTCGGGCAGCTTCTTCACGAATCAAGTGAGGGAGGCTTTTTGGATCGACTTGGAAGTTGGCAGGTAGCCGTAGTCTGGGAGCAGCACAGGAGGAGGCGCCGGTTGGCCGCTCTATACATTCTGTCGTCGTCGCGAACTTCTCTTCGGACTTGGTTCCGACACTTCTAGCTCGGCTGATCAGAACAACGGTTACATGGTCGACAAGGCTGCAGCGCCGGCCTTGTTTTGTTTCAGAGCTACCTTGTATGTTTGTTAGTGCAGTAAAACCTACGTATAGTGATAGGGGTCGGTCAGGGGGCTACTATCACTGTATAGGGAGTATCACCGTTACCAAGGTCACGTGTTGGTGATTTATAAGCCAGGCTGTCCCAAAACAGCCCAAAAAAGGGCCTTACAAAACCAAGCACAGTTAGTATGATATTGTATGAGAGGGGCTTAATGATACTATACTAAGCAGGGAGCTAGTGATATAGGAGGCAAATCGTACAATCCGGCGACTTGTATCACTGTATAGAAAATATCACTAAATCCCTATATCACTATAAGTAGGTTTTACTGTACACTGTCGGAGCATCTGGCAGCAGGCCATCCTTTGAGCCCTCGATGGATCTGTTGCAGGCGAGTTTCAAGCCATCGAAGTCACCACGCAAGTAACGAGGCAACGTTAGACGTGGAAGTGGACTGTGGCCTCATGCTCGTAGAAAAGCGTGCCGTAGAAAACAGTAGACTTCAAAGGATTGACCGTTGTGCTTGATACACTGGAGAGTTATCACCATCTAGGCGCGCTGCTCTACTTCAGGTAGCATGCGCAAAAGCGAAATGTACTGTACTGCTACGTACGCCATGGAGCCAGACAGAATCGGACCCGCCGTCGTTGTATCGAATAGAGTATCAACTTGATGTGAGCAGAGTTGATGGATGAAAGGTGAAGTAGAAGATATATGATAACGAGGAACTCAGCTTGGTGGCGTTTTCCACCGTCATGCCATCACGGACCGAGGCACCATCGCCATGCTTGCTCCACCATGAGGCTCTAGAAGCAAGGCGCAACACATGACCTTGAACAACCACCTGTTCCTTCAGCCCATCTCACTACTCTTCACGTCACGTTCGCAGTGGCTACCGCTGGCTGTCCAGAGCCATCCGGGTGTGCGGGTGTCCGAGAAGTGTGCTTGTCCGAGCTCAAGGACCTTGCCTAGGTATATCTACTGACTCCCCTCAGTCTTCTCCTGCGCAGCCTCGACCTCTTTTAGTGCTCCTATACATCCTCCCAAAGCCCAATTGGCCACTCCTCCCCTCAGCACTTCGCAATGGACGCCCCAACCCCCGCCGAGGGCGCCGAAAGCTACTACTTCACCCACAACCCACCGCCCAAGTCCCTCCAATCCAACGTCACCCTCGCGCGCGAATTCATCCACCGCCACGCCGACGAAGGCCGCCGCGTCGTGCTCGTCACCTCGGGCGGGACCACGGTGCCCCTCGAGTCGCAAACCGTGCGCTACATCGACAACTTCTCCGCCGGCACGCGCGGCGCCACCTCCGCCGAATACTTCCTCGAAGAGGGCTACGCCGTCATCTTCCTGCACCGCCAGTTTTCGCTGCTGCCCTACTCGCGCCACTACTCGCACAACACGCGCAGCTTCCTCGACTTCATGAAGGAGGACAACGGCCGCGTCGTCGTCGACGAGCAGCACCAGGCGGAGATGCTGCGCGTGCTACGCCAGTACACGGCCGCGAAGCGGGACAACAAGCTGCTGATCCTAAGCTTCGTTACCATCACCGAGTACCTATGGGAGCTGCGCGAGGTGGCGAAGCTCATGCGGCCGCTGGGGCCGAACGCGCTGTTCTACCTCGCGGCCGCCGTGTCCGACTTCTTCGTCCCGCACGACCGCATGGTCGAGCACAAGATCCAGTCGTCGGAGGAGTTCAATGCGGACAGCAGCGCCAACGGGCTCCCCAGCGGGAAAGTGCCGGCGGCGCGCACTGAGGGCCGCAGTCTGATCATCGATCTGGAGCCCGTGCCCAAGTTCCTCAAGCAGCTGGTCGATGGCTGGGCGCCCGAGGGCATGATTGTGAGCTTCAAGCTGGAGACGGACCCGTCGATGCTCGTCAAGAAGGCGCAGTACTCGCTCGAGAGATACGCCCATCACTTGGTCATTGGCAACCTGCTCATGACCCGGAAGTGGGAAGTCGTCTTTGTGTCAGAGATGGATGGCGAGAAATGGATACGGGTTCCTCGCAACCGGCGCACGAGGAGTATATCCGGCATTGAAGCCTTGATCGGTAAAGCAGCAGCGGCCGCGGCAGCAAAGGGGCAGTCTGTGGAGTCGCCCACGCTGACAGCAGAGGTGCTAGAAGGCGACCCGGCACAGGAAATCGAGTCTCTTATCATCCCAGCAGTCGCAGAAATGCACACCAAGATGATAGCCCAAGCGACGAACAAATAGTAAAGGCAGAAAAGGTCACTCGAGCCCAGCAAAAATGGGTTTATCCAATTGGGTTGAACCTAAGGCGTGGCTTGGTTATCCTTGTCTCCGATCTTCCACTACAGTGCCTTGCCATAAATATCCGTACACATTCCTGCCGCTGTTTGTGGGGCTCAAGTACTAATAGAAACCGGGAGCAGCGGATGCACTTCCAATCTGCATACACCCTGTTGACGCTGTGTGGGGTAGCCTCGCAAGTTTACTAGTTGTCCACGATGCCGAGTTCTGGCGAGCGAGGAAGAGATCGACGGCGATGACGGCTGACCGGGTCGCTAGTCCTGATAATCTATCTGCTCTATGGGAGCAACTTGGTATGGTTGCTAGAGGTCTGACAATAGCCTCAAGAATCGAACACTGGCCCGAATTGGCAGCGTTTCCTAATTCTCATATTAGAATTCGCTAGCAGAAGCTCTAGCTACTAAAGATGGCTAGCCACATCAAATGTCTTGCATTCCTGCGCAGGCGAACCGCTGTAAGACCAACCTGCGAAATCTTGAGTCTACAATGCCTTCGTCATAGAAATCCGTATCCGTGCACTCGTTTGCCGCTGCGTGAGGATGATCTTCATGGTATTTTCAGATTTAAGAATGCGAGAGGCGTTCCTCTTCGCATCCTCCGAAATCGCTAAGGCGCTTATTTTTGGATTCCTTTCAATCTTTTTACACACTCTTCTCCTTGAGAGAGAGAGAATTTTTTTTTTTTTCCGTTCTTTTGATGTCCGACTGCTTCTACAATTAGCGGAGTAAATTCGTGCGAGAGCGGCGTGGCCAATTTGGAGGGAGGGGGAATGGGCCGCCTCTTGAATGCTGCCATGATGAGCTAACATTATATACATCGTATGTAGCAGTAGGTTCGGATGAGCAGCTGATTCAATTCATCCGGATGCTCGCTGCCATGTGCCAAAGCAATAAACTCATCGGACTCTTGATTAATTATTGTATAGGGGTGGTTGAAGACTTCCCACCGTTATCTGCATACACTACCAGTGCCCATCTGGTGGCCTGGACTGGGTGATGTGGTATCATGCTGCTACTCCAGTTCGCTGGTCTCGATAGCAAAGGAAGACACGTGCGTGTGTGTGTGTGTGTGTGTGTGTGTGTGTGACGTTCAATCACTCCATCGTCAAATCAATACAAGGATAACAACTGTTCGTCATCTCCCAGTATCGCATTGCTAACCACATTTCTAAAGCACTCGAAACGACATAAGATAAAAGCAACTAGTCATACATCACCGCTTCATCCCCGCGCGGCGCGCCAGATCCCCTAACTCCAACCATGCCCTCCTTATTGCAAGTCTACCACACCATAGAACAAGTCCCCTATGTACACAACCCCCTACAGGTGGGAAGAGCCCGTCTAACAGATCCAGAACCAGATCTTCTCAAGGAAATTCCTCGGAATCTGCTCCGGCCAGATCTGCGCATCCAACGCCGCCTTGCCGCTCCAGATATCCGCCTCAGCCGCCTTGACGAAGCCCGGTCGCTTCCAGATCTTCCACACGGCGTAGAGGAAGAAGTAGATCGGGATGCCGATGTAGGCGGTGATGAAGTCTTGCACGGCCCAGTTGCCCTTTGTGAAGACGGCAAAGCCGTTGAAGAGGATGATCATGGCAAAGTACAGGAGGGCGAACCAGGCGGTGTAGGGCTGGAAGCGGGACTTGAAGACGAGGGTGTTGCGGTCGACGCCCTGAGCAATGAGCGCGCTGCGGAAGCGGAGGTAGGCGATGCAGATGCTGCACCAGGTGAAAAGTTGAGCGATGGTCGTGAGGGCTTGGAACCAGATGAAAACATCGTTGGCACCCGTGGAGACGCTCATGTAGGTTAGGAGAGAAACAGCGGCCGTGATGCCGACACAGTAGTACGGTACGCCCGCTTTGGAACATTTGAGGAGAAACTTAGGCGCCTGCCCGTTCTGGGCAACACCGAAGAGGTAACGCGAGCCGGTGTAGAGGAAGGCATTGGCGGATGAGGCAGCGGAGGTTAGGATGACGGCGTTGATGATGGAGGGAAGGGCAGGGATGCCGGCACGGTAGATGGCGATGACCCAGGGAGAGCGAGCTGCACCGGCCTCCTTCGATAAGAGCTTCTTGTCGTTGGATGGCACGAGCACACCGATCGCAAGGGAGCCCAAGACGTAGAAGAATAGGATGCGCCAGAAGACGCGCTTAACAGCTTTGGGTATGTTTTTTCGGGGGTTGGTGGCTTCGCCAGCCGCGACGGCAACCATCTCGACACCACCGTAGGAGAAGGCGGCGTTGACAAGAGTAGAGAACAAGCCGAGGAAGCGTCCAGCATCACCAGTGCTAATGTATGCCTTCATGGCACCCGGGTTCTTCCAGTAGCGGAATCCAATGCGGTCTTTGCTTGGTCCACCTCCCAGGTCAAGAATGAGGGCGAGCAGAAGCAAGCCAATGATGGTAATGATCTTGATCGAGGCGAAGATGAACTCGGCTTCTCCGTAGATGGAGACGGCGAAGATGTTCAAGCAGATGACGAGGACGATGATGACGGAAATCCAAGCAGCTATGCTGATTTGGTCGTTCCAGAACTCAACGACAACGGATGCAGCAGCAATTTCGGCGCAAAGCGTGATGGCGGATTGGTACTGCAGCGATAATTAGCACCTTGTCAAACATACGTGAAATGGCCTTCAATACCCAGTTGTTCCATCCGACAGCGAATCCCATGGCCGGGTCGACATAACGAGAGCAGTACTGAGGAATGGCACCAGGGAGAGGAAGCCAGGTAGCCATCTCACCAAGACATTGCATCATGGCGAAGACAGCGAGGCCGGTGAAGGTATAGCCAAGCAGCACGGAGAGAGGGCCAGCAGTGGCGAAGGCGCTGCCGATACCCAAGAACAAACCAGTTCCAATAGTACCGCCGAGAGCAATAAACTGGATATGGCGAGACTTGAGACTGTTGGTTGCATTAGATCCGATATCACACAAGACAGAAGGACGGAAAAGCACTTACCCTCGCTCGACATATCCGTACTCCTCAGCCGTAGCCAGGTCGCCGTAGAGGTCGGCAGCTTCGCCGGCGGCATTGCCGTTAGCCTCGATGATGTTCTTGACATCTTTGTAGTCGGCGGGCATAGAGCGCGCGTCGATGGAATACTGGTCCTTGTCGGACGACATAGTAGAGTACGGGTGGTAGTGAACCAAAGGGAGAGACGAATGAATGTGTGAAGACGAGAGAAAAGAGTGATAGAAGGCTATGCAGCTAGAATGAGACGGGCGGGGGCTAGCCGCGGGTTAGTTGGATGAGTCGGAAGTGCTCAGGACAGGACAAGTTGGCGTCTTTATATTTCCGCGCAGGCTGTCTCCCGCGTACAACCGTGGGCGGCGGGGAGTGCGAGCTGGTGGGACATGGGCGCTTGGGAGCTCAGACGGTACGGGGCAGACTGGCCTCACTGGCGTCTTCCTGCTGGCCCGTCCACGAGCTGGTATGGATAGTCAGGGATAGCTCTTCCTGGAGGTTAAGGCTGGGATTCAGAGGCGAAAGCTGGCCAGCCTGGGGCACTCACTGCCCTATCACTGCCCTCGAAGCGAGCGTCGTCCGTATTGTCTGCGGCTACGGGACCCTCCATTCTTACCTGCCGATCTTGTTGATACGCCATGCGGAGGAGAGCTACCTGTGCGGCAGGCCCTCGGAAGTGAAGACGGGGTGCGTCTCCGCCAAGCAGCCACCCGATGGTCGCACGCCGCCAGGCTTTGCACAACTCGGCCGGGGGGCAGAGAGGCAGGAGAGCATTCTGCTCGAGCATGATGGGAGGCGTGATAGGCGGGGGGGCTGTGATGAGGTGGATTAGATGGCAGGCCTGCGTCTAGGGATTGTGAGATGGATCAGGCGTCAAGATAGGGAATAGCCCTGTGGATCTAGGCATCGTGCTCCCGAGCGAGCGTAGCCGCAATCGGCAGTATCGAAGAAGGCTTCTGGAAGGGAGACGGCTCTCTCGGCATCCCGGTCGGCTAAGGTTGGTTTCCTCCACGAAAACTGATCCTGAGAAGGCCAAGCAGCCTCCACCTCGCTGGCCCGCGGGAGGAGCAGCCCGGAAGGCAGACCTTCTGGCGTGCTTCTAGCGCCCTTCCCTGCATCCGCCGTCAAGCCTCATCCGACAAGCTGCCGTTGACCGGTACAGGCTGCAATGGCTGTGCTCCACCCTCGAGTTGTCCACCTTCTTGATCTGCGCGAGGCTGAGACCCACCAACTCCACCATTGGCGCTCGGGCGCAAGGCTGGCACGCTGGACGTCGATGCAGGAGGCGCACATGCCGGCCCTCCAGCGCCCCATCTTAAGCCGTCTCAAGGGTGCAGCCAATAAGACTCCCGAGCACTGAAGTCTCGTAGGGTGCGCCAACCCTGCAGACCTCGCCGTTGCTCGTGTGACCTGCGGGATGCCAAGATACGTCCCCGTCCACGCCGTGGTGTTTTGTCAAGGCATACAAACACAAACACATCTCTAGCTATAGCCATCGCCAAAATCTGGCCAGACATTGACTCCACGGGAACGGCGTCAGTGGGGACTAATCTCGCACAGCCCACACGAGTAATGAATCGATTATTCTACAGGTTTAATTTACTGCGAGTTAGTCCACATCGCTTCTTATTTCCTTCTCACCATAGTAATGCCAAGCAGCTACTAACATTAGCGATGCTGCCAATATCTTTCTATTCAGTTGCGTCAGTCCTAAAAACTAGTTCTATTCCTTCTCAGGTGTACAAAGGTATAGAAAAGACGTACAAACATCCTGTTTTGACCAAGGATCAATCCCAGACCCGCACATCCTTCATTCCCTTGTCCGCCATCACCTGCTCTCTGCTCAGGTCATCCATCAGGAATGTTACTGCGTCTTACGATAAGATTCGGCCAACTCTGATCTTCGCTGGGATACCTACACCTCCATGTAGAACAGGCGACCAAATCTGAGGCTCGACTGCTCCCTTGTTCCATTTCGCATGCTCAGACCTCAGCAGATAAGAATGGAAGCCATATTCTAGTGGGTGCTTTCCAACATCCCAAGAGTTGACAACATTACACAAGGCTTTGTCTTCCCTCAAATCCCTCAACGTCCTGCCCCAGCCTCTTTCATCCCAGCTTCGTCTAGTTTTACCCTGTCCACTCTGGCGCTGACCGACCCCGCTCCTTCGCAGTACGCCCTACCCAAGCTAGGTTTCACCAGCAGGCGCATTGCCGGACATGGATACCTGTTACCTACCAGGGCAAAGCGAGTCGAGTACGGCCGCTAGAACGCCCGAAGAACATTCCTCTAGAGATCGCCCGAAGGAAGCGGGGACTTCGCCTGCAGGAAGTGGGCCCTTTTTAGCCATCAAGGGCTGGAAAAGACGCATGAGCCGCTCGGAGGATTCCGTACCCCAGGCTGGTGAGACGTGCTGGATCGAGGGGCTGACGCTGGTATCTGTACGCTCCATCGACATCAGTAAAATGTACGATATACTCATCGTCATCGGCTGCTACCTTATCGCAGCACGGTCTACCAACAAAACTCGGAGAACTTGCCTCAGAACAGAAGCGGTGGCGCGGTGCGTTAAAATAGCTGAAGAAGTTGCTATGTACACCAAATGTTCTTGCGGATAGCATCCATCAGTGAACAGTGCTATCAACAGCATCACATCGCCAGAAAACCGCACAACATGCCTGCCTTGAAGTCTATCCCAACTTGCCTTGATAGTCCCGCACTATCAAAGCAGTGGAAATTTCCTCACTCCTAAACCAACGCCTAACCAACACGCTCAAGCCACACCACTAACTCCTCCCAACCCCGCCTTGCCCCATCCTTATCACCAACCAGACATCTACTACAATAGCAACCCGGTATCCACCCAAGCTTCTACCACTCCGCATCATCTGAAACAAATCCTTCCCAGATCCCAGCCCTAGATCCGCTTCGGTCACACGACTCGACAAGCACAGAGAACTTGTCGTAGAAACGGCTCACCGAAGGACTACACCACCGACTCTACACGCGGAAGGAAGCAGGGCCTAGCCGTCCGTCCGTCCACTGATCCCACACACGGCGCTTCCGACCTCTCTAGCACTCGCGGCTCGCTCGCGGCGCTGGCATCGGACAAGTCCAGGGATTCTTTGAGGGTTAGGTGTAGATAGTCTTTGACAAGAACCACAGAAAAGACAGCAGAAATCAATCAAATGATATTCACGTTTCTCAATTCTCCCTTAATCTACCTACCCTAACCTGCCACATACCATTTGACGCAATTGCAAGAACCCTTTACCCAGCCCAGTCGTCCCTAAGACCATACGCGAGCCAAGCAACTCGCGAAGAAAAAGGCAATGGAACAGAGACAAGAGGAAGATGCAAATCGCACACCAGCACAGCCCTCACTTTCTAGCACCCATAAGACGTATATCATTGCGCATAACCAGTGTACCAAGGAGAGAAATAAGGTAAGGCATAGCAAGCAGGGCAAGGGGGGGAGGGGCCAGTGTTTGGAAATGGAAATGTGAATGGGACTGAGAAGAAGCCCGAGCCCCATCCACCTATTCATTCATCTGCGATGATAAACCACCACCCTTCCTATCATCGATATCAAGCCCAGTCCAGTCCAAAGGACCTCATCTAGAGAAGAGCATGGTCAAGGGCGCGAACGCAGAAAAGATGCCTATGCCCATCCCCTCCTCCGATGCCAATAGAAAACGCCTCCGTTCCGACTGCAAGAAAAAGAAACCCACATCCCGCCATGCAAGCTCCCTTTGGCGACTGTAGATCTTGGAGTCCGAATGGCAGGCCCCAACGACAGGTTTGCGGAGTCAAAGACCACAAAAAAGAAGTCCAGGAACAACGAGTTGCACCAGTCTATGCCAAGTAGCCCAGCTCGTCACCCTCCAAGCGCTCGAGATACTCCTTCTCTAGGAGGATGTCGATACATTTCTTTATGTCGGGCACCCGCGGCGAGAATCGGCTCTTGATCTGGCCGATTGTCTCTGAGACGAGCTGCTGGTGCTTCATCTTCTTACGAGACTTCATAATCCGAACGATAGCAGACTGAGAAAGATGTTAGCATATGGAATGGAGTTAGACAGTTTAAATTACTAACCTGCATGAGGAGTTTCCGATCTTCCTCAATAGTCTTGTGGGTATCCTCGGCTTCTTGCTTCTGCTCGGACTTGATTCCGATGTTCAGGTTAATCTTCATCTTCTTGGTCTTGAAGCCCGTGTTGAGTTTGTAGACCGTGCCGGCCTCTGGCTTCGCACCGTCCGGCGAAGCAATCACAATTTTTGCCTTGACGAAGACTCCAATGCTGGGATCCAGAGTCTCCTTGGCCAATTTCGTAGCCCCTGCCATCTCCTCGTAGGACACGGTGTCGTTGTCGTTGAAGAGCAACAGCAGAGCCATCTGGTACGTAGAAACCTGGAGAGTCGGGGAGGCCTTGGTGTTAGGCATCTTGATGTAATTAGCCTTCATTTCGCCCTTGCACAGCTGCCATAGCCAGGTGAGCTTGCGACCCTGGTGCTTGTGGTTGTAAAATTTCGCGAAGCGCTCATAGGTCTTGTTGATCTCAATCGGAGCCACGAACGGCGTCACGGGCGGATTCAGTGGCCAGAAGCCCGTGCCTAGGATGTTGTAAGTAGCATCAACGAAGTTCTTAACGTCTTCTCGCTCGAACGTATCGTTTACCCAGTCCTTGTACGAGGTGTTGAGATCTTTCGAGATCTGCATGTCCTGGAACATGCGCTGGAGCTTATTGGTGTACTCGAAACCGCAAGCCTCTTTGAGCTTGCTTATCATGCTAGTCTCCGCGTCATCGGACGCTGACGAAGTTTGCACAAGACGCTTGGCCAGCATTCGAGAGTAAAACTTCTGGAAAACGTCCTTATCCTCAATGTACTTGAAGACAGTCATGATTTGCGTCAAAAGCTTCTCCATGTCATCCTCTTCCGTCATTTTAGCTGTCGACTTCTTCAGGAGATTGTCGGTATACTTGGCTAGCAGCTCAGGCGACTTGTTCGAGCCAGACTTGCAAATTTTGTTCCGATTGACGAATTCTCGGCAGGCGTTGTCTAGAGAGCGCACGAACTCCGACTCGCCGTTGAAAGCTCGGTTGACGAGGTCTTGGTATTGGGTATGCACCTCAAGCAGTGCCTCGACATAGACCTTGGGCTCCAGGCTATCCCCCTCTGCTGAGACCTTTTCCACTGCAGCTAGGCCAGCTTTCCGAACGTGGGTCTCGAACCGGTTGCGCAGCGGGTCCAGTCCATCGGGAATCCGAGCAAGAAGCTTGTACATCCGACCCAGGTCGTCCTGTCGATCCTGATCCAGGAGACTCTGGAATTCGTCGCGCAGGATTGCGGAGTGGTTGGTAATTAGCGACTGCTCGCAAGTGCGCATCAGTGGGGTCATAATTTCGTTAAGGAGGTACAGCGGGACACGCTCCTTCTCCTCGTCTAGACGGGCCTCGGCCTTCTTCATATACTCCACAACATTGTTCTCCGCAAGGAACTGCTTCGACTCGGTATCGTAGTACTCCGCGGTGGAAACAAGGAATGGCTTCTCGAAGTACTCCTTGTACACATCCAGAGTAGACTTTGTGCTGTCGGATTCGTCCAAGCCTAAGGAAACGAACGAGTCTACGACGCTCTTGATGTGAGACTGCTCGATAGTTTCGCCATTACGCTGCTTCTCAACGAGTTTGAGGACCGAGCGCATCACGCTCTCTTGTGTGCCGGCGAACATATCATCTTTCCATCGTACAAGGTGCAGTGTGTAGATGTCATAAATGTTCTTCTTTCCCTCGTCCATTTCCCGCTTCACCCAATGACGATTGAGATACCGGAACAAGTGGTTGTTGTATTGGCCTGCAGTGGTGTAGCGGTTCCATTCTCTGATGTAGTACGTGAGCAATGCCTCGTCAACGTGGTCGCGCGATCGATCCTGAACACCCTTGAGGTGGTTCTGAAGGTATATGATGAGATGCTGGTAAAGGTCCTCTCCGAGGAGATGGGCTAGAATGCGAGTTAGCAAACAAGTTCAGAGAAACAAAGGGACGAGTGAGGATCACCACCTCCCCGGTTCTGATGACCGGTGAAGCCACCTGAGCCAACCGCCTTCTGGGCTGTGCAGAAGTTGTGAATCGCGGTGTAGAGACCCATGTACGTCTTCATATCCATTCCGCCGCGTAGGTCGTTCATGATCTTCTCCACGCCCGCTTCGAGGTAGTTCCATCTATGAATGTGATTAGCTGCTGTATAATCAAGCTTGAACCGCCTCATGGAGGCTCCCGCGCTTTGCGTGCCCGTTGTCGGGACACTGCCAGGCTATATGACCACATGCTTAAAGTATGTTGCTAAGCAAGACACCGTAGTGGGCGCACGCTCAGTGGACATGCAGGCAGGGCGGGCAGCAGACACCGAAGCCATGGCCAAAGGCTCTGTACAGGGGAGGACTTACGTTGCCTTCACATCATCCTTCTGCGGCATCGGGGGCATGCCAGAGGCATCTGGCGTCGAGGTGCCGCTCGGAGTTGCTGTACGGGTAGGCGTCGCCATCGCGGCGGTGGGGTGCTCCGGGGCACTGTTCGGAGGCGCCTTGTTGCGCTTGAAAAACCGAATTTTGACGGCTTAAAGCTGGGTGAGAGAGTTGGCGTTGAGGAAGGTGGGTTCGGGGGGGTGGGTGGTGGAGGCGAAGGAGCGAGGTCGACAGAGGACGGCGAGAAGATGTGGGGGCGGCCTCTTTGTAGGCGGTCAGAAGGTGAGAGGCGGGATTCAGAGAAGTGAATGTGGCATGGGCGAGCTGGCCGAGGAAAACGTTGGAGGTGATGGAAGGGTGGAAGGGTCGGGCTCTTTTGAGGTTCGTTGACGAGCTCAAGGCTCCCACGGGAGGCAGGCACCGCCAGATGGAACTCGCCGCACAGCCGCACAGCCGCACCTCAACACCATGGCTCTATCACCGTGCACACACACGCCATTCGCTATGATTGCAACGCCGACTTTCTGCGCTCCATGTAGCAGCGAAGAATGTACACTAGTCTGGCGAAAGGCATGTTGTCTAAAATCTCGGGCATCATTTGGAGCGCCCTCTCGTGCAGCGGCGACAGATCTGGTAAATATAGCTCTCGAAGCATGCCAGGCAGCAGTAAAGCAGTATACTCAGACGCTGGGCAGGTAGGATATCATTCACATCTCTGAGAGCCTCTGTTAAAAGGATGTGCTTTTGCTCTATCCCTTCGCACGCTGGCGTCCACACTTGGCGCCAAGCCCGTGCCCCAACGTACGCGCCAGCACGTAAACAAGCTAAATAGCTAGTTATTATCCACAATCAAATACTCCACAATGCCACGGACATCTAATGATGTCGACTACGTGCAGAAGGACCTACAAACACCCCAAACTTCCCTACCCCAAGCCTACGCCGCTGCCTGCATTCGAGCCACTACAAATCAACAACTACGACGCGCCCGGCACCCCCAATATACCTCCAGGTCTTGATCAGCATGATCCTGTGGCCCTATTCCGCCTATTCTTTACCGATGAAATGGTAGAGAAGATGGTGCGCTGGACGAACGAGTACGCCAAGGATCACCGGCCGTCCAAGGGCTCAGCTACTTCTATAGCTGCTACACGTATTTGAATTGCCTTAGCCGGGTGTAGGCCTCATCACGGGGGCCTAATTCGGAGCCTCTAATTGGCCGAATCCTTATCGATAACTGTGGACGTAAATCAGCGTGCGAAGGGATAGGGTTTCGCGACGCGTCAGGGGTGCTCCGCCAGACTAGTCACAGTGGGGCTAGAGCGATTTTCCAACCTGAAGGTGCATTTCGACGATGACGTTGGGAATTCTTACCTAGCACGAAACAAACTCCAACTTTCAGAGACAACCCAGTCTCTCAAACTCCACGCCACGAGCATGACCTGAACGACGGCACGAACCCCCCAATCATCCACCCCTCGCGCCCACGCGCGCATTCCCCGCAGTACTGCTGGAATACGAACCCGCCGAAACGGGCGCCGCCGAACCATGCGACTCTTCCTCCTCCCCGTATCCACGCGACGGACCCTGATCTACTGCGAGCGCATGCACGACAAGCTTGCGAGCGAGCGCAGCTACCTCGACAAACTCACCAACAAAGCTAATGAGACGTGGGCCAGCTGGGAAAAGGACGAGAAGAGTATCGCCAACTGGAAAAAAACCGTCACTGTCTACGGCAACAAGGCCTTCAAGAGGATTCCGTTCGAGGAATGGGGCTTGAAGACGGTGCCAGCGCTTACAGCCAAGCGGCGGAAGCTGGAGCTGGAGGGCAAGGAGAAGGTCGAGGTGATCTTTCCCAAGCGGTTTGTGCATGAGGAGAGGGTGCCTGGCATATTGCAGCAGCTGGCGACGGAGCGTCAGGCGCTGCATAAGAAGACGATGATAGGCAGCATTGTTGCCATGCCTTTTACGGCTCCCTTTATGTTGATACCTGTGTAAGCTACATCTGCACCGGCGAAGACTCTGGTGGTGGCTGACGTTCCGAAGGATACCAAACATACCTTTCTTTTACCTCGTGTTCCGCGCATATTCGCATTGGAAAGGTAACTCTTCCCTATATGCCTGCAAAAGCTGTTTGCTGATTCAAATATAGCTTTGACTGGCTCGAAGCACCTACAATTCATCTTGGAAAACAAACTCCTAAAACCTGTCCCCTCCTCAGAGCTCGACGAGGCTTATGCTGCGGGGCTCATGTACCCTACCCGCGAAGCATCGCGCACCGCTCCACTCCCTACCCAGGAACAAGTGTATGAGATATCCAGCGTCGTCGGCAAGCAAACGAACGATGGCTCCGAAGACGTCATGGTATTACAGCGGTGGAATGGCAAGCTGATAGCTGAACGGTTCAAGCTTCCAGAGATGGAGATTGAGATAGAAAGAGCAGTAGAGCAGGTAGAGACAGCGATAAAGGGCAAGGAAGAATTGCTCGAGGAGAAGCGCGAGCTTGAGCGAGCGACTGCTTCTCCGGACAATGTGCAAACCAAAGAGCCCGCAGATACGAAGACGCCGTCAGAGAAATTTGGGGAAACATTGCGGGAGAAGAAAAATGATATCCCAAAGCGGTGACACATCGTTCAGAAAACTTTGTATCATAAGGTGTAAGACCGCTCAACTTTTTGGTGTAGAGACATGAACATAACGCATACTAATCAAAACCCTGTTATCACTCATATATGTCATTTTTGCATGATCTGTGTTCACTCCCTTGCCACTGCATAAGGTTCTTCAGAATACTTTCATTGAAAGAGATTCTATTCAAGGGGCATCATAACTACCTACTTGGACTTAACGTCCTAGCAATACGCCGTAATTCTCCCTCTGCTGTCCTTACTTCTCAATAGTCACCATTTCCCCCAGCCTTGACTTCAAAGCTCCGCCTTCGCCCTCCAAAGCCCATATCACAATCTGCTCCAGCGCATCCGCACCGATCTTCTCGACGGGAAGCCAGTGGCCGCCTTCTTCGATGACGACCACCTGACTTTGCTTCGTCAGGTAATCTGAAATCCCCTCCAGTGCCAGCCTTCGCTCAAAAGCGGGGTCTTTCTTCCCGTACACCAGCGTCACTGGCGCCTGGAGCGAACCCGGTGGCCCATCTTCAAAGAGGCCAGTGCCGCTGCTTGACCGACGAGAAAGCGATTGATCGTCGAGTTCTGACAGCCTCACAATCATCTCAAGCGACTTCTCCCATTTGCCCCTGAAGAGACCTTCGCGATATATTCGGATCTTCTCGGACCAGCCGCCGTCGTGTAGACGCTGTTTGACTGACTCCGGATAGGCCAGTCCATCCTCAGTGACGGTACCAAGTTGAGCTGCAGCTGGGCCAAGAGTTGCGGCCATGCATTCTGCCGCTTCGGTAGAGCTTAGGCCGGCTGGTCCTGGCCTTCTACTTAATTTGTGCAGTAGTCTCAGGAACCACCTGCCTCCCATGCGGCCGGCGAAGTTGGAGAGTGGCTGCGGCAGGTGGAACACGACAATATAGCCAGATTTGCGAGCTTGGCTGAGAAGGGGTGTAACAGTCCGGAAAGCAGTCTTGAGAAGGCGAACAGAAAGCGGACGCTGCAGCCATGTGTGTAGCATCTGTTTCGAGGAGCCTAGGTGAGCCTTTGCTGTCGAAGCTATTTGCTCTGGCTGTTGCTCCTGTCAGTATATCAATGTAGTGGAGAGAATCTTGATAGATTCAACATACGAGTACGGCGCTGCTGATAATGAATCGATCCACAATTTGAGGGGCTTCAGAAGCCAGTCTGAAGGCTACGACGGAGCCCCAGTCATGCGACACGACCAATACCCGACCTCCATTCTGAATCGGATACTGGTCTCGCATGCCGATGATGAAGGTTCCCATAGCTTCGAGCACCGTCTCGGCGGAGTAGTCAGGGAGGTTGTCGCTCCCTCCATAGCCACCGAGATCTACTGCAACGAGGACGCTGTCCTTCAAGAGCTCGGGTGAGGCTAGCAATCGCTCCCAGAGAATCCAGCTATCCGGAAAGCCTGATATTGTTAGCTTGAATCGCGATGCCGTGAGTGATGAACATGCCGTGCAGGAACACAACAAGGTTCTTTGGGGTAGTCACTGCATGTTCCATGTAATGCAGTCTTCGGCCATTCTTTAAAGTAAAGAAACGATGCTTGAATCCGAACGGCGAGCTTGCAAGGTCCCAGAATTTGCGCTGAGCTGTCCGGAATAACGTCATTAGTTCGGTACATCATCAACAGTCTGTGGCTCGCATACCAGCTGCTAGTCCCTGCTTCTCTGTGTCTGTGATGCTGCGAGTGAGAGAACCGTCCAGAGCAGCAAGGGCGGTGAACACAGCGAGCGTGAACACTCCATAGAAAAGGCTTACGCCTTTGGCAACCGCGTCGAGGAACATGGTGGCAGTGTATTAGCTAGACTAGCTCCTAATCAGTGGCTGTAATGTGAAGGGAATCCATCGAAGGCATTATTCGAGGGATCTGAAGTGTAGTTGAACAATCGACGTTTGATGAACAGAGTGTCTCCTGATGAGGAAATGACCATCGCGCAGTGGCACCGTTTTACGAAGACCCCGCAAACATTGATTGGGAGCCGTCACACGCTCATGCATACATTTCAAACTTCCGCCTCGTGTTTTAGAGTCTGACATGCTGAATTTTGAGTAGCAGCGAACTCGTACGGGCAGCACTGAACGTTGTTTGGGATATGACGTCATAATGCAATATGATTGGCTGATAGTTCACGATCACGTGATGCTGTCCCAGTCGTTCACATTGGGTACCGTGAGATAATTAACCAGTGCATAGGCACTGCTCACCAGGTTCCTCCGCGTTAAACCCTCTCACGCACGACAGTGATCAAAAGCAGTGAGAGTATTGTTATCCTGCACCATAATATAATATCTAGAATATACGGACCCGCACAAGGTCTCAAACCCACGTTCATATTTACGAAATACATTAGCGCTATGAGTATCCGACATATGAAAAGCAAAGAGAGATGCACGGCTTGCAATGCAGAAGAAGATCTGGAAACGCAAACCATGCCTCAGGAAAAGCAGAGTCAGGAAACTAATATTACATAGCAGACATTAACGGACCATGGAAGGGAAAAGTGACCATGGAAGACATCCGAGAATTACGCTCATGGGTATGTCGCTGTACAAGGCCAATTATATACGTGTCCGCCCATACATGATGAAAAAGCTCCTAGTATCGTTGTCCCTAGCACCCATCTCGAGTTAATTTGGGACAAAGCGCTGCGTGCTCTTGGAACCTAGTCCAACGAACCAAGGGTGATCATTAACTTTCCCGTACTTCAGGCGTAGCAGCATCCGTTTCAGACTCTGCTCCAAAATTCGGGTCGCGTAATACGGACTTGTCCGATGCCGTTGTCGGTGAAATAGGCTTCGGTGCGAGAATCGTCGGTCCTGCATCATCGGCCGCCGAATCGTTCGATTCTTCCCGTGGAGTCCTGCCCATGAGTCTGTTCTCGTCCAGATTAAATTCAACCGGTCGCCCATTGCCGCTGCCAACAGGCACGGAATGCTCCGGCAGGTCCCTGAGCGGCGTTTCCTTCTTTTCTAGGTGCTTTAGGTGCTCGAACTCGACCAGGGAGGAACGGCGCAGCTGTTCGAGCTTCAGATCCGGATCCTTGAAGGACGGTGAAAGTTAGCGTTTGGTTCCAGTCAGGAGTGCAACAACAGCATCAACATCAGATTCGGACTGCAAAGTCAGACCGTGCGATTTCGCAAGCGCATTCACAGTACCTGGACTCGGAAAGTATGAAGGCGTTAAAGAGGCCAAGGGCGCGCCTCGAGAACTGACGCCGCTGAAGGGGCTTATTTTGACCGGAGGCGCGGTCACGGTTTGAGGGCTCTGAACAGTAGGAGCCAATGTCGGGGCGGTTGAAGCAGAAGCGCTTGACGAAAGTCGATGATGTACGCGACGAAACGAAGCAGCGCTCGTAGAAGAAAAACCGCATTGTGGACATACCCAGTCGACTTGGTCCGGCACGCCTTCGGCGGCTGGCAATTCTCCTGCCTCATCCCTCTCATCACCCCAGAAGGTTGGCCGACGAATCGGTGCAGGCGTAACCGGAAGACTCGGCCTCTCGACGGCAGTAGGGAAATCTGTCAATATAAGGCTCTCGCGACGCTCTTGTCGGCTTAGAGTCGGCGAGAGAATGGACGGTCCACCAGCCGGCCCTAGTGTTTCGATGCCCGGCGAGGGTCTTCCATGTCGTGTCTGTGCTTCCATGATCGCACGCACATAGCTTTCGATACCCGGTACGCTGTCCCAGGCATTGCTGCTCTGTGAGAAAGCCTGCCACCCTTCCTCTGCCGTTTGTGGCGGCGAGGTCGATGATTCCGGTCCCTTCTCTTCCAATTTTGAGGCCGCGGAGGCTGAGACGGTAGGTATTGGGGCGGGGGGGAGATCTTCGGCGAAGACGCGGGTTGGTTTCGGTACACTGCGTTCTTTTTCCCATGGGAAAATTGGTTTTGGCTTGTCAGCGACTGTAGGTTTCGTCTCAGGTACCTGGTACCACATGTCTTTAGGTGGTTCTGGATATGACTGCGGCGCTTGAAAGAGGGATCGGCTTTCGGTCCACTCATACGTTTGGCTGGGAAAGTTGGCTGCCTCAGGTTTCGATTCAGAGGGAGGCTCCGAGCTGTGGATGTCAATTCACTCCTTGAAGGTACTAACATTATGGCCAAGCTTACCGTGTCGCGTCCCAAGACATAATGGGAGCAGAGAACTTTCGTTGGTCAACCGTGGGTGTCGGCTCTACATAGCCTTGGTCAATGTTCTCCACAGTCTCTCCAGGGTCAGACAGCGGCAGTTCCGTACTAGTGGTTGGCGCTTCTGGCTCGATGATCTGGGGCGTTGAAATTAGATGTTCGATAGATGTGGTTCCGAAGTCGACGCTTTTTACCTCGCCGTGAACGTGCTTTTGCACTGTTGTGGATGGGAAGCCTCCAGCGGAGCGTGAAGTCTGAAGTCGCGTAAGAGGAGCGCGAGCTAATGCATCCGGTCTACTGACTGATTGTCCCTTCAGGTGCTTGTCGTACACAGCCCACCAGCGTCCCAGAAGCTCGTTGTAGACACCTCCTGGACTCTGCCGCCCCTTGGTCCACGGTTTGTCCTTGCCAATGAAGTGGACCATCTTGATGTTGCTCTTGTAGTGCCGGTATGCTGGTTCCCACTGGTACTGGGCGTTCGGAGTGCAGTTGTAGGTAAAGCTGAGCCTATGCCAGTTCTTGTGCTCGTAGTATTGGTTCAAGAGGCCCTGGTCAGCTCCGTCGAAGCTATCTCCACTGGCCGCCAGAGTCTGAAGCGCCCAGTAGTCACCCATGTTCGGAGTGAGGACCATGACGCCAGTATTGAAAGCATCTGGCCAGCCAACATCGGGAGCAGCCGCAAAGGGAGCATCAATGTTGAAGAGCTCGTCCGGCGCGCGTAGAGCCACGACATCGGCGTCTATGTACACAATCTTGCTAAACTGAACTTGTCTCCAGAGGGCTATCTTGGTGAAGGCGAAAGCAAGATCGGCACGGTCCATGAGGAAGAGATTCGAAGGATTGGGGGTTCGAATCCGCTCGACGGGAATGAGATAGTCATACAGGGCCTGTGGAGGTCAGGACAAGGCCGTTGACATTAGAGAACTATCTGTACGGACCTTGAGTTCGGTGACTGTGTCGGCGGATAAGGTGTCCAGCGTGACGAGGACCGCCAGCTTCTTGGTAGTGCCGCCATCTCGCAAGGAATGAGCTAGGACTGCAGCGCCGGGAAGGTACGCATCGCTCATGAGCAGCGTGCAATACACTTGCTCGCCATAGCTCGCCATAGTCGAGGACAGCTCCGGTCCCGAGGATGAAGGAGTGGAGGTAAGAGGCGTCGGCGGCTCAGAGCTCGGTTTGGAGCTCGTTTTCCCCGCTCTAGCTCGACCTTGACGTAGCGGAGGAGCTCACGAGCTGTCGGTCACGCGCAGACAACGGAGCAAGAAGAGACGGCTAGACGAGGACAATGGGCGCGAGAGTGTGGTCCATGGTCAATTGGCCGCCGCGCAGTCGGCACAGCTCCGAGCTGCTGAGGTGGTAATGCAATCTCCCAGTCTTCAGCATGCCCTGTATGTTGCCGTGGCGCGCCCGTATCTCACGCCATTGGCTATCCCGACAGCCGTTGTACAAACGGGTCGGTTGACCTGGAGATATCGGCTATGGCCGCAAGCTGCTCCGAGCACGGGAATCAACATCACGCATCCATCCCGGTTCATGGAAATCGCCGTCGTCATGTAAAGATTATCGTATCGCTGTTAAATATCTTAGAAATCAAGGAATGGCATCGAGCTTTATACATGCCACTGCAAGAGTGGTTTAGTGACATGACCACTGGCTCATATCGATACTCCTCTATTTTATATTCACTACCCGTGCGACCCGTACACCACCGCCTCCAACCCCCCGATATCGTTACACTGAAAAAACCCCAACCTGCCCGCCCTACCGTCCCACCCATCACTGAGAATCTCAATCACATGTGCCATCTCCGCGCCCCGTTTCTCCCTGGGCAGTTTCGATACCATGAAGTGTATGTCGACGAGGAACGGGAACGTCTTTCCAAGCGCGGGATGTGTCGTACAGGCCTCAAACGCTGATGACGTGCAGTAGTTCTGTAAAGCTGAGGCGGTATCTGGACCGTCCGGATGAGAGCCATCAGCGGGTGTGGGAGGCGGACGTCGCGTAATACCCGAGTTTATGACGAGCGATGTCAGGTTGTGGCTTCGCGCGAGCTGTGAGAGATCGCGCATTAAAGAGGCAAGCATTGCATGGGCTGTGGAATGTCAGAGAAGTTAAGAAGAGCGAATGATATGCAGAATCGCCTGCTGAACTGACAAAGCAAGAGAAGAGAGCAGCATTACCTTGCACATATTTGACCTTCATGAGTGGGCTCAGCACTTGGGTAATGTTATCGACAATGAGCATCCAAGTGGCCCCTCCACCTTCATCCGCGCTGACATCTGGACTCAGATGCCGCCTCTCTTCAGGGCGATGTGGCTGCCATGTTTCCCGCGTAATCATGCCTACGAAGAGCATTTCTTCCTCTTCGTCCTCTTCATCTTCGCTGTCTGCTACTTCTACTCTCCGGCTACGATCCGGCTTAGGAGGAGCTGTCGTTTTACTTGGAGGCGTTTTGGCCGCTGATCTCGGAGCTGTCTGGCTGATCTCTTCCTTCAATTCCTCCAAAGCCTCCTTCATGCCAACGAAGTCGAAGACACGCATGATCTTCACCCTCTCGAGCGCTGTGGCGGCAATGTCGTCTGGCTCGAGCGACCCATTGTTCGGCTTCGCATGCTGTGGCACGACATCCCGTTGGAGATGAGAGACCAGGGTAGTGTGCAGTCTTAACACGTCAAAGTTGCCGGAAGTATCGATGATAGCAGCATGCGATCGTGCATTTTCAAGGAGATGTGAGGATAAGAAAGCGAGAGCTAGCTGTATGATAGATTAATATGAGATTGTGGAATAAAAAATCCGCGTGTAGGGAAACAAAAGCACGTGGATTCGATGTGAGGAATCAGATAGGAACAAGAAAGCAGAAACGGGCGTCACAAGCAATGATTAGGATGGACAAAACCAAAACGATTCAACAGGATAGCATTAGCAAAACACAAACCCACCCCGGTCTTCCCAGCCTGCCCTTCACCGGAAACACAGCACAACCCCCTGATCCCCCTTTCCTTCCTTCCCTCCAGCGCTTCGTCCACACTCCGACACCCTGTTGTTACCCGTGGGATGCGCGGGTGTTCTCTATCGCGCGCTATCAGTGTCGCAATCTCATCGGGATGGACCAGGGATGCGGCATCGGCTGGAAGGGATGTGCCGAAAGCGGCCATGCAGTCAGTTGATGCTTGAGGTCGAGATTTGGAAACGCCAAGTGTCGTTGGTGGAGACTTGGGAGTGGAGCTGCATCAAGTTTGTTTTCTCCTAAAAATTTGGGGATCCTATATTTCAGACCACTATCCGAGGCGACTAAAAGAGTTTATCAATCGTTCAAAATGCCATATGTTTGCGTGAGATTTGCAATGGCGTTACCCCTTATTTTAGTCCGCCTACTTTTGAAGTGGTTTGTACACGGCAGCTGTTTGCGAAAGCAATGGTCTTGTATAGGTCACGTGGCGCATTTTAGTCTGCTGGCCCGTGCGTACATTCTCTTTACGCGACGACGCGTGAAGCTGCAACATTCACTACTGCTTTGCACTCTGCACGAGAACCACAATGTTTGCTCGCGTAACGTGTATCTGGAATTCATGAAGGACTCTTCTCCATGCTTCCCCTCTTCATTCGATCCCGCAATCCACCTCCACTCCGAGCTTGACGCGTACGACGCGCCCCACGAAGACGTTTCTTATTCCGACGATCTCGAAGCATTGCACGATACCTTAAAGGAAACTACTGCGGAAAAGAACAGACAAGGGATCGTGATTCAGCATAGAGCTTGGAAACTCCCTGACGTCTTTCGAAGCGAGGAGAATTATATAATTGGTACACAGCATTACACGCCGCAGACCGTCCTTCAACGACTAATGGATCCTAGATAGTCCGCTGAGGGCTCCTAGAACATTTCTTCCCTCTCTTGTCAACCCGACCACCTCTTCTAGCTATCCAGCTCCCCCCTCATCTCCACCAATATCCACGATGCCGATGATATCCTCACCAGTCGCGTATCCACCGAGCTCTTCGCCGAAGCTCGGATCGCCGAAGAAGAGGAAATGGGCTGATGTTCCACGGAGTCCGTTGAAAGATGTAGATTCGAATTATTCTACTAAAGCTTTTGGCGGATTTCTGCAAGCGGAATCGGATGATGAGGATGATTTCAACGCATTTCTGTCGAAGAAACGCGCTAGGACGGTCCTGAAAGATGTCGTGGCGGACAATACACCACCAGCAAGCCAAGGAGAATCTGTTTTGGACCCCGAAACGGTCGCAGTAGAAGACTTGGATGCATATTTCAAGACTCCGTCACCCGTGAAGCAGGCCCAAGAGCCACAAGATCCAGTTCCGACGACTGATAGGCGTCCTCTGATGGCGACAACAGCAGCAGGGCGGTCGATATACGTAGGGCAAAAGACCGCCGCTCCACTCATGTCGTACGAGCAACTCATCGCATCTCGCTCCACCGTTGTTGAAGGAAAGGCACAGAGAAGCTACTACGGAATCGATATCCATCAATTGATGGACGATGCAATCCAAGAAGATATGGAGGCTGCGAAAGCAAGAGAAAATGAGAGGAACGCGCCAAAAGAGTCCGTTGAGCAGCCACAGGACATCGTACCACCTGGAAAGAATAGGAAAACCTTGATGTGGACCGAGAAATACCGGGCTCGCAAGTTTACGGATTTGGTCGGAGACGAGCGTACTCACAGATCGGTGCTACGCTGGCTGAAGAGCTGGGATCCTATAGTGTTTCCTGGCTCCAGTAAATCAAAGGCGAAAGCTGGCCAGGCTTCTAGCGACGATGTTGAAGAGCAAAAGCATCGCAGGATTCTCATGTTAACAGGACCACCCGGTCTCGGCAAGACTACCCTAGCTCATGTTTGCGCCAGACAAGCAGGCTACGAGATTCAAGAGATTAACGCTAGTGACGAACGAAGTCACAACGTTGTAAAAGGAAGAATCCGCGACATGGTCGGTACCGAGAATGTCAGAGGTGTCAACACGAAGACTGCTGATGGCAAGACAAGAAAGGCTGGCAAGCCTGTGTGCGTCGTTGTTGATGAAGTGGATGGCGTCGTCGGTGGTAGTGGTGGTTCTGGAGAAGGAGGCTTCATCAAAGCACTGATTGACCTCGTCAATCTAGACCAGAAGAACTCTAGCATGATAGGGGTGCAGACGAACGCTCCGAAAAAGAAACGGAAGGGCGATAAGTTTAGGCTTCTACGTCCGTTGATATTGATCTGCAACGACGTCTATCATCCGTCGTTACGACCGTTACGCCAGTCTTCCATTGCCGAGATTGTTCATATCCGTAAGCCACCGCTAAACATGGTTATCTCTCGCATGCATTCCATATTCGAGAAAGAAGGCATTCCCTGCGACTCAGATGGCGTTCGTCGACTTTGCGAGGCTACGTGGGGCGTGAGCACGAAGAAGGAGGGAGGCACAGGAACCGGAACGGGAGAGGGCGATATACGTGGTGTCATGGTAGTGGGTGAATGGATTGCCGGCAAACTTCGATCATCGCTGAACTCGCAACCTGGCATCACGAGACTTACGAGGCGATGGATCGAGGACAATGTTTTGGACGGTCTTTCTCACGGAGGTGGCGCAGCCAGAAGCCTTGGGCGCGGTGGAGCGAAAGAGGTTGCAGAAAGGGTGTTTCGTGAAGGAGCAGGATTTCCCAAGAGCGCTGTCGCTGTTGAGCAGAACAAGGGCTATATGGACGGCACAGGGGTAATTGGTGTGGCAGAAGCAAGCAAGCGACGGGCCATGGAACGACTTCGAGAGATGATTGACACCAGTGGAGAGACTGACAAGATTGCAATGGGTAAGTAAATCCGTACACTCTCATCAAATTATGGTGCTTACGACCACAGACTGCTTCACTAGCTACCCCAATCAGCCCTGGCAAGATGACACCTTCCTCAGTAAACCCAATGCCGCCTACGAATGGCTCAGCTTCCACGACACCCTGTCCTCTGCTGTCCACGGCTCCCAAGAATGGGAACTGGCACCTTACCTCTCCCAATCCGTCCTCGCATTCCACCATCTCTTCGCGTCTTCAGGCCGCGCAGCTCAGAAAAATTCGGATCCTTCTGCCGAGGAAAGCCCCTTCACAGGCCCGAGCGCACCATACACGGCGAATGAAGTCCAGCGATCCAACAAAGCCTCTCTCGTCGCCCTCCAATCATCCCTCACCCTCCCACTTACACGCATGTTCCGTTCTCCCGAGGATCTTGCCACCGACCTTCTCCCTTATGTTCTTCGTATGCTCTCTCCAGATATCAAGCCTGTTATTGTCAATACCGGCTCTACAGCCGACAAAAACCGCAACGTAGCCACCGCGTCTGTCCGCAAGGCTAGCGAGAAGGTTCTCGTCAAGCGTGCTGTGGATGCCATGGCAGCTACAGGTGTACGGTTCGAGCGATCACGCGTCGAATTCGATGATGCTGGTGCCCGCGGAAACTATGGCGGATGGGTCTTTCGTATGGAACCACCCCTAGACGTGCTCGGTCAGTTTGAGACGATGGGAGGGAAGAGAGACGAGAAGGTCCGATTCGCGGTCCGACAGGTTCTAGAAATGGAGTGGAAGCGGGAAAGCATGAGACTCGAGGGCGAGGCGAGGCGAAAGAGAGGTGGAGGTGATGAATTCGAAGAAGTTTTTGAGAAGGTAGGTAAAGAGACTCCGGCGGAGGAGGCAAAGAGGAAGGAAAAGATGAAAGAGAAGCTGGTCAAGAGGGACTTCTTTGGACGAGCTATTGTTGCGAAGCCAGTTCCTGCGAATGGCATCGTGGAGGCGGTGAAGAGGACTAGGGAAGAGAAGGCGGCGGATGAGAAGGAGGGGAGGGTGTGGATCAGTTTCCATGAGGGGTTCTCGAATGCGGTCAGGAAGCCTATCACGATTGAGGAGCTGATGAGGGGTTTGTAGATATATGGGTGCGGCATTTCAGCATCGTGGCCTCGGCTTTGAAGCGTTTATGTTAGTTGATGTCATGTCATAGGTTTAAGAGAACTGTTTTTGGTCCTCGATTTGCAAGACATTTCCCCACCAGAAAGCGCTATCAATGTTTCGTATCGCCCTGGTACCTGACTAGAGATTGATCAAAGCATGAACATTTGAACCGGTGAAGGTAGTCTAGTCCATCCAGGAATTCTTATTAATCTACGTTATCAAACACAGCCCAGGGTATATTCGCATTATTCGCCCTCGACAGACTCCAAACCACCCTCAAAGATGAACCAAGAACCCAGCCCAGTACTAATCAAGTACTATATATAGTACACATCGCATCCTTGACAGCCTCGGGGCTCGCTCAATCATCGCCAGTCAGATCCACAAAATCATCCTCGGCTTTCCGCTTCAGCGATCCAGATCCCTGGTTCGGCGCGTTCAAGACGTTCGCGATCGCCATTGGCGTCTGCGACGTCCTGCCAGGAACCACGTTTCCGGAGACAGGGCCCAGAGCAAATGTCCCAAGCCCCGATCCCGTCGCATCTCTAGGCTGCCCAGAAACCATCCATGGATACTTCTCCTTTCCTCCGCCGAGCCCTGAATTGAGCCGCGAGCCCTGCAACTGCGGTAGCTGAGCTTGGGCTCGGGCAGGTCCCCCAGAATACTTGAGTCGAATCGCTCTGAGCTGCATGATGCTATCATAGCTATCTCCCAGCGCCTCTTTCAGCTCGAGCTCTCCGAGTCCTTTGATCTTAGTCTTAGCGAGCTTGACGCGCTGCTTCCATGCGGCCAAGAGCTCTTCATGACCTCGGTTCGTCTTTGTAACCACCAGCGTGTATGGAATGCCCATGCGCTCTGTCTCGCGCTTGCAGTGGCTCGCGCTCAGCTGTCGGTCAAGGTGATTTCGGCGCTTTTCGTTCAGGGAGAAGCGGCCCTCTTGTGCATTTGGGTTGCTCAGGAACCGGTTGAGGGAGATACAGTCTTCGCACCAATGGGTAACGGTAGGACGGGCCCAGTCTTGCGGTTTGCGGGGCTCATGACTGACGAAGTGAGTGAGATAGTTTAAGAGCGTTATGCGGAATACTTCCTGAGTATGCGTAGAGCCAAGGGAGATGGAGAATCTTGGGAGGAGAGAGGTCAAAAGATATAGGAGAGGAATGACGAGCGTGTTGTATTCTTCCCGTTTGACCGAAGCGGTTGAAAAGGCCGTGAGAATGGCTTGCACATCATCATGGAATGATAGTGCGAAGCAGTGTTCAAGGAAGTCGTGGAGTTCTTGCGCCGAGATGGACGGAGGGGCATCAACTATTTTCCCGTGTGGAGATGCGGGCTCATAAGCTGTCCGTTGGCGTTTGTTTACTGAAGATGTCTCGTCTTGGTCTGCGACGAGAACGAAGTTCTTTCCTATCAGTGGCACTAGCTTCTTGAATATCGCTAGAGTCTCGTCTTCCGATATAGCGTCTTCTGCAACATTACATACAGCGTTAATAAAAGCAATGACGAACGGCGTCCGGCTAATGTGGCGCTCAACGACGGGAATGATCCTTGAGTACTTTGTTAGACATGATACTAAATACTTCGTACCGAGATTGAACTTACTTGTCATTGAGGTATTGAGAGACGCTGTCCTGAGCCAACGCAACTTCTAGCAAAGGTCCTGCGTCAAGTATGGACACTGTTTGAACATCCTCTAGGAAGTTCTCGAGCTCTTCCATGACCCACGCAGTGAGTCCGGATTCTTGATTGCGGTGCAGCGACTCGTTCGTGAAACTTCCTCCGAGAAAGTTGCGAAAGGCGTTGACATGAAGATGTATCTCAACGTAATGGGCGTTGCAGCGATTGAGACTAAGAATCAGAAATTAGTATAAGAAGAAATTTCTGTAAGGGGTAACTAACCCTGGCTTCATGTCTGCAAGACTGATCCAATCAAGCGCTTTCCCCATTTCAAGGAAGATTTCCGGGGGCGTACGAATCTGATAGCAATCGAAAGCTTTCGCGAAGATGTTAAGGTCAACCAAAGCCAGGCTCGCCTTGACTACACAGCTGATGACGCTGTCGGAAAACATCTCGTAGGTCCGTACTTGTCCATCCTTCTTACAATCGGTGTTTTTGGATAAAACAAGCTGGCAAGCGCTCCGGAGACCCTCTTTGATGGTTTGTGCCATCGGATCTTTTGCGAACTGACTGGCCAGGTACTCAATAAGACTAGCTATGCCACCATCTTTGTTGAGACGATAGCCTCTAGAGTTCTTGAAGGGTCCCATGAGGAAATCTATTGCACGGTGTCGCGGGATGATAACGACTGCCTAGTTGGGTAGTCAGCCACGTAACCAGAAGTAGACTCAGAGGTAAGTAATACCGTCTTCCTGTACCAGTGCCTAGCACTCGCCCCTGAATTCCCTGTGAAACCTTCGTAGTCTTCCTCGTCTGGATCAGCACCTTCAAATGCTTTGTCTTGAATGATCTCCGTAGCATTAATATTGATGTCCTCCATGACCTGCATACCCTGAAGGTCCATGAGACTCTTGATAGCGTAGTCATCCTCATAGATGTCCGTAAGATCATGGTACTGGCCATCTCCTCTACTCTCATCGCCCTCATCGTCCTCGTCACCGTAGTAGTTTCCATATCGACCCCGCCGGCGATCGTACTCATCATAGTCATACTCCACTCCGCCGTACATCTGTCGTTCAAGTGCTGCGAGAAAGATCGAAAACCCGTTGGCTTCACAGGCCTGCTTTAGCGCCATAACGCGGCCAAGATCCTGACTCTTCAGAAGGTCCATCTTCAGGTTTGCTTCGGTGTATTTGTGCTCCAAGACATATATGAGCTCGCCAAAGTCGTTCGTCAACGTGCTCGTGTGGTGGGATTTCCATAGGCCGACCGTGTTTCGGAGAATGCTAGACTCGTACCTCAGCGTAGAGAGATCAGCGCGTGAGCCTTTTCGAACGAGATTGTACGTGAGGACCCATCTGTATCCTGAAGTGATCTCTTGCACCTATAGCACATAAAAGATCAGTGAACCATCTCCATTGTAGAGCAGAAAATTTGCTGACCTCATGGATAACATCAGAGTACCACCAAAGGTAGCAATGATCCACCTTCGACGTCGCATACGCCTTCTTCTCGCTCAAATGCTTCAACCTCACCTCGCCCCCAGTATGCGGCGACGGCAAGCAAATAACCATCGTGCCAAACATTCCGGGCGCTTTCTCGCTGCTACTTCTCATTAGCAGCCTATCTCAAGAGACCAGAGGGAAGAATGCACGGAAGAAGCCTAGCCCAAGCACTTACTCCTGGTGCGCCTTGAAATGAGCTCCCTTCTCATAAAGCAACATCTTATACAACTCCGCCCCGACCTCTCCCTCCCTCACCCCAATCTGCCTCGCAACATCCTTCACAGCGTCCTTTACCACTCCCTCCCACTCCGCATTGCGAATCTCAAACGCATCATGTCCAAGTTCCCATGTCTTCCTTACACTTTCATCCACAACCGTCGCCTCTCCTTTCCCAAACGGAGCCTGATGGCTAGCTTGCACAATAACGCGCGCATCGTGTTCGTTCAAAGGCAGCGCAATGGGTCCGTGCTGTCCCACCCATATGTGCGGATCGGCGAATTGAGGGATCTTCGCGGCCGAAGCAAAGGGGCCCGGGGCGCCGATGTCATCTAAACCTTTACGCAGCGTAGCCTTGATGTTGCTGCTGATAGGGTCCATTCTGTATGATGGGATGAAGTTGGCTGAGATGGACAACGGGAAGATGCGAGGGCGGGAGATTGGGATACGCGTAGTGATCACGCTAACGACGCCAGCACACGTGCTGACTTAGTGGCTTTGTCATTCACCATTTGGAAAACGGGCTCTAGCATGGAGTGATGATACGTATCTTCTTACAACGATAGAGTTAATTTTTTAGGCTAGGAGTACTATGAAGTCTCGAAATCCAATCATTTGAGCCAAAAGGCCGAGATGAATGATTTAACATCCAGAACGCACAATTTATAATCGCTCCTGCACCGCCAAAAGCAATTCAAAAATAAAATCAGTATACACTCAGGCCTGCTCCAGTACAAGAAGGTGGTGCTAGAGTATTCCAACATGGGTCTCTCTCTTGCTAGACAATAGGGCGCTAGTAGCACCGTGCAGACAGCCAAAGATAATACTCACAGATCGCCTCCGTTCTCATCTCTTTTTCTCTTTTCTCCAACACTGACTGCATAGGGTGGCAATCTCGGTTCAAGGCCCATCATTGCCATGTTTGCAGGGAAAGACGGTTGTGGGCGTACTGGTGACGGGGAAACTGGAGCCTCTCGAACGAAATAGTATGAGTTTTGAGGGGCATGATGCGGATACTGCTGGTATGGATTGCTTGATGATGGCACATGCTTGCCAGCGGGTCCAACGCTAGACATCCGTCCAGCAATACCATTCTGGTCCCGAAGTGCTGGGTCTATGTTTGACTCGCTAGTCTGCTGCTTTTGCATTTCGCGTAGGAGCCATGCATCTGAGATCTTCTTTTCCATCTCCAATCTCTTCTTCATTGCACTAGGGCTCTCTTTCTTCTCTTTCTTAGACCGCTTGTTAGAACCTTCGGGGCTACTGCCGGTACCAGATGTACCACTACCCGAATGACCACTTGAAGAACTGCTAGATGCGTTGCGTTGGTGATGCGGAGTCGCTGGACGTTGGGTCTGCATTGGATTGCTTATCCAGACCTGCCCTGGTCTTGGTTCGCCTTGAGGGGCAGATTGCATACTAAGCGGGGGTGTAGGTCTATGAAGAGATGGAGCTGCTGGTGTGAGAGAGGCTTGAAAGCTTTGACTACCGGGCGTGGCTTGAACTCTATGAGTATCTTGAGTAGTTGGCGTGGCATAAGCTCTTTGACTATTTGATGTGATTTGTACTCTCTGAACTGTTGGTGTGGCGGTAGCAAATCGCTGTTCGGCTAAGGCCATCTGTGCGGAACCTGACTTGAGAGAAGTAGGAGAAATTCGAGGCTGTCCGTTAGGAAGAGGCGCGGCGTTGTTGAGATTCTGCTGGTGCTGAGCTATAGCTCGAGCAAGTGCAGGATCATCGCCAAGAGAGAAATTCTTGAGCTCGAGATCAGAAAAGGTTCGGGCATTGCCAACTACCCCTTGATAGGAAGTTAAGCGATGTGAGAAACCTTCCCCATTGCCAACAGGAAGATATATGAACTGTGTATTAGGAGAAGCATGCATGTTGACAGACTTCTGTTGGATCTGGGATAATGTCTGAGCAGATTTGGGGTTCGCCTCGTAGACAGGTACTTGCTCCCCTTCGGGAGCAGCTCGAGCATTATTGAGCCTCTGTTCATGCTGGGCGACTGCAAGAGCCACCGTTCTTGGATCCATGTTCGGCGGAAAATTGAACGGGGAACCAGTAGGAAGATTTTGAGTGTTGCTACTAGACCTTCGTTGTTGGTGAGACATAGAAGCAAATCTTGGATCCAGTTTCTGAGGGGAAACTACAGAGTGACTGCTAAGAAGATTATGTGGCTCGCTAAGCCTTTGTTGATGCTGAGCCAATACAGCAGCAAATTTTGGATCGATTGCCTGCGGAAAGCTGAATGGGTGATTATTACGAACGTTTGGAGCGTTGCTAGGTCCCCGTTGTTGCTGAGACAGAGAGACCAATCTTGGGTCGATCTGTTGAAGAGAACCCGAAAGGCGGTCATCAGAAGGGGTTTGAGCGTTGCTAAGCCTCTGTTGATACTGAGCCAATGCACGGGTAGAAAGTCTTGAATCGACCTCTCGAGGAGAATCAAACGGGTGACTACCAGGAATGTTGGGAGCATTACTTGGTCTCTGGTGGTGCTGAGACAAGGACGCAAGGCTCTGGTCCACGACCTCAAGAGAAGCCGAGAAGTGAGTGTTACGAGGATTCTGAGTATCGCTAGACCTCCATTGTTGCTGCAACAGAAGACCAAATTGTGGATCGCTTTGAGGAGAGACACCCAAAGCGTGACCGTTAGGAAAGTTTTGAGTATCATTAGGCGCTCGTTGCTGCTGAGAAATAACTTGGGTTGGGTGCGGACTGTGGCCAGGAGGAGGATTTTGGGTCTGTCCATCAAGAGAGGAATGAGGGTCATGGGCTTTCCGTTGCTGCGCAAGTAGTTTCTGAATGACTTGCGGATCACGAGCATAAGGTGACAACAAGGAAGACGCACTTATTCCATTCAAGGGAGCTGGCGTAGTTTCCATATTTCGTCGGTGCTGATCCATCGCGTGAGGATTGCTGGGGTATTCAATCTTTGGCAGATAGGGAGGATTGACATTGAAGGCTTTCCTAGACGCAATAATCTTATCGACGTATTGCTGTGCTTTAGCTTCAGGGATGCCCGGATAGAGACTGTAGATGTGGTTCATGATAGCGGTACACACACGAGGAGAAACCTTACGGTTATTCAAATCGAGTGCTTTCGGTGGAGTAGAATCTGGTCGTCGACGGTTGAACAAAGCTGATTGAGGTGAAACCATTACAGCAGGAGGAGCGCGGAACGGCTGATTCTGCGGGTACGATAACTGCGCACTAGGGGATGTGTGATTGTTGGAAGCCGATGGTGGATTGGGTGGGAAATCCAAGGCTCTTGGAGATGGCTGGCCCAATCCAGCAGGATCGTGAGTTTGGTTCAGGTGTTGTGGCGCTTGATTTAGGCTGGGTGTGGAAGCGAGCGTAGTAGCAATGCTCTGGCATAGCTTGCTCGGTTCCTGCAACGCAGAAGTCGGCGTATCATTGGATAATGCAAGACGAGATTGAGCTGCTTCGAATTGCTCTGCTCCAAGCCTGTTCTCCTTGGTCTTTTCATCCTTCGGAAGTGGCTGGGCCCTAGTGAAGCCCGGTGCTTCGGACTTCTTGTTTTTGATATTGCCATTTTTTGGATGCGGCTGCTCTCCCATGGATTCTAATGCTGCAGGCGCGTTTCGCTCGTTGTGATCATCATCCCCGAAGCCCGAGTCCCTTCGAGCCTCCCTGGGTTGTGAAGTAGGCGGCTGCGAGGAATCGGTGCCCCTCTTTATCGATGTCAGCAGCAGTTCTGGTTGTGATTTTCCGAATCAGCTTACATCTGCAGCCATACCATGCCCTGTAGATTCATCGTCCTCATCTCCTTGACGCAGCACAGTCGCCTCACCAGTGGAATCGCCATCCTCGACGCCCAACAGCCCCAGCAGACTGAAGGGCAGCTTCTCCTGATTTAGGAAGTTGTATGCCCTTTTCAGTTCGCCCGGCGGGGCTTCCTCAGGGTCGATTGGTTCATTCGGATGGTCAAGCTTCCATTTGGTAATGTGAGGAGGTATGGTATCGTCACCCAGCTCCAAGGCCTCAACCCGAAATCGGTCGATGTCTTCGAGCTCGAGGTTGAGAATGGCTTGAACGGCATGAGTAGAGGAAATGTACGTTTGCTGGCCCTCTTGAATTATTTGAGTGATTATCTCCCATCGTAGGCTAGGCCAGAGGCTGGCGAAGGCAATCTAAAGGCTGTCAGAAATTTTCTCTGGGGGGCAGTGTACCAACAGGAGGCAGCCAAAATTCTCTTGTGCTGAAAATTGGGAAGCAGGAGTCATACCTTCGGTTGCTCTTCAAGATCGGAGTCTTCCATGTCCAGATGGCCATTATCGTCGCTGTCGTCGCTGGTGCCTACGCTTGCGAACGATTCTCTCCATTTATTAGTCTGTCCACTGCTGCGCTCCCACACCAATCTCTCAATACCGTGCGAGCCTTCCACCGTTTGGGGCCCAAGACGAGGCTCATCCATTTGCAATGATGGGAAAGCTTCAGTTAATCGTGGTGGCGTATTGCGAGGAGTAGAGCTCCGGTTGTGGTTTCTCCTCGTCGTCCTGTTGTGGGCAGCGGTGCGGCGAAGGTCAGCGCGGCCGTTCGCGCGATCAATCGCCATGGCTGGATCGTCGTTCAGGAAGGAGGGTTCGGCAGATGTAAAGAGCTGTGAAGTTGATGAGGTCGGGTGGCGGCGCGATGATGCGCGACGGAATGACGCTGCCGCAGAATCAGCGTTCAGAAGTCGGACTCTCGGTCGGCCTCTTGGTGGGCGAGGAGGATTCGTGTAGTTATGTGAGTCAGCGGTGCCGTGTTGAAGTTCAGTAGCTGTGTCGCCGTCGACTTGAGACGCGCGGTCTGAGTCGGATTCCGCTGAAGGTTCGAAGTCGTCGTCCGGTTCGCTGGATGCGTTCTGCCAGGAGCCTGTGCTGCTGTCGAACACACGTGGTGGACGGATGGATGCGCGAAGCTGCATTTTAGCAGTTCATGACGAAGAAAGCCGTGGAAATGTCTGGTGAAAGCTATTGTGCAAGAGCTATTGTTCGCGAGCCTATTCAGATGCCAACAGTAGCACCCGATGTGGTTTGCTGATAACGATGGCAACGCACGCCAGATCGCAGGAAACAGAGAGCAGTAGGACTGCGCATCCACGGAGGAATGGTAAAAGGTAAGGAGAGAGAGTGATAAAGCGCACGAGGAAGGAGTCGATATGGTGGCTGGGAGACGGCCAGACGGCTGACGTAACCTTGAATGCGAACGGATTTCACTTGGAGGTCCTGGCACGGTCACGCGGGGAACGACTACAATTTAATGAGAAATGGCCCGTTGATAGGCATCTTGTCGTCCTAGGGTGCCTCCGCGAGCACCTGTCTTCTAGCTAGAAAACAGCCCCCATCCAGTGAAGCATTCGCCAGTTGATGAAGCACCAAAGCGCCTCCGGCGCGTGAAGCGTAACGACAGCAAGAGATGTTGCTACCTACTGCAGTGATTCTGCCCATGTAGCCCGCCTAGATCAAAGTCTTCCCAGATGCCATCCATTATAACATCAAAACGCCCCAACGCCACGCTTCTAGCGCCAATCATAAAATGCAAGGGTATCATGTTTTTCATGCTCAGCAGCCTTCCAAACTTCTAGAGATCACGATAGGGCCGCTATCGCACGTCTTGAAAGGGTGCAGCTTCCCTTGCACGAAACCTCGCATCGTCAGAAGACCATTCCGCATCTTCCATCTCCATGTCATCATCGTAAGAATCGTCAAGGCTCCTTTTGTGTCGGATGCTGCCGCTTCTGTCTCCCGCAATGCTCTCAGCAACCTGTCCTCGGAAAACTTCCGGCTCTAAAAGACCGTAGCTGGCCTTAGCAACCGACCTTTGGGCGAGCAGAATATCCCAGTACGACTGCAAAAGGTTCTTGAGGGTATCATCGAAGTTTACGCAAAAGCGTTGCGCTTGGCATATCTGGATGGCTTTAATGTAATCGATATTGCCTAGCATCTCCATCAGGTACGCCGCAACGATGGCCGCGGATTTTTCATTTCCAGATTCGCAGAAGACAAAGACTTTGCCTAGTCTTGGGTTACTCTGATCTGAAGTGAATATGGAGGAGAGATGTTCGTTGATGAGTCGCGTAGCGCGCGGGAAAGTAGATATGAGAGTATGGTAATCGGGAACCTCCAGCGTTGCAGTATGAATCCCAGCTTCTTCGGCAGCTTTGAAAGCGCCAACCATACCCGTAGCTCTCGGCCGGATTGCCAATATCATTGTGATTCCCTCGTTTTGCAGAAACGTCATATCCTTCGCGGCAACCATTGGTCCAAGGAAGATGAACGGCAGCACCATCTGTGCTTGCCGACGGCGTTCATAAGACCAGTCTATCAGTGAATTCCGCGACACGACGCTGCTGAAGTCGACGCTGTTGAGGAAGCTAACATCGACGTCGCCAGCACTTCGCTGGGAGGGACGATCGATCTCGACCTCAGGGAGCTCATTGGCGAGGGTGGGAGGAGGAATGACAATTCGAGGAGGGGTGGGGAGTCGATAGACATATTCGTGGTGCCGTCTATGAAGTAAACTCCGGTCGGACATGGTAGCTTCTTCGTGAACAGCTTGCATCATAGTGGACCGGCTGAAGAGAAAGTGGTAGATTTGTCGTCGAGACGCGTGCTGCTTAAGTAGATGAGAGCTGGGGCAAGGAGCGAGTCGCCGTCGTGCCCGTCAAGGGACGATAGAGTGGTAGTCGCGAGAGACGGTCAAGGCATCCTCATGCTCCAGGCAACAAAGCCCAACTGGGACAAGGCCAGGTGAGGCTGATGGTGCTATATAGGATTGGTCTAACTGCAGCGTGAAGGTGAGGTTGGAGGTACAATAAAGAGGGAAAGGAGTGCGTGAATAAAGAGTACTGAAGTCGACGCCGTGGTGCCGGCAGCCATCATCGACGTCTTCCGTCAGAAGCTCCAAGGAGCGCGCTAGAGAGCTTTAGTAATGTGTGATCACGTGAAGATAAAGCAGCCCTCAAGCAAAGACGCAAGACAACCTTTCATCAAAAATTGCCATGTCACCATCCAGAGCATACGCTCGCGGTCCAGAGTTGAGGCACAGGAGGTGATCATGGTTCAAAGACATCATGCTCTTCAGCCCTTTCCTCACACCTCACTTTAACAGTGTACAGTTCCACCAGCCAATTAACAAAGGAAGTGTAACGCCGATAACGTCTTTTTACTTGGCCTCCCGCATGGCACTAGGTCTTACTATCTGCATGTCCGAAGTAAGGTAGCAAGGTGCCACAGGTGCTACCACTACCTAGTCCAAGTATATATAAGCCGTTCGCACTGCAGAGTCAATCATATGGAGTGCGTCGATAATTACCAGCCGTTTCTTAGTCGCTTCAGTTTTCTATGCAAAGTATCTACTACCATCTGTTCGTTGACGTAAGAGATGTTACACGTACCTGTCGCTTCAATTATGAATGTAACTATTCGTTCCGCCCGATTTAAGGAGCAACATGCCATGGCTTCTGTTTGTGGTAAAGCATGGTTCGACGAAGACCTCTTCGGCCGAGTCATGCATCCGCACCGAGATCAGTATCCGGGCGACGTGAACATGTTTTGGCTTCGCAAGCTACGAGAAAAATGGGTTGATAGGAATAACGAGATTCTAGTCGCTACCGTTAGCGACGAGAGTGAAACGAAAAATGTGGTGGGTGTAGCAGTATGGAAAAGGGAGGGCAGCGGCAGGAGGAAAGTATCACGGACAAGCCCATGTGAGTCCGTTCAAGATAGCAATCATTTATTCTCCTGCTTCTCATTCACATTGCTTCAATATTCACGTCTCAGATTATGAGGCGGGATTAATCCTACGAAGCTGCCTCAAATGTAACATCCACTATCTATAAACTTCTCCTCGGCCGCCGAAACCCACGTTCCAACGATCTGGCCCCTTTATCTAACACGTCCAGATCGCATCCTTCCATACCTTTCCCGTCTCTACAACGCCGTGCACGCCTTTTTCCATCCCAATCGTGCTGCTGATCCAGCGCTTGCCTCCATACTTTCAGATTCATTCCCGTACTTCAGCCACCACTTTACCACACCGGCCTCAAGACAAGAACGATACTTTCTCGATCTCCTTGGCGTCTCGCCGGCCTATCAAGGACGCGGCATCGGTGCGAAACTTGTTCGCTGGGGGATTGATGCAGCAGACAGGGAAGGTATATGTGCAGCTGTGATAGGTAGCCATGGGAATGATGGGTTTACAAGCGTGCTGGGTTTGATGAGGTGGTAGGTTGGGCTACGGAAGGAGAAGAGAATCCATTGGCTAGGGAAAGGACCGCAGGGGGCGCGATTCTGTTTCGGTGGGCGAGAGTGGATGGGGCCACTGGGGAAGATAGATGTGCAAAGTAAGGATGAGGTTAAGTGATGAGAGCAGTATATTTTTGAGGACTTGCTTTAAGGATGTGATCGAACTGCATAGTTCATCAATAGCAACGCAAAACCCAGAAGTCACCACTGGGCTCATCACCTGCAGCTCTCGAACATGACTGGCTATTCACATTAGCCGTCCTCGCTATCCACTGCTGTCGTCAAATGTACACTCCCCGATCACCGTCTCAGATCCACACCAATTTGTCACGGCGCCACTCCCGGAATACCACAGACCAACGTGCGCATAAAAATCCTCGGACCGCCCGAACAAGATATCAAATTCAGCAAGCTGCTTGGCCCCTTGACCTGGTCTCACCAGGTTCAAGCATCCAATATTCTCAGTTTCGGGTTTCCGCCTCTGCTTCTAAAGCAGCCTTAGCAAGTCCAAGCCCCCACTCCGAGCCCAAGCCCGCCCGCTAAGACTGTAGGTGCAGGATCGGGCACATACCGTGAACCAGTAGTGTTCGTCGTAGCCGAGACTGTCTTGCAGATATTGACAGGTGCTTATTTCAATCCCGTAAACAGGGTATCCCGGTTTCTTGATTATCCATGTCTTGTGACAAAGAAAAGCAAAAGTTGATGTCGGGACGCCCGAGCATGGAACTTATTGATACTGAACGGGATGTGAAGGCCCGTTGGTTTGGGATCCCGGTGCCGCATCGAATGATCTTGTTGACAGATTGGGAGAGATGCAGGTTTAGTGAAGTTGGGCAGGAGTGGGCGAGGCAGCTTTGGCAACAACATTGAGACTTGGCACTGAGTTCGATCTGTGTGATTGAGACTAGGTTGTAGAGATCGAGCTTAAGGAGAGGTTAGGAGGCTAAGCGCAGAGGTTTGCTAAGGAATTTATGCCGCCATATTGCTACTAGGAAAGCCAACATAGAAAGTGCAAATATAGTTCCATCAGACCTCGATAGAACCAACTACAGTATACGATTTGTAGGCTCCAACGTGATGCTACTTCCAAGTCTAAGTACCAGCCTCAAGACTTGGCCGAATAGCCCCTTCCACGCTATCTCTTGACGCCTCCTACGAAATCACTTCTGACATCCCACTGCACCTCACGCCGAATAATCATCTCCTCGCTTCCAGTAGCGCTCCTATGGCTCTCATCTTCCTCGTGTGTCGTCGAATGATAGATATTCGTCGTATTCTTGAGCTCCTCGGGCCTCAACCCGACCTGTGCAGCATTGGGCCCCTTTGCAGTGATCTCACGCACGCCACCTTCCTTCCAAGTGCGTTTCAGACTACCTTTTACCTTGCTCTCACCGGCGCTTACGCTTCCACCTGCGGACCCTTTGCTCATATTGGACATCTTGTAGCTCTCACCAGCCCCACCCCTTCCACTGCCTCCGGCACCGGAAGATCCGTACCCATATGGGTTCGTGCTATACCCGACTTCGAGCCCAAGACCGGTATCGAAGCTTTTTACGAATGACTTCAGACATGGGATCGTGGCTGAAATAAGCGAGTAGCCGAGTTGTGCTTGTTGGTAGACTGTCACACGAGCTAGTGCGACGCCGGAGTTCGAGGCGTGGATAGCGCGTGAGAGAGCGACCAGATGGAGGAGGGAGAAGGCTGCGACTCTGCGCTGAGTTAGCGTAAGGTCTCAATATCTCACGTAAAAGTGCTCACGGGAGTCTGAAGGCGAACGCGAGGACGACACGAAACTTGAGTCTCGTCCTCATTTGGATATGCGACACCAGATAAACGGGGACTAGGACAAGAAGGAGCTCGGTAAGAACGTCTAATGTCGAGATTATTTTGTATCTAGTTAACTGTTCGTGTTGATTAGCATCGGCGAACTAGAATAATCTCGATCTGGTCGACCTTCGAACTTACGTATCCGGCACACCTTGGTTCTACATTTCCCAAACTATGAGAACTGGGAGAACAGCCAATGCTCACCAGAAGCCCTGAGGCTACCCCCCAGGCTATCACTAAGCCAAGGAATATACTACAGATCAGCCAGAAGTGCTTCATATCGCGAGTGAAGAGGCGTTGAATGAGCAACACAACGGAGCACTTTGCGACACAGAGTGAAAGATAGAGCAGGATTTGGTCTGCAAAGAGCGACTATGGAGATCAGAATGCGCCGTGATGTATGAAGCGGACGAACTTACTCTGAAGATCTTGAAGAACTGACCGTCATCCAGCAAGTCAAAGTTTTTCCCGAGTCCAGCAGACAACGCTGCTAATACGGCAGCGAACTGACCGAAGAATAGTGTCTATAATGCATTAGGAAGCCTTGCTGTGAGTTTTGATCAAGAGATGGGGCATTAAATGTACCTGCGCTACCACCACGGCCCAATCATCCACCCCAAACATGCGTCTCTTGACCAAACATCTCGCAATAAAAGCCAATGTAGAGTAGGTCATGGCCATGAGCGTAGCAATGTACACATATCCTCCATGATCGTTCGGCGTAATGGTAGAGAATCGCTCGCTAGTGGAAACAGTCGACATAGCGGGCAGGCAAGATCAGTGACACTGGCCGATATGGATAGACTCGGGGTATCTACCACAGAAGTACATCCACCATTCTGTGCTTGAAGCTGTGCTTTTACAGCATGGTATCCTCAAACACGCGCAGGAAGTCAAGCGGTGGATCCTTTGGGCATCGCCGCCAAGGTTCGAGCACGGCATGGATGAACTTGCAAGACGGACGGCGTCTCTGAGAGCCGTATCACCGGCCCAAATTAAACACAACGACGGCATCTCCAGGATATGCTCGATCGGAAGCAATCAAACACATGGACGGGAGCATGCAAGGTTGCACAGAGTGATTGCCAAACGTGCCCCGTGGTGAAGGTCCACAAGCCACACTCGGGCAGAAAAGACGTTCAGTGCCGAATGCGTCGTACCGCAGCCATCCCAGCATCATGGTCGTCTGTTGTACCGAATTGGAGAGGTTGACGGTTGACTGGGTATCCTCGTCGCGCCGAACTGCCCCGGCATGTCATCCAAGCTACCAGCGATGAATTGCTTTTTGCTCCTCCAACGGCACTTGCATCAACACCCCAGAGCCTCAACACCAGATATGGTGCGAGATGCATCGCCTGGCCAGCTCCGATCCCGTCTTTGCATCTACCGTGCCGAAACCGATCCACATCGCCACTGCTTCTGGCGGCATCCTCCTCGGCTGTCTCTCAACCCTGGCCTCATCTCCCACATTCTGTACCAGGGCAGAGTCAAACGACGACAGATGCTTGTACAACGGACGGCCCCCTCAACGCCACCGCCATGCACCGTACTTGAAGCGATCCCCAGATCCATGCCGTGATAGGAATTACCATGTGCGCGCTGTGCCATTGGCGGCGTCTCACGTCTCCACAGGCATGCAACTGCGTCCCGTATGACCCAGCCCGTATGACCCAGCCCGTATGTGAGCCCAACCCTTGCCGCAGCTGGGGTGCGAGGTGAGGGACAATGGAGTGCCCGAAGTTGCATTTCTTTAATCTATAGGACCAGGGTATGTTGATCAGTCTGACAGTGCCTTCTCCGCACTTTTCTTTCCCTCGATAGAGGTCCAAACCAGCTCTTGTCAACTCACGTCTTCAAGTCGATTTCTCTATAGTTTGCGTTGATCGCTGCTGTACTTGTCGTTGATTACATTCATCGGTTCTACGCGTCTTTGACTAAACAGTCGGCCAGTATGGAAGATCTCAAAGGCATAGGAACGCAGATTCGCGACAGCGGCAGTGCCGAGTCGCAATATGAAGACGGCGATGTTTCCGAGAAGAAAGGAACTCCCGATGATCGAAAAGATATGAATCGTATGGGCAAGATACAAGAGATGAGGGTATGTTCGATCTACGCCCCCACATAAGGTTGATGCAGCTGAGTCGCTGCAGCGAAACTTCAAATTCGTCTCAATCTTTGGCTATGCCATGATCCTGATGTCGACATGGGAAACTGGCCTAACGTAAGTATCCGGTGGAGAATTGTCCCATGTTGGTACTATATCTGACCCCGTAATAAACCCAGCACATTGGGTATTCCACTGCTTAATGGTGGAACTGGAGGCGCCATATTCGTGTATATCGGTACGGTAATCGGCATGTGTTTTGTTACTGTGTCTATGGCGGAAATGGCATCGATGGCTCCCACCAGCGGCGGTCAATACCACTGGGTTTCCGAGTTTGCTCCTCGAAGGCACCAGAAATTCCTCAGTTATCTAGTCGGTAAGCTTTCGAAGTCCTCGAGATTTGCAGACTTGAGTCACACGGATCTGACACCTGACAGGCTGGCTGTGCGTCCTGGGCTGGCAGACTGGCATACCCTCAGTCGGATACCTCGCAGGAACCCAGATTCAGGGCTTGATAATCCTCAACAACCCCAGCTATGTCCCAGAGCGATGGCACGGAACGCTTATAGTAATCGCTATAGCGTCTTACTCCATCATTTTCAACACGATACTCGCACGGAAGCTCCCTTTAGTCGAAGGCACAGTGCTGATTCTCCACATCTGTGGATTTTTCGCCGTTCTCATCGTGCTTTGGGTACTTGCACCTAGAAGCAAAGCTAGCAACGTCTTCGGTGGTTTCCAGGATAATGCGGGCTGGGGCAATGTAGGCCTCTCATGTCTCGTAGGGCAGTTGGCGCCCGTCTTTGGTTTGTTGGGCTCGGACTCTGCTACCCATATGTCAGAGGAGCTACGCAACGCCTCTTGGACGCTTCCACGAGCAATGGTGTGGACCGTGGCGGTGAATAGCGTGCTCGGCCTAGTGATGATCATCACGATTTGCTTCTGTCTCGGGGACGTTGAGACGATTCTTTCTACGCCAACCGGGTATCCGTATATCCAAGTGCTCTATAACGCCACGGGTTCCACGGCCGCCACGTCCGTCTTGGCTTCCATCTCTATCATTATGGCGACCTTCGGCTGCGTGAACAACGTCGCCACATCGTCTCGTCAGCTCTTCGCCTTCGCACGCGATCATGGTGTTCCGTTCGGCGACTTCCTATCTCACGTCCGCCTGGGCTGGGACATCCCCCTCAACGCCGTTCTAGTCTCGTTCGTCATCGCCATCCTCATGTCTCTCATCAACATCGGCAGCACCGTCGCATTCAATAGCATCGCCTCCCTTGGCACCTGTGCGCTGCTCTCCTCGTACATCATCTCTTGCTCCTGCATGTTCATCAAGCGCTGGCGCAACGAGCCTCTCCTCCCATCCCGTTTCAACCTTGGAAAGTATGGCCTCGTCATAAATGGGATATCGGTCGCTTATCTTTGTGTCGCGTTCGTGTTTGCCTTTTTCCCCTCGGTTCCCCACCCGGCGCCAGATTTCATGAACTGGAACATTCTCATTTACGGATGTACGGTGATCTTTTCGCTGGTATACTTTGTTTGGAAAGGGCGTCATCAATACGTTGGCCCGGTGGAATATTTGAACAAAGACATGTGATGAAGGCAGAGGGGCAAGACGTAGTGGAAAGTTGAAACCTCTAGGTGGCCATGGGCTGAACTGGGATGGGACAATAGAAAGCTCACTTAGATTTGAAGAGTACGAGACTTGAATACACAAACATGACAGGAGTGGAAATCAAGAGTGTGGAGAAGTGATTATGTGAAGCCTTACTGCTTATGACTAGCGCTAGAGGGTCCGGAATAAGATAGCCCTCAATTCCACGTGAGTTCAGTATGTGTCGACAATGGCGAAGCTCAAGAAAGTAAGGTAAGGTCGAGTTCAAGACCTATGGGTATAAAACATTCAATCTTAGCCAAAAAGAACTGCGCAACTCTCACCAAATCCCTCAACTGAAATGATCACCGTGATCCCCTTCGCCCAGCTTCCTCCCTACTGTGCCCCTCCGTAACTTCCACTGCCTCCTGTGTCGTTTTTCTTCGGCCTCCCTTTCTAATCTTTTGGCCCTCTTGCGCTCGTATACGGCCCTGACTGTCCGTCGTGTCTGCTCTTCGCCTTCCTGGAAATTTGTTCGGGCAAGAGACACGACGCTGTCAATCTGGTCTGGCGTGTAAACGAAGTTCCAAGTGGACATGAAATCTGACTTCTTGGGATCTACCCCGTTAACCTTTGGGTTAGAGACGAAGGGGAAATAAACAACAGTGATCCCAGCATTCGGCTGCAGGAGCTCCCAGTCCTCCTCGACGCGCTTGGAAGAAGGCGGTTCAGAGTCGCTGGTGCGCTCTTCAGTTGTGCCAACCCAGACATTGCAGTAACCCAACTCCTCGTTGACGGTAGCATGCTTCTTGGCTTCTTGCCGACGTTGGACTCTCTTTGCTTCATCCATCTTAGCGTTGGCGTCTTCATCTGACTTAGCTTGAGCAGCTTCAAGATCTTCGGCAATCTCCTGCTGAGACGCATCGGAGGGGGGCCACCCAGCGCCAATCGGCCAGCCCTTAATGCCTCTCTGCCTGGCATAACCGTCTGCAACTTTCAGCCAGTTGTCGGTCTTGACGTCCGCAGATGCGTCGAACGCGATGAGAATATCGACTTCCCGACCGGGGCGGAGAAGTGGGTATATAGGAAGGTTGTTCGACATCCCCGCGTCCATGAGCTGCAGATTGGCTGTTTTGTGAATACTTTCGGGACACGAAGATGGAAGCACATCTCTCATGCCTAGAGCGAAGTTGGGAATACCCGCGGGATCGATCGGATGAAGTTTGATTAGTTCCTCATCACGCTCCGAGATTAGCTGGTCGATACCATCGAACCCGGCGAGGCCTCTCATAATGGGCCGAATCTCCCTGTAGTAGTGGGACAGCGTTGCACAGAAAGCACTGCCCCAGATTCCCATTAAGAGTGGAACCCTTAGTTCGGGGAGTGCAAGGCCGTTTTGTCTCCAAACAGTTTTCCCGTTTTCGAACTTACGTCCAACGGCCCAGGTAGGGATACCCGCTTCAAGCTCCTCGCACCAGAATTCATACGGAGTGAACCTAAAGTGGCGTCAGTGGCAGGCAGTTTGAACAGTTGCAAGTTTCACGTACTCGAACCATTGGAACCAAGCTTCCCTTCTCGCTTTTGCTGATACCGCAACAGGATCTTTCATGTCTGACTGTTCTGCTAGTGGGATTTCGTGGCGCACTGCTGTATATATAGGTAGCGGGTGGGATCCGTCATCTATGTAACGTCGTTGATTGGAAATCTTGAAGTCGTACTCATCGACGGAGAGTTCACTCTTGGGTACAAGAAGTCTAGCTGCTAGGAGCAAGCCATAGATGTCCACAATCCCAAAATCTGCGTCCGGAATTCCTTTTGACTTTTCGACTAATCCGGATAGCAGATATTTGTTGGTTGGGGCACAGGTAAGTAACGGCAAAGCTGCAGGAGGAAATGCAATATGAACGCCTAGTCTGTTCTTTAAGTGGTCGATCAGTTTCTGATGACTCTGTCCAGTCATAGATGAGTAGTATAGTGTCTGGAGCCAGCAACTACCACTAACGCCGGCCGTGTAGGTTACACAGTCAAAGAGCCCGGCTTCGTGGGCCGAGAGGTAGGACGAACTTCCTGCAACAAGCGCCCGGAGACCGCCCCCAGACCCACACATAGCAATGGTAGGAACGTCCTCCGGGTGTATGTCTCTCTCGGCTACGCCTAGGTATTTGGAGATTGCACGTCTCGTGTGAGCCCGTCGTTTTTCTAAGAAGGCCTTCTCCTCTGTGCATATATCGTTCGAGACACGAACCACCGCATCCCATATGATTTCCGGGTTGATCTCGGGGTCATTTGCTTCGTACCAAATTTCTTCGGCGAGCGATCCGGGCGCCATTGAAAGCTCATTCTGGAGCTTATTCAAGAACCCGGGTAGGATCTTGAACCAGTCGGGAACGATAAAATCAACGATCGTATCGCCGATTGAGGTGACCGATTTCGAGGCAGTTGTGAGACTGCCCGTAAAGCCATCCCACGACGACGGCAGCCTTTCGGGCGTGGTCTCTTCTCCAGAGTCCGACACAACGCGAGTCTGAGGTGGCGGTTCCTGCTGACCGGATGCTACCTGGGACGTATCTGCTTCGTCAACTGTGGTACTCTCATGCTTATCCTCATTCCCACGTCCCCAGCTTCCGATGTACGGTATATTATTTGTCCAGCTGTTACTCTCCGAACTGTCGGCGCGTAGAGAGCGACGGGTGAAAGAGCCAGCCAGGTCATGAAGGTCGATAATCGAAGTGGAGAGAATTCCAACGGCAAAACTTGCGAGCAGAACTGATGGGGTGTATTTGAGCGCTTGTGCACCGCTGGGAGGAACTTGTGCTCTACGCGTGAATAGTCTTCAGAAGTGTTAGTATTTTCTGCTTCAAGCCTTACAAACGTCGATGACATTCGAAACATTACCTTTGACGCGTGAAGTTCAGCCCATAGGGCCCAGAGCGCCCTCCTCTCCTCGACCCAGCCGTCCGAACTGACGAGCTCTTCAGCATGCTGTCCTATACGTACGCTAGATTGCGGGAGTAGAGGGAGGAGCGGAAGGCGAACGCCCGATTGGGCATATGGCAAAGTTATATCATGCTATTCTGCAATGGCAATCGTATGACAGCTTCCAGGTTTTCAACAATGACGCCGTTCTGTCGTGGGAAGCTGCCCTGCCAAGGGATCTCGGGAACTGACCCTAGGCCTTTTCGGATCGATCGGGAGCGATAGGGTGTGATATGCATTTGAAGTGACCCATGGGGCGCGCGATAATTCACCTAACACATGGAGACATATCTCCAGGCTAATTGTGTGCGGGGACACTACTTTCACATATTGGATTTGATCCATGGATAGTAGTAGAGGGGGATGAGCACGTCACGGCCAATCGGGGCCTAGTGCTAGAGCGGACCACATGTCCACTTATATGAGGCTCTGAAACTATTGATATCACCAAGCCGTCGAGGTCATAGCCCTTTATTCACTTCTTGTTGCATACTTCCTCGTTGTCGCATCCTAGATAATACGGCGGAGTCTCTCAGGATCACTGTCCGTACATACATTCCTCGCCCGCTCTCAGGGAAGAGCTCCGGAGAGCTCCAGCGGCAGGCGCGATGGTTGCACCACGAAAAGCGGCCCTCGCGGAGGAGAGCGCAGAGGTCGAGGTGCTGTTCGCCAACATGGAGAAGCTGAAAGGCTTGACGAAGAGGATCCAGGGCTCGTTGAATCGCTTGGAGACCAGTGGCAAGAATGTTCAGGACGCGATAGGGCCCATCTATGGGAACACGCAGAAACTACAGACGACCAACTCGAGTACGTGCCGCCAGCATGCAATTTGAGCAGGTCTAACTGGCGGAATAGATATCGACAGAATCATCGAGGCTATAGATAGGATACGAGAGCCCCTGGACCAGCGCAACCGCGAAGAGCGCATCATTCGCGCCGGGTGAGCTCTGCAACACCAAGCACTGTGACCGCGAGATGCTGATGTTTGCGTTAGACCAAGAAAAGTCCCCCTCCAAGATTACATGGCCTCCCTCGACCGAACCACCCAGGCCTTGGCCGACCTCCGTCGCTCCAACCTCCGGTCGAACCAACAAGCAGTAGCGGAACTGAGCACTCTGTTGAAAACTGGTACAAAACAGCTGGAGGAAATATTCCGGGAGATTCTCCAGGAGGATGCACGAACCGTGGAGCCTCTACACTACATAACTAAGCGTAGGTGATACGACTGCTGAAACTGAACACTGCTGAAACTGAACACTGCTGATGTAGCTGCAGAGCTTCCATTTCCTACCCTTGCAGAAGACCGACTGTCTAGATTGCGACTCATAAGTGCCCATGTCTCGGCGTCGTTTGCTCAAATGTCGCAGACGGACGTGAGAGAGACCCCAACAGAAAGAATCTATGCCGAAATCCGGGGAGACTACCTAACCAAATCATTGAGCAATTTGGCAGCCGCTTCGGTGACGACGGCCAGGAAAACCACTGCAGATGCAATATACCGACAGGGAACAAATGCCATTGGTACGTACGCCCAGGGTATCGAAGGGATATATTTGGCCGAGTACGACAATCTTTGTCCGATTTTCTCTCGCGAAGAGTGGGCCAAGGTGTACCCGTCCACCTGCCAGAGCTCCTTGAATGAATTCACGAAGACGTTGCGCGAACTAAATACCCACATACAGAAGAATCTAATGACAGACTGCTTTCTTGGGTATGAAATTATCGAGATTGTATCAACGCTCTCTATCAGGCTGGAAACCAAGACGGGGGAGCTCAAGCGCCCTATCGCAGACTCCCTGAAACCTATCCGGGAAACATGCAAAGCGTCACTCCCAAAGCTGCTCGAAGACACACGATCACGCGTACAAACTCTCATCGCGTTGCCAATGGACGGTGGTCCCGTTTCACTCACGAACGACACCATGACTAAGTTGCAGACAATGACTGGGTATTTGTCTCCACTGTCATCCATCATGACTTCGCTAGGAGATGGCGGTTGGTCGACCAGTTCAGCCTCGACCTCGTCAACATCAATTCCCACGATAAAGTCGTTCGACGTTGGCGCCGATGGTCGACAGCTCTTCGCCCACTACGCTTCCGACATGCTAGAGACTCTGTTGTCTAATCTAGAAATCAAGTCGAGGACATTGCTCAAGGGCAGGGGCCTGCAAGGCGTATTCCTTTCCAACAATGTGGCGATTGTTGATCGGATGATTCGATCATCAGAGCTGCAAGCCCTCTTGGGCAGCTATGCGCCCAAGCTCGAGCTTTGGCGGAAGAAGGCAACCGCGACATATCTCGAGCCGTGGCGAGAGCCATCTGCATATCTCCTTGACGTCCAGTACACCAACCGTAGCGGCCGGCCGCACTCTGGGGGAGCAACGACTACCGACTCGGCTCAGATCGTCAAGGGTCTGAGCTCCAAGGACAAGGACGCGATCAAGGAGAAGCTCAAGAACTTCAACACCAGCTTCGAAGAGCTCCTTTCGCGACACAAGAGCTACAAGCTAGAGAGGGAGGTGCGGTCCCAGCTAGCGCGGGATGTGCAAAACGTTATCGAGCCACTGTACGGACGCTTCTGGGACCGGTATCACGAAATCGATAAGGGCAAGGGCAAGTACATCAAGTATGATAAGAGCCAACTCGCGTCGACGCTGGCTGGGCTGGGCTGATTGCGGGGGTATTTGCTATACACCGGTCGCGGCGTTTGGAGCGACTGGATGGTGAAATGCAGGGCTGCATGCTATTGGATATACCATTGTCGTTACTATGTAGTCTTCGTTAGCTTGGCGTCAGGCGCTATGCAGTGTATTGTGGTCGTCTGCACGAGTTGCTGGGGATCGATCAGGGTGGGTTTCATTCGCAGCGAACTCTGGGAGCGAATAGTATTACCTATAGCCTGAAGGACAGTCTTGCTCTCACAGGCGAATGAGCTTCTCGCGATACTGGGTAGACCTTGACATGTCGCAGCCACTGTGATCGAATCTGGGGCCGGTGCACGTGAGGAACCAGAGAGTGACACGTAGAGGAATGGGCATAGTGAGACGCCACACCACGCTGGCTGCAGCTGTACACAGAAATGCTCCTGCGGTGCATCAACGAGACGCAATTGTGTCAGAGCCGGCCTGTCGTCTCTCGTGTCGTGAAATAGCCCTCTCCGCACCCACAGCCGCCAGCCGTGCATTCACCTACAGCTCGCAGAGGACGTTGCCCACCGGCGCGCACGGAGACGGGGAATTTACTAGTGTGGACTGCGCGACCCCTGCCAACCTTTTGCCAGACCCCTTTCCTGCCTACTTTCGCGATCCCACCACCACGCCTTCCCCAACACCATCGCAGTCTCCCCGACTCTCTGCCCCATCCTACGAGGCCGCTGTTGACCTCGACGCTGCTGTCTCCGCCTCGTTGCACCCACTCCACGCGAAACACGCCTCGACTGACTGGTGAGCTGCCTCCCTGTCTGCACCGTGCAGGCCTCCCGGGCCTAGGATTCCCGCGCGACCCCAATGCTTTTCTCCATCACTGCCGTGGCCGCCGACTCTTCCTGGAATCTTTGCTGACCACTCTTCGCGTATAGAAGTCTTACGCCTCACCCTCTGTGTCGCCCACGTCGTCTCGACTCGCCATGGGTAAGCTTCCTTTCCTCCTTGCTGGCCAATTCCATCCCATCATACGGCCGCGCATCTATGAAGCATGTTCGAGTATAACACAGCTCTGGAAGGTGGCTGGGATGGCCATTGGGCCGTGTCTAGACTCGCTGAGCCCTTCACAACAAAGCATTTGGTAGGACTGACTTTCTGGTTCTCTAGCAACTCAAGCCCCACCTGCACCTGCGCGTGCCTCGCCATCTCCCGCGGCCGCTGCTGTCCCTAATGGAAAGCCAGCGTCCCCATATGTGGAACGCAGCAACCCTATGCCAAATGGCCAAGGCTCTGCTCCCCAGACCGTCACTTCCAAGGACCCCAAGGCCGCAGCACAGGCTGCCAGCGACATGAGGAACATTGTTCGAAGGAAATTGACTGGCTACGTCGGGTTCGCGAATCTGCCCAATCAATGGCACCGCAAGAGTGTGCGGAAAGGGTTCAACTTCAATGTCATGGTAGTCGGTATGCATCCCCTTGGAAGTTCCTTGATTCACTCCTGACCATCCAATCTTAGGCGAGTCTGGACTCGGTAAATCTACTCTTGTAAACACCCTGTTCAACACCTCGCTCTACCCGCCGAAGGAGCGCAAGCCCCCGAGCCTTGACATCTCCAAGACCGTCTCCATACAATCCATTAGCGCCGACATTGAGGAGAACGGCGTGCGCCTCCGTCTGACGGTTGTTGATACTCCCGGCTTTGGCGATTTCATCAACAATGACGAGTCGTGGGACCCAATCGTCAAGAACATCGAGCAGCGCTTCGATGCCTACCTCGACGCTGAGAACAAGGTCAACCGCATGAACATTGTCGACAACCGCATCCATGCTTGCGTTTATTTCATCCAGCCAACTGGCCACTCTCTGAAGCCATTGGATGTGGAAGTTATGCGTAAACTTCACACCAAGGTCAACCTGATCCCCGTCATTGCCAAAGCCGACACCTTGACGGACGAAGAAATCAGCAACTTCAAGCAGAGAGTAAGTGATAAGACATGATGATGTCTATTGTTGCTAATTTGTCCAGATTCTCGCAGATATTCATCACCACAAGATCCAAATATTCGAAGGACCCCGTTACGAGCTGGACGATGAGGAGACCATTGCCGAAAATAACGAGATCATGTCCAAGGTGCCCTTTGCCGTCGTCGGTGCCAACGCCGATGTCACCACTGCCGACGGACGCAAGGTCCGTGGCCGCCGTTACCCCTGGGGAGTTATCGAGGTCGATAACGAGGAACACTGCGATTTCGTCAAGCTCCGCCAGATGCTCATCCGCACCCACATGGAGGAGCTTAAGGAGAACACCAACAACTTCTTGTACGAGAACTACCGCTCTGAGAAGCTCACTGCAATGGGCGTGCAGCAAGACTCGAGCGTATTCAAGGAGATCAACCCGGCTGTTAAGCAGGAGGAGGAGCGCTCGCTGCACGAGGCCAAGCTGCAGAAGATGGAACTGGAGATGAAGATGGTGTTCCAGCAGAAGGTAGCCGAGAAGGAGAGCAAGCTCAAGCAGAGCGAAGAGGAGCTGTACGCAAGACACAGGGAGATGAAGGAGCAACTGGACAGACAGCGACAAGAGCTCGAGGAAAAGAAGGCGAGGGTCGAAAGCGGACGGCCGCTCGAGGAGAAGGGCAAGAGAAAGGGGTTCTCCCTGCGCTAAGCGCGCCCAGTGCGACGCGGCGATGCAACAACGGGGACAGTGGTGATGGCGAACGAAGACCGCGCAGAAAAGCTCCTCTTCTCGATTCTCTTTTGACAGATCCCTTTAATTTCAAAGTCTCGCGCCGGCAGACACTGGGTGGCTGCCGGCAAAGGTTAGTTAATACACAACGACGGGGGCGAGTTGGGGCTTCGAGCGCGGTTCTCCCTTGGTTTTTAGCTTGCTTAGGTGTGTTGTTTGATACCAGCAGCATTGCACTCCCTTCTCTTTTCTTCCGGATTATTTTAGTAGAAGCAGGGAGCAGGTTGCAGAGGCTGTTTCTGTCACGGAGGTGCGAGGAGGCCGGTCTGCGAGTTGCTTCCTCTCATGTATTCTACAGATCAGCCCAGTATCTAGTTGGTTTCATTTGTGAGCCCTACATGTCTTCTGTCCGCGTGAAGTCTGAGTGGGTTATGAAGCCAGATTGGAAAGTGATGCATAGGTGTTGCCTCCGGTGAACGTATCCAATGTGAAGTCACGTGCCTAGTCCTAGTGGCGCCTGAGACTAGGAGGTACGCCGGCGCCTGAATGGAGCAGCATTTCGTCACCACCCGCCGCTGCGAATTCTGGTTTCCTTCGCGCATCGGGCTGCTTGCTCAAAACACCGCCTTCCACCTTTCTCGTCTGCTCCTCTACTCCCTCACGAACACCACTGCCAGATCACCTACGCCCGTCTTCCCTCACTAACCGCCATTATTCCTGCTTCAGCCATACAAGGTAGGTCCGCGATTCTACGAGCTTCGGATCGTCGTCACAGCACCCCGGCAGGCGCCTCAGAGCCCCAGCCACCACTCCAATTGCCAGGTGTTCTTCACCCTCCTCCGCTGCCTCCTCCTTCCTGCACACACAATCCTACTCTCGCCGCAATCCTTATATTCTTATTCTCCATTAAGCTCTCTTGCTATATCCTCAATTCTCGCTGACAGCAGTAGCCTGACCCCCGCAGCACACGACAGCCGCACACACACCTCAGCCATGGCCCCTCCTCCGCCCACCGCGCAGCCCCTAGGGCAGCGGCTGGCAGCTCTCGCCCAGACTCTGCAGTTCGCATGGTTCGTCGGGCACGTCACTCTGCTCCTCTCCACTCTGCGATATGGCTTGTCCTATATCCTGTTCAATTTCTCGTCGCGATGGGCCAAGGTCTCTTATCGCCTCGCCTTCATCTCAGCCGCCGCTACCTACGGCATTGTCGTTTACAAGGCATACCGCGCACGCGTGAGGCAAGGAAAGCAAGGTGGACTTGTGTCAATGGCTACGGACGAGAATGTCCAGTATCTTGGTACGGCGGCTTCGGCTCCCCAGGCAGCTCCTCATATGACACAACCTGATCTGACTGCTCTCCAATACAGGCATGGCCCTCGTTTGGCTCTTCTCGCGCCAGATTCCTCTAGCTATTCTGCCGTTCGCAGTCTACTCCATCTTCCATGTCGCGACCTACACACGCGCCAATCTCCTCCCGACTCTCCAAGCCGCCCCAGCTGGCGTCTCCCCGGGCAAGCCCAAGCCGTCTGGCATCTCCGAGACTATTGGCAAGTTTGTCAAGGAGTATTATGATGGCAGCATGACGCTCGTCGCCATCCTTGAAATCGCCCTCTGGTTCCGCGTGCTCGGCTCTGCGCTGCTGTTCCAGAAGGGCAGCTGGATCTTGATCGGCATCTACACCGTCTTCTTCCGTGCCCGCTATGCTCAGAGCACTTTCGTCCAGGGCGCCATCTCGCAACTTACGGCCCGCGCGGATGCGCAATTGGCAAATCAGAGCACTCCACCGGCCGTGAGGCAGGGCTGGGAGACCTTCAAGGCCATTGTGCGCCAAGCTGCGGACGCTACCGATATCCGCAAGTACGTTGGTGGTCAGACTGGTGGCCCGGGTCCCAAGAAGGCTCAGTAGATGCATTAGCCTCAGCGCCGTCCTCGTCGAACATTGGCACCGCAACAACGAATTAACAGTTGATTTTGCTTAAGAACGAGAAACGACTATGATGAAGACGGTGCTAGTGTTGGCTTCTAGTTATGGTAGTCACTGGGCGAATATCAGCAGCAGTTGGGACATGTGAGCATCAAGGGATGCCACAGTTTACGACGAAAGATGATTATGAAATGGGGCGGTATACAGTCGGGCGAGTATGCCGGTTTCCTGGGTTTGCCGAGCGAGAGGGTGAACGAAGGGGCATGTTCAGCTGAAGTATCGAACGAATGAGTCGTGAATGAGAAAAGCTCGGGTTCCCAGTCCTAATTCCACGGTTCATAGAGGAGCGTCTGCTTGTACTTCTGATGCGTGGGATTGCTTGACACTGGGGGTAGCTTGGTCTGCGTTGTTACTCGATTTTGGTTCCCTATTTCCTCAGCCCGGTGTAGTCGTATTGCGAGAGCCGGTCGAATATCTTCTAGCTTATACTTCTTGCCCTCCCAGGCAATCTTGCATTTCCAATTTTCTGGATGTGACGAGAGTAGACAACTAACAGTGATGCACAAAGGAATAAGGGTCCAATGATGCTATCTATATCCTGCTTATGTACACACTGCTGATATAGCAGTCTATTCATATTCACATGCCTAGAACTCAGTGTCTCTTCCACCCCCCATCACCAATTGGAAGCAGTGTGCGCGCTATCCAGCACCAAGACCGCAACGTGCATGAACGATCTGGGCATTCGCCGACTTTTGCCGGGGTTAGAGCGGTGAAGGTGTGCTCTAGCTGGCGCCCCACCATGTACTAGAACGCACGCTATCCCCACCCGGCCCAAGACACCCGGAAACGACTTCTGGAGACTCCGACGAAGGGTAGAGGAATGGGGAGGGAGAGTGGTGGTTGAAAGCGCACTGTGGGGTCGCATATTGGCAATATACGGCGAATGTAAGGTCCTCTGGATATTCAACACCCCGCCATGATATATGCCTAGGAAAGGCTACGATCTACAAATGTGGGTGAGTATTCTGATGATAGTGCCCTTTATAGCCAAGGTAATAGAAATCTTACTCTCTTTAGAAGCAGCTGTCAAGCACCTCGTAGAACTATGGCTGTCACGAGATCCTCAACAGGACTCACCTGCCACGGGCACTCTCCCCCAACGCTGGCAAAGCCACCGCCAGATCTCGGCTGCATCGATGGCACCTTCAGCGCACACTCCTCGGGCCAGCAAGCGCGGTGGAGGCTGATGAGCTGGCGCACACCACTGCAGGCTGGGGCAACAGCGGCAGAAAGCACGTCAGCCGTACACCGCGACTTTCAATCCGCACACCAGCGAAAAGTGAGGGGAACCAGCCCAGCGGCGCCGCGTTTGGCACAAGCTTTTGGCTGTGGGTAGGGGCTTAATGCCTGTACCTGGGTGTACATATGCTGGAGGAGGTTCGCCGCACACGGAAGGGTGAGCTTTCTCCACGTTTCGCGATTTCCAAGCCATTACACCACACCGCACGAGCACGAAGCGGCAAACCCTCAGCCTCCCTTCTGTACTTAGTATAAGCTTTTTGGTCTTGTTGCTCTCAGCCGCGAGGCTTCTAGCCGAGTCACGGATCTTTACAAAAAGCGAGCTGGCTCCTATTCTTTGACTCTCCCATAACACCACCGTTTGTCTCTCGCTATTCACCGTCCAGGGCGGCCGCAAAGAAGACATAGTACATAGTTTGCTGTTGATGCCTTTGCACACCCGCCATCATGAACTCACCAGCCTTGTCGGATATTTCGCTCAGCGATGAGGCGCTCGATGCATATTTTGCAACCTCTTACGTCCCGCCGTCCATGTGGCCCACCCCACCACCTGTCACGCCCGAGATGGGTGGAAGTCTTTCCAAAAGCATGGAGGGAGTCGTAGAGGATTCGTTCACGTGTTTGGTTACCGGGGAAGACTTGCTTGGTATGTATTAGTCCTCTTCTGTTCTCAAATTGAGGGATACTATGCCTATGTGTAGATTGTCTAACAGTACTCCTCCAGGCCCAGCAACCCACCTCAGCAGCCTCATTCCCCCAAACGCCTGCCAAAACCGGCCCTCAGCCCCACGGATCGCCCAATACCTCTCCCGCAGCGCTCTCCCAATCGAGCTCATCGCCTTCTCGGCCTGCATGCTCGACAACCTGACCTCACGCTTTGCCACGACCTGGCTAAACGCATGCCAGGACACGGCCGTCAACCCGACGGGTCTTTCCCACTCTTTGACGCGCCCAAGCGACCAATTCCCACCGACCCTCCGGCGTACCCGTCAACTCATCCCCGTGGACCCGGAACTCATCGTGCTCGCGGCTCTATCACTCACTAACTCCTACCACCAAGACCACTCCTTCTCGAAGGAGTTCTGGACCACGGTCGTGGCCGAGAGAAAGTTCTCGGTTCGCCAGTTGAACGTCACTATCTCAGCTATGCTAGCGGATTTAAATTACCGACTGCAGGTGTTCACGGCGGAGAGGGTTGAGGAGGCGTTGGAGTATATGAGGAGGGTCGGCAGGACGGTTGCTCGGGAAAAGGAACTAGATGAGAAGGATGTGGTGAACGAGACGCCAGGTATGGATATGGGGCTGAAAGGGAGGAGGGAGCGGCCGGCGCTTAAGGTTCCGATGGCAGGGACCTCGATATGGATGAATGGACAGTGTACGCCAGAGCCGAGCCCGTGAGAATCAGAAAAGAAGAACGGAAGGGAAAGCTCTGTCGAGGAGATCGAATGAGATCGTGGATACGGGTTGGGAGAGGTCATGCCTTTACATGACTACACAAGATCTAAGGTTTTCGATGGATATTGACAAAGCGCAGCGGATTCTGCTGCAGCATTTCGATCTTCTTCCGGGTCATTAGGGAGTCCACGCCGGTTTCTTTTTCTATACTCTCGTGCCTTTCACTGGTGAGCTGATAGCGCTTGGTGTTTCTGGGCGGACGGTTGCACGATACCCCTTTTGCGGCTTTACGGAGCTTGACAGCTAGATATGTTACCTCGTCTCGAATGTGGAGAATTGATCACTCCTTAAATCTGCGTTTGTCTCCACTAGAGGTCCATGCACCCTGTTGGATTTGTGTTGCTAGCTTTGCATAAAGAACAATCCAGGCGACGGTGCGAGGGATAAGTACCTTTCTTATCTCTAACTTAAGGAAGCGAACGTGAACAGAACATCGTACGATGTTGGCAGTTTTGCCACTGCTAAGGCATCTAGCTTTATGTACGGAGTGGCCGGAGTGTTCCTGGTGGAGTGATGTTTATAAGATTAGCAGATAGCGGCGCACACGGGACACGGGATGAGGCAAATGATAGCCAAGTTTCGTGATAGCTCCACGCTGGACCGCGATCGGCACACTAGGGGCCGCTGGAGGCTCAATTGGCTGGGAACGGCAGGAGGACTGGGTTTCCAGCCTTTGTCATCGTCTTGGTGATACTGGAGAGCCGCCTGTCACAAGGACGGGGCTGTCGTCTTCAAGCTTTCATTGGAACGCAGAGGCCACATCTCACGATGCGTTGCTTGGACCAGGTTGTGTTTAGGCGCCCGAGGGAGCCGTAGGCAGATACGCAGACGGACAGGCCGGAAGCGTCCCATCGGAATGGCACGAATGCGATGCACGATGATGAGGGCAAAGGCTCCCCCAGGCGCTAGACGAGTTACCCCACTTCATGTCGCGGAGCGTGGGCACGTTGCGATGCACCCGCTGAACGAATGATACGGCGCTGCTGTCCCCGGACGCCCTCCCTGCCTCGCATACACGCCTCCAGACACTGAGGCGCTCCCCCTCCTCACCTGGCTGCCTTGGTTTGCCCTCACTCACCGCGTTGCCGCTCGCCTCTTCGCCGTTGTCACAGCTCCGAGTGCCCCACCATCTGTGCTCAAGCACCGAGCTCTCAGTCCACCGCAGCAAAACACCACGTCCGGCTCTGCCCCGTCTGATTCTTTTTCTTTCCTCTCTCCTCTTGTCTTCTCTGAAGCCCTTCCAAGTCAATTGACCCCTCACCGCACCATCCGCCATGGCAGCTCCAGCCAAATCCGCCCGCGAGCGGCGCCCCTCGACGAGTGCTCCTCTGAGCGACCTCCAGGGCCCCGTGGGACCTACCTTCTCGCGCCCCAAGCACAAGCGAACCGTCACTGGCTTTGGTCCGGGTGAGATCAAGAGCGTTGAGGCGAGCATTCCGGAGCCGCAGCGTGCCGCCTGGAAGAAGTTCACCCCCAAGCCCTTCGACACTGCTGAGGAGTTCAATGTATGTTGATATTCATGAGCTATTCCCGGTAGAACTTAGCTGATAAGGATGCAGGCGGAAGCTGTGAGGCACATTGAGACCACTTTGGCGAGGAGCATGTACAATTGCGATGAAGGGTAAGTCCACTCAATTACGTTTTGTCTACACTGTCTTCACTTTCGCAGGATCAGGCTAGTGAAGAAATACCGGTGCATGGGCTCCGACACAACTAAACCCGCAATTGAGCTCTTGCGGAGGCTAACCTTCGGCGCAGTGCTGCATACGCTGGAACTGCTTTGGCGTTTCGAGACCGCTTGGTCCTTGACTGGAACAAGACCCAGCAAGCCCAGACCTTTAAGGATCAGAAGCGCGTATACTGTAAGAACAACGGACAGCTATGTGGGAACCGGGTCAGTGCTGACTTGAATGCAGATCTGTCTCTAGAGTTCCTGATGGGTCGAGCTCTGGACAACGCTATGCTCAACATTGGCAAGAAAGATGTGGCCGTCAGTGAGTGAAATCGCGCGCCTAGTGTGGATTCAGAGGCTAATACTTGTAATCAGAGGGCCTCAGCGACCTTGGCTTCCGTATGGAGGACATTATCAGCCAAGAGCACGATGCTGCACTTGGAAACGGAGGTCTCGGTCGTCTCGCCGCCTGCTTCCTGGACAGTATGGCATCATTGAACTACCCAGCTTGGGGCTACGGTCTACGATACAGATACGGTATCTTCAAGCAGGAGATCATCGACGGATACCAGGTCGAGGTTCCCGACTACTGGTTGGACTTCAACCCCTGGGAATTTGCCAGACATGACATTACTGTCGATGTACAGTTCTATGGCTATGTTTCAAAATACCAGTAAGCGCGATACATTGCAAGTCCACTCTATGAACATCTAGAAGCTAACTATTCAGGGATGACGATGGCAAGAATGTCTCTTTCTGGGAGGGCGGAGAAATTGTCCAGGCATGCGCATACGATGTTCCTAGTAAGTTCTCCCCAAAGCTTGTGATTGGCTGTTACTGACTTTGCTAGTTGCTGGATATGGCACCTCGACTGTAAACAACCTCCGACTCTGGGGCAGCAAGGCGGCGAGTGGCGAGTTCGACTTCCAGAAATTCAACTCCGGAGAGTACGAGAGCTCCGTCGCGGACCAGCAGCGTGCTGAGACCATCTCGGCGGTTTTGTACCCCAACGACAAGTAAGGAAACTTGAATCCCGCTGACATTTTATTGTACTAACCTACGTCTAGTCTCGAGCGTGGAAAAGAACTCCGTCTGAAGCAACAATACTTCTGGTGTGCCGCATCTCTGTTTGACATTGTTCGGAGATTCAAGAAGACTCAACGGCCGTGGAAGGATTTCCCCAACCAGGTCGCTATTCAACTGAACGATACCCATCCTACACTGGCGATTCCAGAGCTTCAGCGAATTCTCATCGACCAGGAAGGCCTCGATTGGGACGAAGCGTGGAGCAGTAAGTGGTTTATCTCTAATATGAACGAACAACTCTAACGCTCCAAAAGTCGTTTCCAAGACCTTCGGGTACACAAACCACACCGTCCTTCCAGAGGCCCTCGAGAAGTGGTCAGTGCCGCTCTTCCAACACCTACTGCCCCGGCATCTTCAGATCATCTACGACATCAACCTACAATTCCTTCAATACGTTGAGCGAAACTTCCCCAAGGAACGTGATATTCTCAGCCGCGTCTCCATAATTGAGGAGGCCAATCCAAAGATGGTCCGCATGGCCTACCTTGCTGTCATTGGCTCGCATAAGGTCAATGGTGTTGCTGAGCTCCACTCCGATCTCATCAAGACCACCATCTTCAAAGACTTCGTCAAGATCTACGGACCCGATAAATTCACCAACGTCACGAACGGAATCACCCCCCGTCGTTGGTTGCACCAGGCCAACCCAAGACTTTCGGAGCTCATTGCTTCCAAGCTTGGAGGCTACGACTTCCTGAAAGACTTGACTCTCCTTCACAAGCTCGAGGCATACGTCGACGACAAGGACTTCCGAAAGGAATTCCAAGAAATCAAGTATGCTAACAAGGTGAGACTCGCCAAGTACATCAAGGATACTCTAGGCGTCAGTGTCAATCCTTCCGCTCTCTTCGACGTTCAAGTCAAGCGTATCCACGAATACAAGCGACAACAGCTGAACATCTTCGGTGTTATTCATCGGTACCTTGCGATCAAAGCAATGTCGCCAGAAGAGAAGAAGAAACTAGCTCCTCGCGTCTCAATCTTCGGTGGTAAGGCAGCTCCTGGATACTGGATGGCCAAGACCGTCATCCATCTCGTCAACCAGGTTGGCAAGGTCGTCAACAGCGACAAGGACGTTGGTGATCTGCTCAAGGTCATCTATCTTGAGGACTACAATGTCAGCAAGGCCGAGATCATCTGCCCGGCTTCCGACATCAGCGAGCATATCTCCACTGCTGGTACTGAGGCCAGTGGTACCAGCAACATGAAGTTCGTCATCAACGGTGGTTTGATCATCGGCACCTGCGATGGTGCTAATGTAAGTTGCCTCCTTTTAATTCTACTTTCAAAGCTAACAGGACATGTGTAGATCGAAATCACCCGTGAAATCGGCGAAAACAACATCTTCCTCTTCGGCAACCTAGCAGAAGACGTCGAGGAGCTCCGTCACTCACACATGTACGGCACCTACACGCTTGACCCGTCCCTCGCCGCGGTCTTCGACTCTATCCAATCGGGCACTTTCGGCGACGCGGGCGCGTTCACTTCGCTTGTCAACGGCATCGTCGACCATGGCGATTACTATCTCGTTTCTGACGACTTCGCGAGCTACTGCAAGACGCAGGATCTGATTGATGAGGCCTACCGCAACCAGGATGAGTGGCTTACAAAGGCTATCACATCGGTGGCGCGCATGGGCTTCTTCAGCAGTGATAGGTGTATCGACGAGTATGCGGAGATGATCTGGAACACGGAGCCTTTGGTGCCCTCAAAAGACGAGTAAAGTAGATAGTTTTCTATTGCAAGTTAACGAGGTGGTCGAGCTTGATGCTTCTGATGAGACGAACTTGGCCTGGCATAGAACTAGCCGTTTCTCTTCACTGTTTCTAATTTGACATGACTCTCTTCTTCCTCTTCGCTGATCTGATGTTTTCCCTATAGAAACGTCGTAGATAGTTGATTGAAGCGGGCTCAATTCATGCTCATCTAGTCTTTCATAAAAGCGTGCTTTTCCGATAGCAAATGTGCGTGCAGGGGCATTCGTTGCCAATTGAAGGGAAAGAATAGGATTCCTTGAAAACAAACTTGCGCATGGGTATGCCTACTTACGCTATGCTCTCCACGCCTGACGCCCTAATAAAACCAGGCCATAGTATACACACTTGTAGTCCACTCTCCAACAGCCTCACTGCGTTATCGGCTCCTACTCCCATATCCCCTCTCAGCCCCTATGCTTCAACACTCACGCCCTAAACAGCATCCTAATCAACCTAACCTTATCATCGTCATCGCCATCATGCTTATCCTCGTGCTTATCCCCACCCTTCTTAAACGGACTCCCCGCTGCAAAGAACAAGAACTTAATCGACACCGCCAGCGCCGCATGCAGCACAATCACCACCACCAGCAGTATCTTCGACGTGCGCACATCCGTCGCCGAGAGCACGGGGTAGAGGTTCCGGAAGAGGAAGAGCGCGCTGATGCCGAAGCCGATGGCCACGAAGATATAATTCAAGACTGCATACCAGATTAGCACGCTCTCCAACACCCACCCACACCTTTTCATTCCAAGAAAAAGATGATGGAACTACTCACTCGACACCGGACTCCAACTAATCAGCGCCACGGGTATCCAAATCAAATTCGCATACCCATACAACGCCACGCACTCGAGCAGATTCGCGCTCTCGCTCCCAAACCACTTCAGCGTGGCCCACAGCCCCACGGGGAGCAGGAACGTGTACCCGTACACCAGGCCCGCGGCGCCCGACAGCAGCGTGAAGTCGTACGCGAAGTGGTCCTTGCCGTGGTGCGCGAGGTACTGGCTGATGGTGCCCGTGAGGAACAGGATCACGATGACGGTCGTTGCGATCCAGAAGGGCCCGTACAGGTCCGGGTTGCCGTCGAGCACGTCGAGGAAGTTGGCGCGCGGGTATAGGGCGGCGGTGCACCGGCGGAGGAGGTCCGACGTGTCGACGTCGAAGAATTGCGAGTAGAAGGATAGCGTCCAGAGGTAGCGTTTGGGGCTCGTGGAGCTGGGCCCGCTGCCGCCGCCGCGGGTGGTGGAGTCGGCGGGGATTTTGGTGCGGGAGGGTTGGTCTTCGAAGTCTAGGGGGATTGGGGTTAGTGGATGGGAGGGAGGAGGGAGGAGAAGGAGGGGGTTTTTACTGGAGGAGTGGAACTCGAGGTCTTCTTGGAGGTCGGTGTGGCCTAGGTCGCCCTAAGGTCTGCTGTTAGCTTTGCGTGACAGGAGGATTGGGTTTTTGGGGGGTGGATACGTACTTCTTGATCGACGTCAACGACAACATCGTAGCCGCGGTTTGCCATGTTGATATAGTTACAAGGTGTGGTGGTTTGGATATGCGGACAGCAAGGTTGCTGCAACGTTCACTCAGTCCCGAATGCCTTCGGATCGGAGAAATAGGGTCCGACGCACACGTGATCCCGTAACGTGACGTCGTATGGTATATATATTACTTGAGTGTGCCCGAGTTTCATGAGACTTCAGAGTGATATCTTCATCATATTTACACCATGGTCTAAGGTTCTACTTCTGTTGTGTCGCTAATTGGAAGTGATATTTTATGCATATGCAGCCATAGAATAGCGCTGCATCTTGCATATCATATGCACTTTGCAGTACGCTGACACTATGACAATAGTCCATTTCCCAATCCATCTCGAAATTATGAGTCATGGGATGATCTTTAAAACCGCTTGCAGAACCGATCCTAGATATTAGACCTACCCGAAACCTAGAATGTAACTGTTGCTCTCATCATGCCTCCAACCACCTCTAGTGACGAAATCAAAGTCTTAATCACCGGATTTGGAGTCAGTCACTCCACCGACCCCAATACATCAACCCTAACAACCCCAGCCCTTCCAGGACGCTGCCAAAAATCCCTCGTGGGAAATCTGCAAACTCCTGCCATCCAATATAGCGCCCCGCATCCGTCTTCTCATTCACCCAGAGCCCCTAAAAGTCTCCTACGCTACCCTCCTCCCCATCGCGCCCAAACTCCTCGCCGAGCACACCCCCGACATCGTGCTGTACATCGGCCTCGCAGTCGGCCAACCGTACTACTCCCTCGAGAAATCTGCGTCAAAGAGCGGCTACCACCAAAACCCGGACGTCACGCGGCGCGTCTTCACGAAGGCCGAGACGAAGAAGGTCTGGGGGAAGCTGCCCGAGACGCTGAGTTCGACGATTGATCTGGACGCCGTGGGGCCGAAGTGGGCTACCGGTGTGAAGACGAGGAAGTATGGCGCTGATGTGAGGGTGACGGATGATGTTGGGGAGTTTGTGTGTGGGTTTGTGTATTTTGCGACGCTGGCGGAGATGGCGAAGAAAGGGGGGGAGCGGCCGGTTGTGTTTTTGCATGTGCCGGAGATGGGGGAAGGGAAGGAGTTTCAGGTGGGCGCCGGGGTGGTTGTGGAGGCGGTTAAGGCGTTGGTGAAGGTTTGGGAGGAGGGACGGGGCTTATAGTGTTATATTGGATGAACAGAAAGAAGAGGAGACATCGATTGTTTCATGGTTGCTTTCGTTGCATGAGCATCATGAGGGTTCTGAAGCTCCATTCCAAGGATTGAACCACTAGTCATCTATCGGTGAATGTGTAGAGAGGCTGGTAAAAGCAAAAACAGCAAAAAGGCAAGAATGCCATGCACCATTGCGACTCGATCACCCGCGACCTACGTGTAGTCGGTGGTTACAGACCTCTGCGGCCACACTACGTTCAGAAGCATTACATTTCGAGCCACTTAGCTACACGGCATCCTCAACCTATGATAGCCCACAGAAACGATTAGTATTTAAGCCCTCATTTCAACCAGTCAAAGCGCTTTCACCCTATGGTAGCACCATTAGCTGTGCCAAAAGAGTGTGCACGGACTCGTGCCCTGTCACTGTAAAAGATAGAGATGTCCTTGATATATAGGAATGCATGTTGAAATTGAAAAAAAAACTATGTCGAATCCGAGAGAAATATATTACGTATGATCTGCCGAAGCTTCTAGAGAAATAAAAGAACGAAACAACCGTAAAAAGGCTCACACTACGATTTGTTTGCAGATGAGCGAAAAAATGAAGCAAAGCGCTGTAGAAATCTTCTTTTGAATCTCGCTTTCCCAATTTAGACTGCACGAACCTTGAGCAGTCTGCTACATCCTATCCAGCTCTCGAAGCGCCCTATGCACAGTCAAGTAGAAACCGAAAGATTAATGATGAAATATCTGAATACATGCCTAACAATGCCAAGTCAACCCTAAGCTCATAGTATTACGCTGGCGTCGAAAGTATGTTTGTACTGGTCGAAGATGAGTCTGCCATTAACGCAAGCTTCATAAACGCTGCAAATGCACCAGTAGTACCTGTATGCACGAGGGTCGACTTTGCTTTCACGGGTGTCAGAAATTTGGTAATGCTTCGAGCGGTAGTGACAACGTTGGGTTTCGAGTCCAGAACGGCTTTGGCAGCTAGTCGAAGAGCTTTATATCTGTCGTAGATCCAGCGGATATCTCCTCGATGTCCTTCGGAGATCTTCCTATCGAGCTCTTTGAGTCTGTTGAGGTCGTACTCGTGAAACCTTGCGTTGAAAGTACCCTTGTAATCTGAGCTGGGGCTGTGATGCTAGCGGAGAGTGGACTTCTTTGAGAACCGATGCAATAATGATCACGAAACAAATCATTTGCCTAGTGCCGCACGGTAAAAAGGGACCATGACTGTGCCTCTATTCAAGCGACGTGGAAAATTTACGTCGATAACGTGATAAGAATTAGGCACAATGCTAGAAAGGGGGATGCGGCGATGCGAAAATCTACCAGGTAGTACTAGTAGGGATAGTAGGAACGCACTCCATGGGGGACCTCAAATGCGCTGAAATGCACACCTCTTGAAATTTGCTCGTTAGCAGGGTTGTGAATGCAATGCAGATTAGGCATGGAATCATTTCTTGATGCGTGAAGGATGCTGGTCTAACTCTTGGATGTTGACCTTGGCGGGTTATATCTGCCAAGGCGCTAGTGCAATATAACTCGTACTAGGTAGTATTCTATTCTCTGAGTGCTTGAAGTGATTGTCTAGTTTCAGCTACAAGGAAATCGCACATGACTGGCAGCAGCATCCTTCAAACATCACCCATTAACAAACAATGAAAGCATCAACGAGCCCACGGAATGCATATGCAAAAGTCTATCCCAATGACCATCTAATTACAATACCTACCCTAAAGCAGCCAGTGCCGCCTCAGCCTTCTTCTCAGCCTCCAACTCTCTCTGCCTTTCCTCCTCAGCCGCTTCCTCCTTCTTCCTGGCCTCCTCCCTCTCTAGCTGGTCCTTCCTCCGGATCGCAATATCCTTGGGTCTGTAATCGCTGAAGGCAACCTTCAGGACCTTCTCTATGATCCAGCACCCCGCGTAATCCACAATCATGACCGTGGTGAGCTTGGTCTTGAAGTCGCTCGTGAAGGGCACGAGTCTCAGCTTCTCGTTGATCTCGGGAACAAACTCGGTCGCACAGGAGAAGGCAACACCGGCGACGAGGACTAGGCCCCAGTACATGCCCTTGTTCTCACGAATGGACTCCCGGAAGGGCCGTCCTTGGTAGTTGATTGCGAAAGTGGAGATTTGCTGGATGAGCTGAAGGAGATAAATCGCGCTGTTAAGGAGCGAAGGCTCGAATTCGCCTTCAAGGTCAACGTTGTCTTGTTTCCTGGGAAATGTTAGCAAAAGTTTTGGGAAGAGCAGTACCTAGACCTACGGCTCAATGAGTTGGACATATTGCGAAATATAAATCAGAGTGGCAATATGAATAGCGAACTGTCCAAGAACTGAACCAATGATGTAGAAATTGAAAATATTGTGTTGAGGCCGTTCTTTCGACAGTGCCTCGACGGGCTGTTAATAAAGTCAGCACCATGCTTAGCCACACTGAGATTTGACGACTTACCCTAGCACGAGAAATAGAAAGGAAGCAAACACTCATCATCATGCCGCTGATAGTAACTTGCCCATCCCCAAACTTAATGCCATCCAAATAAAGAACGCTCAAACTGTAAGCGCTGATGAGACAATTCAAGGCCAGAATCTTGTACATTTGAATGGTTGCAACAAGAGTACACCTTCCTTGACGAATGATGTTCGGAATCGCAATGACGTTCGCTAATTTGCTGGTAAATGGTGCAGCGACAGAGGCGTCTCCAAGCTTGATCGTTGGTGGTTCACTGTCATCAAGCTCTTGCTCCATCATGGACTGTGTGAACTTATCGGCCATGCTCTGAGCTTTCTGTTGCGCAGGTGTGGTGGGCTGGACAGCTTGCGGGGTGGCTTTGGTCACCGCACCATTGTGGTCTTTTGTATCCGTACCATTTGCAATAGCGGCAGGGCCACCTTTCCTCAGAGCCTCTCGTTCCACGGCCTTCTCGTAGTGAGGGTTTCCAGGGCCAGGAGGATAGAGATGTGCAATCATGATAGGAACAGGAGGAGTCGGTTGATTGAAGCGTGCCATGAGCTGACATTGTTTCTCGTATACTTCCTTCATCTTGGTATTCCTGAAATGATCTGAGATCTTTTCCAGGTCGTCTCGCGTTCCGTTCAGAAGAGCAACGCCAATGTGTGCTTGTTTGAGGGCACCGACATCGTTCGTCCCATCACCGCACATAAGAGTTGTATAGCCACAGTCCCTAAGTCCGATGAGGATATCCTCCTTTTGCTTAGGAGAAACACGAGCATACACCCAAGCGTGACGCAGGAGCTGAAACCAAGCTGGTTGATCCTTGAATTTGGCCAATGCAAATCCAGTAACACAAATATCCTTAGTCTTCAAGATTTCCGGGTCAAGGGGCTTCGTGGGGTCCACAGCAATACTGACTTTGTCGTCAATGCTGCGCCAGACGAGGTTTTCGCCAGATTCGTCGTGCTCAGGCGCGTCCAAGACAAGACAGTCCCGGTCGACGATTTCGACTTCACGGGCCACGTGTACTGCGGTAAGAGGGTTGTCGCCAGTAATCATTACGACCCGATGGCTGCTCTCGTTAAGCATCCTCACGGCTTGCTTGGCGTCATCTTTGAGAGGACATTGCAAAATCAAGAATCCGGCAAAAGTCAAGTCAGATTCCACTTCTTCTCGCTTAAGGTCATTGATGCGGTTCATGCCGAGCTCTGAGTCGTGGGTAATGAATTTGTACGCAAGAGCGAGCACACGTCCTCCATTCCTAGTGAAGTACTTGAATGTCTCTTCGTATTGCGGTGGTACGTCAACCAGCATTTTCCGGATGGTCTCTGGGGCACCTTTAACTCCAGCGAAGGTGCTCTTGGTTTTCTTCTGCGTCTTCTTGTTGGTGAGAAGCACGGTGGCAACAGAACTTTGTCGCTTGAGAGCTGAAGAGAATTGGAAGCGTCGTCGAATTTGTACTAGATCGGCGTGATACGGTTCTTGGTTGGCCTTTGCTGAATGCTTGCTTGTGAGTGTATCATGAGCACCAACAGTCCAGCCGAGAGAAGTAATGGTTGCCTTTTCCATTGGTTCACCGACGATTTCTCCTTCGTCCAATTTGACCAAAGCATGAGCAGTTGCCAGAACTAGAGTAGTTTCGGTACCCACGTCAAGGACTGGTGTGACCTGTGTATGCGCGCCATCTACGGTCTTGATTCCGCTCTGGCCCAGTGTGAGACCAGCAATGCCATCTACAACAAGATCTTCGCCGGTAAGGGTTCCAGTCTTATCAAAACAAGCAACGTCGACTCTACCGGCGAATGGTATCCGGAAAGGTTCGGTACAGAAGATAGCATACTTGCTCAAGGCTGCCAGACTGGTGTTAACAGCGAGACTGAGCTCCATTGGTAGTTCCGGAGGCACGACGCTGGTGATAATGATAACACAGTCCAGCATGAGCTTAGAACGCTTCCTGTCCCTGGCGACGCCTTCCTTCCACACATACCAGGAGGCAGCAATGGCGAAAATCAAAAGGAACAGAATGAAGAAGAGGGCCTCGACGTTGTTGGCGGATACTCTCTCAGTGGAGTAAATCATAGTCCGAACAAGGCTTCCTTGGCTGGTCTCGAACCCAGTCTTCACGACAACTGCGATTGCGCCCTTGTCCGGGGGTGGAGGTACACCAGACGAAAGCCTAGAAACGACATCGGAACCATCTTCAGCAGATATTCCATGAGCGACTTGTAGGACCTTAGTTCCTCCGTAAAGGAAGGCGTTTTTATCCAGTCCTTCCGGTTCGATTAAAGCGTCTGCGGGACGAAGTTGAATCGAGTCTTTGAGCACTGGCGTACTCTCACCCGAAAGCATGGCCTCGTTTACAATAGCAGATCCTTCGATCAAGATCATGTCGCATGCCACACCACTATCTTCCTTCGTCCTTCCCACTGATACCAGGTCTCCAGGTAGTAGCTTATCGCTTTGTATTTCTTCCCATTTCTTCTTCCTGTATACCAGAAGGTCATAGGGCTTGATGCTCATGCCGCGGAATTCGTTCAGAGTACGTTGCCGTTGCCAGACCACCGTGCTCTCGAAGACCACAAGCATGAATAGTGTGAATAGCGAGTAGTACCAGTAATCGTCCAACATCCATAGTCCAACACAGAAGACTTGGAACACGAAGAAGGGCGCGACAGAGTGCTCCTTGAACAGCTCTGTAAATGTAGGGACAGGGATGTCGAAGGAGTTGTTTCCATAGTGTTGCTGGAGGCGTTCAATATCGACAGGGGAAGTAAGACCACGCGATTGCTGGAATGTCTTTAGGGCAGGCTTCGGTTCGGCATCGATGGCGTAGGCGAGAGGCGCGAAAGAGCCTTTCTCGGGATCGTATAGGAACCGACGTTTCTGGAACAAGAATGAGAGGTTCTGCTTCCCTCCAACGTTGTCCCGGTCGAGGGAGCAGATTTCAGCGGATCCTGCGTTCGCCACGGGAATAACCTTGATGAGTTTGGCAGATCGAACGTCGCTGGCTTTGGTGGACGTGAAAAAAGATTTCAGGTCCACATTCCAGTGTGTGCTAAGCCATACCAGCGCTTGGATAGTGAAGATGCCGCCTGACCAGACGAAAGTCCATTCTTGGGACTGGAGGTGCTTTTCGTATCTTTCCGCCGAGAGATAGACGGCGAAGAAGGCGGGCCAGATGACTAGAAATGGCCAGACGTACGTGTGGAGGGCGAGCGGTAGAGGGTCATGCAGACTCGCCGCCTTGATCTGCGGGTTGTCGACGAGCGGCATGGTGGAGGGTTGTCGAAGTATGGCGATGTTTAGAAATGTCAAATGTGTCCCTTGACCTCATTTCGCCAAGGCGGCCAACGGACAATCCCGTCCGAGAATTCACTGGCGTGCTTTCAGGGTGGGGGGTCTCTATCACGACATCACCACGTCAAAACACATGTCTAGAGATTCTTATGGACGAGCTTAATTACCACCCCCCTATTCTCTCCGCATCACCCCCCTTTTCTCTTCCTGCCACCCCCCCTACATCTAGCCTAGCGCCGGCCCGTATTAATATTGTTCCACCAATCATATTCACTCACTATTTGTGCTCAATAAGGAATTTACATCAACTGCGCACTCGTAATGCATCAACACCACGTCCTCTACATCACCACCCTCACCGCCATACCGCTCCGGCCGCCCCCCTGGGGCCGCCATGCATCCGTAGATGAGGGCATGAAGTCCGTCAACAATTGGGCAAAGAAGGAAGGATACGCGATCGTCAAATACAACAATAAAATGGACAAGCGCACTCCACCTCAGGTGCGGAAGGTGCTT
>NW_022985437.1:1613838-1702760 GCF_010093595.1 Mytilinidion resinicola
ATTAATACGGGCCGGCGCTAGGCTAGATGTAGGGGGGGTGGCAGGAAGAGAAAAGGGGGGTGATGCGGAGAGAATAGGGGGGTGGTAATTAAGCTCGTCCATTCTTATTTGCATGAACAGTTCCTTATCCCGCAACTTCGCTAGTACGGTCTTCGAACATAAGTTGAACACCACGTGGTCACTGGTTGAACGCCACTCTAGCTGACATACATTGCTAGGGTCGACCTCTTTAAAGGGTCCAGTTAACGAGCTAATCGATCTGGAGCAACTGAATGCCAATTACCGTATTGCCGGCACAGGATCTAGGTATTTTCAGATTACTGAGAACGTGTTGAAGCGGCGCGATTACTGTCAAAGGTAGCGCACAGGAAGGAGTACCGCACAGCTCCGCTAGGGCTTTTGCGAGACGCGAGTCTGTAACCTATAGTCGCTCTCGTATTACTTGAACTATATGCTTCTTCCACGTAGCTCTTCATCATCGTTTTCTTCCCCCAACACAGACGTCGTTGAACTCATCTTTTCATCGCCTACATCTCATCACATTCTACCTCTTCTTCCACTCAACTCACAGCCGTCAAATTCACTCTACCAATCCACCCACCTTCCACTAACCTCTGCACACTTTTTTCCATCTGAAACTGTACCCCCAATCCCACCTGTCCAAACCACGGCGCAATTGGACCTGCCAGCACTACAAAAGGTACCTCGACTTCATAAACGTGGTAGTTCCATGGGAACTCCGCACCAGGCGCCGCATCTAAATTGCTCGGTGGCAGCGATCTCTGCGCATACGGCGAGCCAGCAGGCGACATGAAATTTCCGCGTTCACTTCCGAAGCGATCGAGCAGCGTACCGCGCTGGAGCGTCATATTTGCAGCGATAGGCGCGCCGATGGTGCTGGTATGGAAGCCATTGAGGATCGGGTAGACGAAGAAACCGGTGGTAGGGTCCGTGTAGCGGGCGAGGAAGTCACCGGGACACATACCGCCGAATCGGTGGTAGGACGAAGCGCTTCCTGCGAGCGATGCCAGGGGGAGGGCGGTGGGGAGGGAGACGGGGCCTAGGCGGGGGTCCCCGCAGATGTAAAGGGTTGAGTTGTCGGTGGAGTTCGTGCCGGCGCAGAAATTGGGACAGTGGGAGGGGTCGGTATCAATCTGAGGGGGTCAGGGTAGGATAGCATTGCGGAGTTGGCTGGAGTCTACTAACATCTCGTCGGTTTATGGGATGGCGCTGGCGAGTGGGATAGGGTGCAGCAGCTGAAAAGCATGCGAAGAGCAAAGAAATGAGAGCGAATGAGTTGATCATTTTGGAGAGTAATGATCGACCATCAAACCACACTCTTCGTCTGGGCTGCAGAAAATCAGGCAAGTATACAGCCCTTTCATGCGAGCGCGACTGCTACTTTATATCAATGCTATAGTTCCGCTCTAGTGGCACACAAGGTACAATGCGAGGTGGTCCAAAGCTAGTACAGCTTCTTGCTGCTACCCAACTATGGGTACCCCAGCTTAGGTAACTTGGCCTCTCGTAAAGCACTACACACTTCGCCGTTTGTCTCACCGGCTAAGAGTTGTTTTATCCTCGTATGGTGTTTGCTCGGCGAGGTCGAGGGCTGAATCGCGCTGACTTCAGCTCTCTCCATGAACAGCTTGGCACGCACAGCCGCTTCCAAGTTCTTACCGCTTGACCTTCGGATAGCGCCTCTAGAGGACTTTAAAGTTCTTGAATAATAGAAAGTGGTCAATATGCAATCATATTATGGTGTGGTGAGCTTTGTCGCACGGTCTACCTCTTCATCTGATATTAAAGCACTTCCGCCCACACCAAAACTCCGACACACACCCAGAAAGAAAGAGAAAATGCCACTAGACGAGGCCGTGGAGATTTTGTTATTACTAGTAGCGCATTTTACGAGAATTGGTGAATGTTCCTTCGCTTCTATAGTTGCGTTTGCGTTGTAAGAGTAAAGTTATGGAGAATAGACTGATGAGGTACGGAACTTTGGAGAAACTTACTCACCTCTCCGCTAGAAACAAACCAGTAAGAAAGCAGCCCCGATGCATGTCTTTGGCACTGCATGGGGTAACTGAACTCATACTGAAACTCGGAGAAAGATCGTCGTTATTATGTGGTTACCCGAAAAAGCAACCGTCTACAAGTTTTATCATGTAAAGCACCTCAATCAATAAAACACATTGCTTCTAAAGCCACGATAGGCCTATTTGGTATTCAAAATATAAAGAATGCTCAGTGAATTCGTTGACTTCGATTTGTCGAGGTGCCAAACTTAGCTAAAGAGGGACCAATCTTTCGACCTCAGTAGTCGGAGCATATTACAGTTCCCATGACTTCTTTTTCAAAGACATAACTACGACGGCAACAGCGTTTGCGAGTCTTAAGACGATTGAGCTCCAGGGCTCATTCAGACATGTCCAATTACACGCGCCAATTACAAGCTCCATGTTCAACGTTGAAGCAGCGGTGATCGGACGGAACCGGTGCGGAATTGAGGGGATCCACAATGCTCCAAGAGCGCCAGATCTATTTTAGACTCGCACCCGTCGGTCAGGTTCCGTTGAGCCTCAATGTTATGTGCATCGGGGCATCTGGTAGGTCGTGAACGAGGAGGTGGATCAAGATCCCCCTTCACCCGCCACTTGTACACCTCAGGCGCACCAGTGAGAAGCCAGGCTCCCGTCGATGCTCCACGTCTCCGGCGACCAGTCCCATGGGCCGGAGATTCGCGGGATGTCTGAGTAGCTGGGTACAGAGGTTGTCAATTGGGAGGCCGGTGAACAGATGAGGAGGATGAGAAAGCACAGCGGTGTCTGCGTGGGCGCTGGAGCGCTGGACGATGACCTGAAAATTTGACCCGCAGCAAAATACCGCGTGGGTTGCGCTGCACCTGGCTAAGGAAAAGGCGCCCCGTCTCGCGGCGGCGGGCATGTAAGACCGCTGTTTATTGGGGCAGATGCCGCTTATCTAGTCGTGAAAAGCAACGACAAGGGTGAGCTCCCCATCTCGTCCGGGCGTCATCGCAAGCAACTTTTTAACTGCGCTCACCACCACCCCATTTCGCCCTCCCTATATCCATATCTACTCGCCCCCGCCATCTCAAGGCTCCTCTTTCCTCGAGGACTCCCAATGGCTTCTGCGATGCGCCCCTTTGTCGCCCACTCCGCCCTGGCCCAGCTCCAGCACGCCGGCCGCCGTACCTTCACCACCGTCCGGCCCTCAGTCATTGCCAACAGGGCGCGCGGAGCTTCGCGTCCCGTTTTCCATCAGATCGCCCTACGCCAGTCCATACGGCGAGCCTCGACGGAGAGCCCTGCTGCCAAAGCCGCCCCGAAAAGGAGATTCGGCGTGCTGAGATGGATGTGGAGAGCGACCTACTTGTCCGTCCTGGGAGGTCTTGTATACACTGGCTATGGCATTTGGGTGATGCGGAACCCCAATGACCAGCCGGACCCTGATCCAAGCAAGAAGACACTGGTCATTCTCGGAACCGGCTGGGGAGCTGTATCGCTGCTCAAGAAGCTCGACACCGAGAACTACAACGTCGTAGTGGTGTCACCGCGCAATTACTTCCTCTTCACACCCCTGCTGCCCTCATGTACGACGGGCACCATCGAGCATCGCTCCATCATGGAGCCCATTCGGAATTTCCTGCGTCACAAGAAAGCGGCCGTCAAGTTCTACGAAGCCGAAGCCACAAAGATCGATTACCAAAAGAAGGTCGTGTACATCAGCGACAAGTCGGAAATCAAAGGAAACTCGAGCGCGACACAGGTCCCCTTTGACATGCTTGTCGTCGGTGTTGGAGCCGAGAACGCTACTTTTGGTACTATTACCCGAGCCCATGCTAATGAATCTCTTAGCTAATGTATTATAGGTATACCCGGTGTGCGCGAGAACGCCCTCTTTTTGAAGGAAGTCGGGGATGCCCAGGCAATCCGAAAGCGGATTATGGACTGCTGCGAAACTGCCACATTCAAGGACCAGTCACAGGACGAAATCAGGCGACTACTACATATGGTGGTCGTTGGCGGTGGTCCGACTGGTGTCGAGTTCGCCGGAGAGCTCCAGGATTTCTTCAATGACGATCTGAAGAAGTGGATACCAGACATCAAGAGCAACTTCCACGTCACCCTTGTCGAGGCTCTTCCAAACGTACGAGATGCATACGAGCCTAATAAACCTAAGCTAACAGATCACAGGTTCTCCCCATGTTCTCCAAGCAACTGATTGAATACACTGAGAAGACTTTCAAAGAAGAAACTATCACTATCCGGACGAAGACCATGGTAAAGAACGTAACCGACAAGTACATCGAAGCCGAGTCAGTCGGTCCTGATGGCAAGAAGGTTTTGGAGAAGATTCCCTTCGGCTTGCTAGTCTGGGCAACGGGTAATGCCCTGCGCCCCGTCGTCAAGGACCTCATGATGCAGATCCCCGCCCAGAAGGACTCCCGCCGTGGCCTTGCCGTCAACGAATACCTTGTCGTCAAGGGAACTGAGAGCATCTGGGCCGTAGGTGACTGCGCTGTTGCCAACTACGCCCCCACCGCCCAAGTGGCCGCTCAAGAAGGCGCTTTCCTCGCCCGCCTTTTCAATCAGATGGCGAAGACGGAGGAGATCGACCAGGAGCTGAAGAAGCTTTCAGCCGCCCAGGAGACCGCCCCGAACAAGGAGACACGTGACCAGGTCTTCACCGAGATCAAGGAACTGCAGAAGCGGCTCCGCAGGGTCAAACAGATGGGCCCATTCGAGTATTCGCACCAGGGTTCGCTAGCCTACATCGGGTCTGAGAAGGCCGTTGCCGATATCAGCTGGTTGACTGGCAACTTTGCGACCGGAGGAACTCTGACCTACTTCTTCTGGCAGAGCGCGTATCTGAGCATGTGCTTCAGCAGTGAGTCCTCCTTTCCCAATATCAATGCACTCGAGAAAACGCCATACTGACCACTAGCACAGCTCGTAACCGCATCCTCGTGATCCTAGACTGGGCGAAAGCCAAGATCTTCGGCCGCGACGTGTCCCGAGAGTAGATCGCCCGTCCACCCTCCTCCACATCCTTCCAAACCCCCTCCGCCACCTCCTCGCTAAGCCAACTGGTTTGTAGAATACCCTTTCTACCTTCTTAAACACCTCCTGTAATGCTATATCTTCACGCCCTTTTACCTCTCTGTCTTCCCTGGTCTGGCTGGGTTAGAACTGCGCAACGAAACTCTCTATAAACACGGAGTTTAGCCTTTTTCTTCTTTCGGCTTTGTTCATCTCCGAGTCTAGGCGATTTATAGACAGATTGGCGGAGTTGGCTAGACTCTCTGCGTATAGGATCGATCTGGTGACTGTGTATATTCGAAGCGGAATCATGATCTTTGTTCGCTATTGAAACATGTCTGAGCAGTGTGTGAAGTGACTGATTGCTGAATGTTGCTAAGGGAGCCAGAAAAAAATAATCACACAGTACCCCTACTCCGTCTACGCTCTACGTACAGGACAAACGCCATGAGAAAATCCGAAATCGCTGTGGCAATCACAAGACAAGAAATACGGCCAGTCGCACCGAACCGATGCTTGAACGCTCAGATGACCGGCCTGAGACTGACGATAAAACCACTCTGATGCCCTCTAACGCTCATCTCAATCAACTCTGCAAAAGCTTCGATACGCATCCCAAAACACCCATTCTAGATGGCGAACTCGCTCAACCAATGCTCGACTACTATCCTTCCCTCGCCGAAGGCTGGCTTGTCCATGCGAACAATGATGGCAGCGTGGCTGTGTCTATGATTATGAATGTAGACCGGGTATTTTCTGAATCCAACGTCGTCCAGTGCTTGGATCATCGCAAACTGATCCGGCGTGAGCGCCAGCGTCGGAAACTCAAGCGAGCGGACCAGCTGCTGTTTCTGCTCGACAATTGAGTCGTCATCACCCGCGCTGTTGTCAGTAACTTTCGCCATCGGCGAGGAGTCAGCGCGTAAGAGTGTGGGAGAGCTGGGCGCGCTTCGCGGTGACGCTAATTCCTCGCTCCCTGCTGGGAGGTATTCCTGGCTTTGAAGGTTGTTCATGTTCTCGAACATTTCCTCGGCCTCGCGGCGCACGTCGTCGAAGATTAGCGGAATGCGGTAGCCGCCGATGTCGATGCCTGCTTTTCCAGATTCGTGCATGCGGATGCGCTGGCGGCTGCGGACGGATTGGAACCCGGAGTTGATCAGGAATATGACGGTACCAATTGGAATCAAGACGGTGAGGAGGGCTATAAGGGGAACTTGGCCTAAAATGGTGCGGGTGCTGTTGGTCAAGCGTGTTGAGAAGGCTGGTAAGGATCCGGATTCTTCTTTGGGGGAAATGGGATTATCCGGGTCGATGATGACTTGTTCAGTGCCTTCGACATAGTTGATCTTGATGTTCTCCAGGTCGACAAAGGGGTCGATTCGGGATATGCCGGTGGTGTAGTATACGGCAGATCTGTCGTTTACGATGTTGGCGTACAGGGATTTATGCCTGAATCTTGACAATGCTCGTATGAAGATGCTGTCTGGGTCTGCCAGGACCGATAGAAGCGGCCGCCCCGTATCTCGGAAAGAGTCAATAGTGAAGAGCTGTCTTCCTGACATAGATAGAGTCCTCGCCCCCAGCACATTCCAGATGTGGTTATGGTATCCAACAAGAGGGGTTCGGACGCCTAGATGGGGTGTTGCGAAGGTCGTGAAGTTCTTTGTATTATCAGCAAGTGCGCAGAGAGCTTCGAGCCGGGAAGACGTACGACTGGCTCCAATTTGTCAAAGTATCCCTTGTGATACAGAAGGCCGATTGCATATCTCGATACTAGACCACCTAGAGAGCTTCGCCCGATCAGCCGCATTCTTCTATGCAGAGAGGCCACGTACTATCCCACTATGCTAAGCTTCTTAATCTCAGTTCCGTTCCTGGCATGGTGTTCTAGAGTTTCCTCAATCTCCTTTGTGACGCGCTCTCCGCCCAATTCGATGCCATCATATGTGAAGCTCCCGGCATTGCGCTTGGCCACTAGGACGTGGAGCCGGTCTTCGGGATACTTTTCTCGGAGGCTCTTCGCAAGGTATTCAAGGTGCTGCGGGTTTCCCCAAAGTCTACGGCGAACAGTCAGCGATAGTCTTAGGTAGGCGAGCAGCAAAAGTACAGTGATTGTGCCTAGAAGGTCGGTCGCGTGAGGCCAGACGCACGATGATGCACGCTCGCAGCAGCTATTCTTACCCATGAACAAGGACGCATAAGTGATCGGCAGCGGTGGATTGGTGGCTCGCGGTGTCCATTCCTTGGGCGGGGGATGTCAGAATGGAAGAGTTTATGCTGCCGAAGGAGAAGGGGAGCGCCGTGGTGTCTTTAAGACGGCGGGTGACCTTTCGGTCGCCCGCTCTGCCCGAGACTGTGGCGTGAATGATACGGGCCGGGGCTGATAACGCCGCCTAGGTGCCCAGGTGTGACGCGGACGGACGAAAAGATCCAGCCACTCGGGAAGGGCCCGTCAGCCTTCCTGGAAGAGCCGCAACCACACCTCAGGGTCCAGCCAACAGCTATCACGAAAGAGAGCGAGAGTCGTTGCAACGGGCGCCGAGTGGAAGGGCAAGCAAAGTGACTGTTGACTGGAGCGGACGGCGCGTCCTTCTTATCTTCGACCCGCGGCACGGCTGCTGCAGTGCGCATTCCAGAGTTTCCCGCCAACAATCTCGGCCTTATCGAAAACACTGGCAAACGTCAATCAGTCAGACGCCGCTCTTCCATCACCTCGGGAGAGTGTGAGGCACGTGACTCAGCCCAGTCTCAGCTGGTCGGCCGCCATTCACCGCCAATCGAACCCCCCGAGTGGACCAAAGCCTCCACCACTAGCTGTCTCTCACTTGCAGCTGGCCTAGTCTCCAGGGAGGCATCGTGTCTTTCTTGCGTTTGCTAGCGACCAGAGCTCCCTCACCCCACAGCATATTCACTCTGCAGCCTTGGGCATCACCGTTTGTTGGCGTCCCCACGTCTTGGCAACGTCCGCCGAACTTCGGCCCCTGTTTCCCCGGGACCTAGATAGAGCATCGGCATAGCATCCAAGATGTGGCCCACCAAATGTCTATTCCCCAACGTACCTTGTCCGGAGAAAGACACGTGCCGGCTGCCCAATTGCATCTTCAGTCACGATGCTCCCAGGTCACCTCCGACCGGACCACGTCGTCGGGGAGCCATTGGTACCGGCTCAAGTCACCCCTATGAACATGGCGATCTGAAACGACGAAGACTTGATAATGGTACCAAGGCCCCGGTCTCAGCAGATGACTCCCCCAGACAGCCAAAAGTAGAGCCAATACCGTTTTTTGGGTTTGTTATGCCCAAGCCAGGCAACGGCACTCCTAGAAGAACGATAAATGCAGGGGCTGCTCGAGACAATGCACCGCCAGTATCCAAGACAGCTCTGCAGTCGGCGAGAAGAAGCATATCACCCCCACCTACCTCTGCTTCCAGAAAGACAGCACATAGGCCCCCTCAGCCGATCAAAGATGAGCCGAAAGAATCCTTAATGCCACGAGACGTACCCAAAAAGCCGGCTGAATTCACCGTTCGTCGTCAACTGATCATTCTTCTGCATCAGTACCTGGTCAAGCTCAACGGCGAGGTGCAAAAGTTATCGGGTCCAGATCACAAACCCCTTCACATGACCGAAAATGAACTCATTCGATTTGCTCTTGAGATAGAGGAGAAGATAGCTCTGGATCAGCCATTGGTCTATTCTAACATCATGAAAATGCGCATCATGGCATACAAAAAGATGACCGTCGTGGATTGGGTAAAGGAACGGCACGCAATTCGGGAGTCCAAAAACAAGAAAGATGAGCCAACAGAAAAGAAAGTCGAGCCAGTGGTCACCGGTCTCAGTCCACACGAAGAAGTCATGATGCTTGAACGTATGGTTGCGAGGCAGCATGGATTAGACGCCCATGGTTATGTTACCAAAGCACCAACGGAGGAAGAGATCAGGACGGCTCAAGCAGGCATCGACGCTGCGCACAACTGGGAGGTCTGCGACCGATGTACCTCGAGGTTTCAAGTATACCCAGACCGGCGCGACGACGGGGCTCTCACAACGGGCGGGAAATGCATCCACCACTGGGGACGAAAAGTCTTTCCGAAGAAAGAGAAGACCGACTCACTCCGTCCGCAGCCGCTATACTCCTGTTGCAACGAGCTTATTGGGTCGCCCGGCTGCACTGTTGGAGATACCCACGTCTTCAAGATATCAGAGCCTAAACGGCTTGCAGCGGTGATGCAGTTCGAAGAAACAAAGTTCAACGAAAACGCTAAACCAAACACAGCTGTCTGCTTTGACTGCGAGATGGGCTATACATGCTACGGTCTCGAACTCATTCGCCTCACAGCGACATCCTGGCCCTCTGGTGAACCCCTAATCGATGTCCTCGTGCGCCCTGTCGGCGCCATTCTCGATCTCAATACTCGTTTCTCGGGTGTGCACCCGGCGCATTTCTTCGATGCCCCAGAATATGGCCCCGAGAAGGTGTCCAAAGATCCAAAGACACTTCACATTGTTCCCCACCCAGCTGCTGCTCGGGATCTCCTTTGCTCCTACCTTTCAGTCAACACGCCGCTGCTTGGCCACGCTCTCGAGAACGACCTAAATGCCGTCCGCCTCATCCATCCCACTATCGTAGACACCGTGCTCCTCTTTCCACATCCTGCTGGGCTTCCTATCCGAAATGGGCTCCGCAGACTCACAAAGCATTATTTGGATTGGGACATCCAGCAAGGCGGTGCCGCCGGGCACGACAGTTTAGAAGATGCTAGGGCTACGGGTGAACTAGTGAGGTTCAAGGTCAAGCGAGAGTGGAAGCAGCTACAAGATGAGGGATGGACGGTCAGAGACGGAGCATTCTATCCGCCTCTGCCTCCTGAAGCGCCAGGAGGTTCTCCAGGGGTATCATCGGAACCCGCTTCCCTACCGGAGGCCGAGGAAGTCGATTACTCTGCACGCAAGAAGAAACGCAAGAGGACCGTGGCACAGCTGGATGGTGCTGCTGAGGAAGACGACGATGACACGGGGTACAAGGACTTGGACAAGGGGCCTGAGAAAAAGGTCGAAGAGGATTTCGGGAGTTTGTATTGAGCTTATCACGCCATTTGGTATATCCGTCTTGAGGAGATCATCTGGGTGTCCAATTGCTGCACTTGAAGCCTGCGTGTAGTCACAAGGGCGACCGGAATCACTGATCTGGATAAGCACAATTGGGGATATTATATAGTTCCATTCGGGTTTGTTTGGTAGCGGAGTGACTCCACTGACAGGACGAGACTATTTATGAACTGTAGTTCTGTAGATATCTTTGCCCATAATCTAAACTGTTGGTGTCAATTCAAGTGGCATCCCCTTTTGGTCATAGTCCAATTTTCTACGCGGGGATATCGTGCGGCTCGTCCTAGTCTTAGCCGCAATCGTGAAATCGTATGATGCTAGGTGGTATGCCTTGGTGGTGTCCCTTTCCCAACGCATATTCCGTTACATCTACTATACCGAGTATGGTAGTCCTCGTGACGGCTCAACTCGATGTGATACTCCCGAGGGCTCCACTCCAACCCTCATCCCGGAACCTTCATCTCCAGATGTTCCATCGTACATAACTCAGTTCTCCCGCTCTCGCTCTCACCCCTTCACCCCTTCTATCCCCTGCGCCCCCTCCAAGCTCTCGCTCCCGGGCATATCAACCACATCCACATCCAGCTCCCTCATAACCCCAATAACCACCCCCACGCTCTCAAAGAACCCGTTCACCGCAACCCGCAGCATGCGATTCGTGGTCGCAGAATACGAGACTTGGAGCACATTCTTTTCTGCAGACTCTGCGGCTTTGTCCGGGGTAACGAGTTCGAATGAGCGGCGCACTAGGGGCGAGAGTTCTTGGTCTACGGCGAGGGCGCGCAAAGCGGTGTTGGCGAGAGAGGGGGTGGGGAAGGGGAGGTGGAGGGTTCTGTAACCGTTAGCTCATTGTTAGGCGTAGGATGAAGTAGAGATAGTGCATACAGCTTGCAGGGGAATTCGTCGGCCATGTTGGTGATGTTTGAAGTGTGCTTGGTGGGATGGTGTTGAATTTCTCGGCTGGACTTGCACCAAAAAAGCGCCAAGCCGGCTGGCTCCACGCCCCGCGTTTTGGTGAATGTCATAGCGTCATGATGCATCATCGTTGCTGTGAGACTCTTCCCGAGGTCCAGGGTCTAGTGACATCGTCATGGGCGCTCATGTTAGGTAGCTTTGCGTTTAGTTCAATTCAACCCACAATTTCCAATTTCCATCATAGCAAGACTCCAACCCTTTCACTCTACTCTACCTCACTGATTTCGCTCAATTGACTCCATCGTATCAGCCAACCGCCATGGCCACCCCGTCTCCCTCCGAGTTCCTCACCTTCTACCGCCGCATTGCTCTCTCGTCCACCCTCCGTCGTCCCCTCACAACCACACGCCCACTCGCTAGCCGCCCGTTCACGCTCTCCACACGTCTGCGGATAGACTCGTCCGCAAAGACGGACAAGTACCCCGACGATGAACACGCGACGAGCAAGAAGGACAAGCTAGACGTGCAGTCGCATTCGGCGCATTCGGGGAAGAAGTACGTTTGAGACATCCAGAGTTTGAGTGCTCAAAGCTCGTAGTTGAATCTGATTTTTCTCAATTGATGGATGCTGATTTATTCTGTTTAGTTCGAAGGCGACTGGCCAAGGTGGTACTGCAACGGAGCAGTCGGACAGTCAGGGCGCTACCACGAAGGCGAAGAAAGACCATCCTGAGGCGCCTGATACAGTGATTGGGATGCAGGATGAGAGGGGTGGGAAGGGTGCTTGAGAGTTGGGATTGACATGGCAAGGTGGCTTGTATTCGTCGGAATTCATGTTCGTTGTTGTGGTGAACCTGGGGAAGAGAGTAGGAGTACGACCTTTTGACGATTATGAAGTCAGGAAAGATGGAACTACTCAATGAGCTTCTGAGGCATTAATTATCCTACTTCAGGCCAAACTAACAAAATTTCGGTAAAATCCCACTGACTATATCCATTCTTGTGTTCTTGCGCCTCGATTTGTGCTTCTTGTCATCTAATTAATTGTTGATATCCTTTCATCCCAAACACCTAGCTCTTTCATTTCGTCCACTATCCCGCAGTGCTAACCGGATCCAATACCTGCCGAACAACAGCTATATCTTCCAAAGGGCAAAGTAGTGAAGTAACAGAGTGCCATCGCTCAAAAGGAAGTTGGAAATATGATGCTAAGATTCCGGCTACTGGTGAACCCCGCATTTCGGATGTCAACAAGGTTCCCCGGAATCTACTAAGGATGCTCCCCGGATTGACGCCCTAGTTCTTTCCACCATCGTCCCGGGTTCCACTCAGCTAAATATCTAAGAAATGATTACATAGGAATTTCTTAAGTATAGGCTAAATTAACCTCAGCATACAGTTTCAGCCTATTCGACTTTCCCTCCATTACTATGGATACCAGAATACTCTTCAAGATGAGCTAGAACCATTTGTTTGCGGTAAGATCGAAGACTGCAGTCTCAAATGCCCCGGAGGCGTATCACCCGGCGCTCCGTAAACCCTGGAGCACACTTTCTCCTTCCCCGGGATTGGTAGATATTAAGTGCTTCGAGCTATGCACTCTAATAAAGTGATGGAGTCGTGCTCTTGATCAATACACCAGTCCTCTTTCCATACTAAAGCCATGAAAATCCATCCATCAGCTCAAGGCATATCTCTTGCAATCCGCTCTTTGGATAGCTCAATCACCCCTGCTCTTACCGACAAGTCAGCTATTGCGGCTGCCGAGGTCGTTCGTCATGTAGTAAGTATTGATGAACGCAATCTAGTGAATTATTAGTTAACACATCCAGCTTACCGACTTGCTCAAACGCCAAGGTCCAGCTATAAAGCTGTTGCAGGATCTCATTGCTGATGGAGAAGGCCTCGAAAGGGATATTCTTGACTTGACCAATAAGAAATCAGCAGAAGACGTAAAGATACCCCTGCCGAAAGACTTTGAAGGTCTTGCAGAAAGGCATGAGCAACTGACCAATCGCATTGTTGACTTGTGCTCGCATCTTTCTGCCACCGACAATCATCACGCTCCGGCTCTACTCCGACGAGCGGCTGAGTGGGAACATGCGTACTATGCCAAGATCCCAGCCGTGCAAGCCCCGTTGTACGGTGAAGATGACGGCAGTGTTGAGAAGAAAGAGTCAGCTCCTGCACTTTCCAAAGATTACCTGGAGAAGTTTCTCATCTCGCAGAGGGGTGATCTCAAAGTCTCTTCCTTTGCACCTATGACCGGTGGACACGGAAAGCAGACGTACGTCTGCGATGTCGAATACGATGGCGGCAAAACTGAAGAAATCGTAGTCCGAAAGATGGATCCCGCGCCAATTGTGCTTAGGAGTATGTATCTGGTCGAGCAAGAATACTTCTTCCTCAAATGCCTCTCGAAAACCGACTTCCCATGCCCCAAACCATTCGATCTGGCAAGGAAGGACGACGGCATTGATGGAAGCTTCTTCACCATGTGCCGAATGCCAGGATCTGGGGCCTCGATGTTTCTCAAGACCGGCGAAAAGAGCTTTTCGGAGAAAATGCTATTACAGCTTGCGGAGCTGCTTGCTAAGCTGCATGCAACTCCTCTAGATTTATTCGCTGAATATTTCGAGGTGTATGAAACACCAGAAGCGCTCTCGGAGACTGTTGAGGAGCGGTTCCGAAGGAGTATTCAGGGCTGGGCGGAGTATCTGGTTGACGTGCAGCATCTGCCGTCTCCCTACATGACTTGGATATTTGACTGGTGCGTGATGTCTTTTCCATGTAGAATTCGGAATTCGTCGTTCTTCAATTTTCCTTCTCTTCACGTTCACATCTTACACTAGTCACTGTTGTTGCTTCAATCATAAAGCTGACTGAATCAGGCTCAAACGGAACATACCTAAAGATACACGACGCCCTGTCCCTACGCACGGCGATTACAGCGTGCACAACATCTTAGTCGAAGACGACAACATAACAGCAGTGCTTGACTGGGAATGTGCAGACTTTGCATGCCCAGAGCTTGATCTTGCATACTGTAAGCCTCTCGTCTCGCAAGCAATGGACTGGGAAAAGTTCGTTCAACATTATAAAGATTGCGGAGGGCAGGAGATCAAAGAAGAGAATTTTGCTTTTTGCCAGGCTTATTCTGTCCTGCGAGTTGAATTGGCATTCAATCGAGCAACTTACGTGAGTAATAAGCATCTTGACGTATAGAATGACTCGGAAATCTGACAAGTGATAGAACCTTCAAAGTAGTCTCAACGAGGACATCCGCTTTCACATGGTCGAGCTCGGTTATCAGGCAATCTTCATGGGTATGGGTCTTACTTACACGGCACCTTCACCAGAGAAGCCAGTGGAGGGAATCGCTCAGGCCAATGGAACTTCCAAGGGCTTGAATCGCGAAGCTTCGAAACTCAACGGCGCATCGAAAGTAGATCCTCCCGCGGAGCTTCAACTAGGCGGAGGGAAGACACTCAAAGTCCACGGAGACGAGGCCAACGTCCCACAGAAGCCTGGACCGTCGAGGAACTGGCAGGAGAGTTTTGTCCTGGTGTGGTGGGATGAGGACAATAACATTGGTGGATTCCATCGTCTTGGTCACGAGCCCAATGCTGAAAGCGGTGCGGTCGCAACCTTATGGACGAACCTGATATCCCCAGATGGCATCTTCAAGCGCACTCAATCGATCCCGCTGCGTGAGAAAGATCATCTTCCCGGCGGTTTTGGTAGCGGCGATGACACCTGCACCGTAGAGTTCATCAACGGCGAGCACATCTGGACCATCAACGATACCGACACAACCGCTCGACTTGTCTTCAAAGACCATGGCCCCAATGTCGATTGTTTCCCGAAAAAAGGTGTGATGTCGACCGAGTTCGCAACAGCACATTTCGACGTTCCTGGAAACGTCTCTGGAACATTGACCATGAAGGGTAAAACCTACAACATCACCGGTCTTGGCCTCCGTGACCACGCCTGGGGCCCCAGGGATTGGGGCAATACCGTATACTCCCACCGCTGGGTTTGCGGCACTGCTGGACCCTCTTTCTCATTTGTTGCCGTCTCCTGGCATTCCACCAACGATGCGATTGCCAATTTTGGATGGGTCGTTCGAGATGGCCAAGTTATCCTAGCTTCCTCCATTGATCTCCTTACGTACATGGAGATGGATAGCTGTATCAACCGCGGCGGGCGGGTGAAGTTCACTTTGACCACGGGCGAAGTGTTAGATGTAGAGTGTACGGCTGTGCCAGCGAAGTGTCTGGTGTGCTATCATCACGACATCGCCTGCGTGGATCGGATTTGCAAGTTCATGTGCGCTAGCAATGGTACTAGTGGATTCGCAAACTTCGAAAGCAGTTCGAATATCCAGTTTGGGAAGAGGAAACCCATCGCGCTGGTCGGGGGCGTGATTGAGGATGGTTTTACGCCGGCTTGAAGTTGACTGATCTGCTGCCTCGCAAGGGCGACGAGCGACCTACTGATCCTTTATAATGTCTTCTATTTCCGTCTCTTTCCGGGGGCGTAGGGGGAGCGTCGCCATGATTGACGGCTACATGCCCTTGTTCTTGTTGTTCAATTCAGTGCTAAGATGTTAGCAACAATCCCGTCTCGCATATAAGCGTACTCCAGTGCACCATTACGAGCGCTTTGCGTAAAATGAACTGCCGATTCAAGGACTACATCGTCTCCAACAGGTATTATACAACTCGGTTGATCTACTGAGCATTCAGATCACGTGACGTGCTCTGGTAACGAAGGTAGCAATTGATGAATACTGCCGTTGCCGCGGTGGAATCGCTCGAGGTACAGACGGATGGCTTGGTTCTCCATGCGAGAACGTTTCTCAATCCACCACAACACGCTACCAGTCCGCACATACCATAGCGACAGCAATAAAAGAGCCACAGGGTCCTTCTCTCGTAATAGATTCTGGAACGTCGGCTGTGTTTGACACATGAAGATCACCATTCGAATGTCTGCGGACCCGCTGTCTGAGAGCCTCTGTAGCCGAGCGAGAACATGAGCTGCTACGAAGTATGGGTTGTTCTCTTCGTTGCTTGAAGCGCTCATGTTGCATACCTCGGCCAGGGCCGGGGGAATACTTTCCGCGCCGACAGGAGGCAATTCGAAATGCATCTGAGCATACTCGTGGGCCATGGCCCGGAAAATACCCCCAGGCCGCAAGGGATTGGTCAGATTCCATATGGTCCATTTCGCGTCGCTCAACCGAAACCACTCTAGATCCGACGGATTCGATGGTCGAAGTGGCCAGGCTTCTTGTGGGGTAGCTGCGTCAAAGGAAGCAATAGTCATTATGCCTAGCAGTGCTGCTGTGGCCCACAGAGGGTCTCGATCTGACAAGTCGATGGGTTGGGAAAGCTTCTGATTGAAAAGAAGAACGCCATGAAAAGAGTGGTGTGTCTCGGTTCTCGTCCGGTGGGTGCTTGTGGGCATATGTTGGTAGCGCTCGTGCGCCGCTGATACCGCAAGCATGGTATGCATCAAATACGGATTCTACCTAGTCAGCGGATTGACCCAACCAATATGAACAGAAGTGAGTAAGGATGAATGGATGGGACTCTCCCCTACCCTGAAGGCAATATACGGGATTTGATGCTGCCAGATCTTCATCATTTCGGTGCTGAATGAGTGGAGGGTACGCATCCGAAATCGCTCCAACCTAGCCATGCATTGCGCGTGCATCTCGAAGCTAGCAACACCATCGGAACAGACAACGGGCAGGCTTAACGGCGGAGGAAGGGGGCTTTTTAAGCTCAGCCGATTCGCCGTTTCAGATCTCCGGCATTGGAGTCCTGTTGCCAAATTCTGGAGGTCTGAAGCCCCTGCCACAAAATTGCACAATACGCCGTAATCCTTGCATCTCTGACACTGGGGCCTGGCCTCGTCACACTGGGAATATCAGCTTGGTGTCCTGCGAGTGGCATGCCCAACTCACCTTCACCCTCCGGAGCTTGCAGTTTCGGCAGCCGAAGCGCGATTTGCTGTAGGGCCTTCGCTTCCGTTTAGCAGACATTGTCGGAGTGGATTCCATGTTCCAGTTCCAGCAAATATCGGTTAGAATATCTTCCGGTATTCAGAGTCGATTGATGTCGAGGGCAGCACTGTTGCGATCGCCTGTCTTGCTGGTATCTCCGAATGCCGTAAGCATACGCTAACCGACGCTCGTCTCGTGGAACTTGTTGCAAGGTTATAATGTTTACTGTTTCCGTCTTGTCAATCATTGGCGGGGCGCCATGCGTCAGCGGATCTGCGGCGCTATGCCATTTGTCGCGTTGCTGAAAATGTCATTGGCGGAGACGTCTACTAACCCTCTTCGGCAATGTGCATAGACTAAATGAAATCCAGACATGTCACCACCACTACGGTATCAAGTAATCGCTCTGCATCCCCCCTCGCACTTCTCATTTCCATCCCTAGGGCTCGTTTGAACGGACCAGTTTCCCTCCAGCAAAACGCATATAAGGAGGGCATGTTCCCCAGGGTGCAGAGAAGTCAACCTGACTCCAAATTACTCCCACATATCCCTCGATCAAGTGCATTTGCTCTACTCTTCACTAAAAGTTTCTTTTGCCCCTACAAGCTATCATGCGCGTCTTCGTCACTGGTGCCTCCGGCCTCATCGGGAAAGCAGTCACCAAAGAACTTCTCAAGGGAGGACACACTGTCTTGGGGCTTGCTCGCTCCGAAAAGGCAGCAGAGGAGCTGACTGCCCTTGGAGCCGACGTGCAGAGGGGCTCCCTTCATGACCTAGATGTCCTGAAGGAGGGGGCCGCTGCGTCGGGTGGCGTAATCCACCTGGCATTCGATTTCGCTCACGGTTTCGCCAACTTCGCGCAGAGCTGTCAAACCGACCAGGCAGCCATTCGGGCCATGGCAGATGCACTCGCCGGGTCGAACTGTCCTCTGATCATCACCTCTGTGACGATGGTTCTCCCTCATGGCCGTGTCGGGAATGAAGACGACTCCCACGACACCTCATCGCCTATGACCGCTCTTCGTGGGGAGTCGGAGGTATTGGCTAAGGGTCTTGCTTCCAAAGGTGTCCGTACGGCGGTCATGCGGCTGCCACCAACCTGCCATGGCGACGGTGACGACCACATGTTCATGTCTACCCTGATTGCCACTGCACGTGAGAAAGGCGCTTCCGTGTACGTCGGCGATGGCCTCAACCACTGGCCAGCGGTCCACTATCTGGATGCGGCCGTTGCCTATCGACTGGCTCTGGAAAAGACGAGCGCTGGTTCGACATTCCACATCGTCGCGGAGGAGGGTATCGAGGTGAAGGACATTGCGCAAACGATTGGGGAAAATCTTGGCCTCCCGATCGAGTCGAAGTCTATGGAAGAGGCCCAGAGGCATTTCGGCCCGTTTGCTTCAATTATTGGTGCTGATGGTCCTGTCTCGAACAGAAAGACTCGAGAAGAACTGGGCTGGAATCCTCAGCAATGCACGCTTCTTGCCGATCTTCAAGATGGAAAATACTTCAAGACTTAATCCGTCTGGCAGAAGAATGGGGTTTCGAAAGCAATGGTGAAGTGAAGATCAGAGACGAAAAAGTCCCGAAGCGGTAGGCCAGTGTTGACAACGTACGTCATTCTTTAAGCAACAGAAAATCAAGCCATCTACGACTCGCTGAGTACGAGAACTTTTCGAGTTGTATGCTTATTTGCGTCGCTACTAGAACCTGTGCAAGACTTGCTTTCTGCCCATACATGCCACAGGGCATCAGCGGCTTCTTGACCGTGAGGATGGCCAGGATCGTTGTAATTTTTTCGCTGCGTCTCGGACACCTGTAAAGAGGTGGCCAGAAATGACGGGGCACTGTCCATAAGCTCATAGACTCACCAGGGAAGACTTGAAATGCTGATCAGTGGAAGAACACTTGGCACAGAGGGTTCTTCGCCGCGTAGAACAGGAAGGGAGGTGAGAACATATCACCCTTCATGAAAGCTAGAGCACAGCTTGGCTTCACCAATGCCAATTTGAATAATCGCCGAGGACGCTGCTGTAATAAAAAGGGTAGTTTTTGGCAAAGAGTGGTAGCTGAAGGGGAGGTTGATGGACTAGTTCTCGTGCTCGGCTCGGAGAAATCCCCTCCGGCCTCAACTCCACCTCTGCAGAAGTACAGAGGTTCATCATTATCCGTACAGGCTCCAATTAACATATTCTAGCCGATACTATTCGCTCTAGAATGAGATTCTTCGCGCAATCCCTGAAGGAAGGATAGGGTCTTTGTGTTCAATGGGTGGAGGTCACCTCTTGAGCCTCTTTCAACTGCCGACAGCACCACAGAATGCACCCAGTTTAACGGTCTTGAATGGCGCCAATTAGGCTCATCTTAGAGGCGATGACCGCACCAGAGTCATCTAGAGTGGCTTGGGAGATGGACTGTGACCGGTTCTATCCAGAATGGCTCTGCCCCTACAGGTAAGTCCTTGAGTTCTCTAGACCCTTCAAGATACTGACGTTTTCAAAGCGTATCAGCGAGTTTTGCACCTTTCGCAGTGCACAATGTCGTCCCATATACACCGTAACGCACCCTTCAGAGCGGAGCATCTTGGCTCCTTGAAACGCCCACAATTATTGCTGGATAAACGTTTCGCGGTAGACAAGAATGAGGCAATTTCAAAAGATCTCACCCCTCTTGAGGACCAGGCCATCAAAGAGATCGTGCAGACGCAAGTACAGTTGGGGCTCAGGGCTGTTTCGGATGGAGAGTATCGGTGGGTATATGTGTGGAGAAATAGTTTTTCAGAGCAGCGCTTACAAGCCGGGTCGGATAGGAGGCATATGTTCTGGCGAACCTTTATCCCTGGATTAGATGGGTTTGGAAAAATTCAGAACCCTGATATTGAGCTCTTCCGTCTTTATGTGCCTGACATTGCTGCCTTTACAGAATCGGGACATGAACCCGGAGAGACTGTAATTTGCACTGGAAAAATCAAGCATACAGGACAGAGCGCATATGTCGGACAGGTCGAATATCTGAAGACGCTGCTTCCGAAGGAAAGATGGGGAGAGATGAAACTCACCCTGGCCGCCCCGATCTACGGTACGCAGCGGGCAAAGTGTATCCGAAAGACGTGTAGAGGAGCGATGCGGGATATTTTAACGATATCGCAGCAGCGTACCAGACCTAGCTAGACATCCTCTACAAAGTGGGCCTAAGTAAAGTGCAAATAGATGACCGAGACCTTGCGTGTAGGCTCATTCCCTACTTCTTTCGATGATTTCTGCTCCGAGAAGATGATTGAGGGATGGAAGAGCGATAAGGACAACTCGACAACGATCAAAGAATTATTCCATGCTTACATCAATTTCTATAACGAGCGTATATCAAAGGCTCCCGCCTACATGCATATTGGCATTCATCTTTGCAGAGGTCCGTACCAACTGGGTGAATGTTTCCAGTATACTAACCATATCCAGGGAACTTTGTGAACTCTCGCCACTTTTCCGATGGTGGCTACGATCGTATCGCCACGAAGCTATTTCGAGATTTCAACGTGTCTACTTTTTATCTCGAGTATGACACTCCCCGCGCCGGGAGATTTGATCCGCTTCAGAGCCTGCCAAAGAACGAGAATGTCATCCTTGGCGTCATCACGTCCAAATTACCAGAAATAGAAGACAAGGAGGAGATGAAGAAAGCGCATTTACCTGGCTGCAGAGATGATTGCGAAGGGCAGTGGTCAGACAAAGGAGGACGCTCTGAAGAGACTCGGGGTCAGTCCGCAATGCGGCTTTGCGAGTCACGCGGAAGGTAACTTGATAGATACAGAGGTGATGAAGAAGAAATTAGCGCTCGTAAGGCACATTGCGGAGGAGATCTGGCCCGGCGAGCTTTAGAGGTAGGCTCTGATGATTTCTTGTGTAGCGATGAGGAGAATCTGGTAGCTGGAATTACTCCTGTTCCAATCCGAGAAGGCTCAAGTCAAGGTGAGGCAAGCGAGGCCTACTTCACTGCAGTCTAGTTTCCTAAAACTCCACCTCCTCTTCATTCTACAAGTGTGAATTCATGCGCCTTTCCAGAAACTGATGGCGTCGGCTCGTTGTATTACTGCCCTAATATGTACTATTCTGCACCACCTTCTGTTCCTCACAAAGAGTTGCATACCTAGTGAGATCAAAAGATTATAGGGAGCGCATCTTTTCCTTGTACTATAAGAACTGATCGACTTTGCGAGCTACTCGAACCAGGCCCGGCGGTCCCTGATCACCTACCTGGGCACCTCCTTATCAAGCCAGTTCCCGGGAGTAGCGTGTTACCGTCCACTTCTTTTTGTAAAGTCGATATATCACTAGCAGCTCTTCTTCTGCTTGCGCTGGCTGCGCTTTGGGCAGGTCATGAGGTGGTCGACTCCGTTTGCTGCGAGTTTCTCCGGTCTTGGCGCCGTCACCCAGAGCCTTCGGCCTCACCTGAAGCCCAACCACGGTTCAATAGGCTCGCTTGCTATTGTTCCCAGCCCCCCGAAGTCCAACGGTTTCTACTTCTCGCGACTCACCTCTGGCTTCTTTTTTTCCCTCTTACATACTTCTTTCGACTTACTTTGCTGCCCATCACCCGACTCACTCTGCTGCGCAGAACATCCAAGTCCCATCTGTACTTGTCACACGCCGCAGGCACCTCCTGATTCCATTTCGCTACACAAAATCAGCAACATGCCTCTCCTAGCCTCTCGCTATGCGACCGCTACCCGCACGCAGACTTCCCGAGCTCCAACTGGCACTGCAGCTAAGGTCATTCCCGTCTATGCTCCCGGCGCTGCGCCTGGTGGCGCGAAGTACACTCCGGCGAACGGAGCGCCTGTCACCAAAGAATCACTGCAAGCTATCAAGCGTACCTGGATGTATGAGGACGTTGTTGGACGTCCCTTGAAATCGTGGGTCACCTCGCGATTGAAGGATCCCGGCTCCAATGCCACCATCACTGGCGATCTTGAAGAGGTGGTGTCCTACAACTGGTCGTTCGATGATTGGAAGTCATCCCATGCGCCTGGTAAGTCTCACATCGACCGTCACCTAGTGACGACTACCGCGAGTGATATGTAGCCAAAATCGCATCTTACTTACGACTCTGACAGGCGCCCCACCGAAGTTCACTCCACCGGCGAAGCTGCCTGAGAGAATCCCACGCAACTCGGGCACCCACTATGTCAACCAAGACGCTCATCTCGAGGAGCGTTATCCATTCAAGCCCTTGTTCAGCGCTCTCGAGAAGACAAAACCGGATTATGACATGAAGGATGTCGATATCGTTGCCGACACCGGAACTTTCCTCACTCTGCTTGGGTTCCTTGATGGCCAAACCGAAGAGGACATTCGCATCGAACTCCACCTCGTTGAGAACACGCTCGTTCTTACTAGTCGCGAGCAGTATACGTCGGTTAATATCGACCCAAAGCGGGGAAGTCTGCGGCCTTACGAGCATAGCTTCCCAAAGCACTGCTCCGAGTTTCCCGAGAAGGAGAACGGTGCGCACACTCATCATCGAGCTGTTCGCTATACCCTCGGCGGTCTAAACTTCATCGTCAAGTACCAGCCCCATGCATTCTGCGAGGGCGGGGACTACGTCACGGAAGGAACGGTGTCAGACGCAGATAAGAAGCATAGCGCTGAGGCTCTGAAGGCCGAGAAGGAGGCACGCATCCGACGTTTGCAGGGACTAGATCGTACTGGCGGCGCGACTGTGAAGGTAGATACGACCTATAACGAGAAGCCCTCTTCCGAGCCTGCTGATGCTAAAATGGCTGCTCAGGACATCGAAACCCCGACCCAAAACAACGTCACTCCCACCGTCGCGCTCCCAGAATCTGATACCGCTTCTATCAAGTCCGTCGGCTCTAACGAGTCCGCTCAGGCCGGCACCCATTCGCGCAACGTCTCTAACGGGTCTGCATCCACAACCGCCTCTCTGCCCTCCAGCAAGCGCATCAAGGCACCCTGCTACGCCGAACTCACCGCCCGCTTTGAAGGCAACAAGTTCAAGGAAGAGCCCATCGACACCCCATACCACTTTCCGCGCATGTACTTCGGACGAATTCCAACTATCATTGTCGGAACCTACCGCGACGGCTCGTTCAGTTCGATTCAAGCCTTCGACTCCAAGCGCATGCTCAGTGAGTGGGAGGTTGAACGCCAGGAGGACCTTCGCAAACTGGTTCGACTACTCCGCGATTGGAGAGATGCGACGGAGCAGGCCGGCGGCAAGGCTGTCGCGCTGTGTGACGCCCAATTCTGGCCACTCAAGTTCGAAGTGTACAAGATGCAGTCACCCCGCGGTGTATTGGAGGAGGCAATGGTCAATAAGTTCTGGAAGAAGGCTCCGGCTGCGAAGACCGTTCTTCCCGAAGAGCCTATGGCTAAGGTTGCTGAAGAGACCAAGGCTGAGGATGCTGAGATGGCCGAGGTTGAGGAGACCAAGGTTGAGGAGACCAAGGTTGAGGAGACCAAGGCTGCGGAATGCAAGGCCGAAGAGACCAAAGCTGCGGAATGCAAGGCTGAAGAGACTAAGGCTGAAGAGACCAAGGCTGAGCAGTCCGCGGTTAAGGAGTCCAAGGCTGAAGAGGTCAAGACTGAGGAGACTGAGACAGATGTGATCAAGGCGGATGAGATGAATTCGGACGTGGTCAAGTCGGATGTGATCAAATCCGATAAGACCGAGGTCGAGGGGATCAAGGCGGAAGAGGCCAAGGCCGAGGGTGTTGTCATGAAGGAGTAAGCTTGGGCTGGTCTTCGGCTTCCTTTCTACTAGTCAAAATTGCATGGAATGTTGGTGCATGTTTGGTTCTGGATCAAATACACTTATCACAGCGTGGTTTATGTTTCTTTTGTTTCGAAGCTACACAAATGGATAACTCGATGAGAACTTTTCAAACTGCAATTGATTGACTAAGGAAATGAAGTGAAAGTAGCTACCCGTTGATGATCTTGTGCTCTCGATATGTGGTGATGAGCCTCGCGACAGCCATGAATCTATTCCTCTTTGCTAATCCCGTTGCGATCTCGTATTGCCTATCACCAGGCAAGCTATCCTTAACACTGTCATCATAGTCGCTACAGTCTGGATTTTCGCATGGCTTCGAAAACACACTCCAACAAGACCCCAGAGCCGAATCATCCTGCTCTGGGTTAGAATTCCCCCCTAGACGTTCATGTTCCTTGTTCGGTTGTCGTGGAAGTTCCAGATCAGCCCCGGCGTTAAGCAACAGCTGAACCATGTCGATTCTGCCATGCTCCGCAGCCAGTTCCAAGGCAGTCCTCGTTTCACGGAATCTGTATGTCTTGGTAAAGAAGCCAGCTGTCCGGGTGTCTCTCCAGCCAAGACCAGAGGATACAGCATCGACATCAGTTGCTGCTCCAGCCCGAATGAGCATTTTTGCAACTCTAAGATGCCCTTCACTGGCCGCGAGATGCAGTGCGGTAAGTCCTCGGATACCTAAAGGCCCATGAACGTCGGCTCCAGCGTCGAGGAGGGTCTGAACCATCTCAGGGCTGCCAATCTTTGCAGCGGTTTGGAGAGCGGTGAGATTTCCTGATCTATTTGACCACTCCTCGTAATGATAGGGGCAAGGCCAAGCGTTCACGTCGGCTCGGTAGTGTAAAAGCAATTTAGTAGCCTCTAGATTTTCTTGGAGAATTGATCGTACTAATGCTGTGACCCCATAGCCAGTATCGAAGGGGATGTTTGGATTGGCGCCGCGTTCCAGGAGCATACGTATGACAGCTGTATTTCCCCCTCTAACGGCAAACTCCAGTGGTGTCGCACAGAGTTCGTAATGGAAGTGCCGATCGAGACCGCTGTAAATCTCTCGGCGATTAAGAGCACCTCCAGCCTTCAGGAAGAAGTCAATCAAGTCGGTATTGAAAGTGTTGATAGCTGCTCGGAGGGGTAGACCGTAAAGATCTTCCTTGTCACTGACATCATTCCTTGTTGAGATTGCTTGAAGAAGAATGTCCAAGGTATCCGTGTCCTTGTTTAATACAGCAGCAGAAAGAGCTTTAGTATCAAACGGCGTGGCGCCGAGCTCGAGAAGACGGGCGGCCAATGAGGTGTTCCTCCTGAAAACTGCTACTTTCAATGGACTACCACGTCTAAGGGACTTGTTGATGTCCGCGTTGTTGTTCAAGAGCAGCTCAACGATATCCAGGCTCTCGTTGTCTATCGCGCGGATCAAAGGTGTCCACTCGAAATTTCCGTCAGCAAGATTTACATCCATGCCCTTTTTCAGAAGGCTTTCGACCATTTCGTAGCCGACATGAGCATCATAAAATTCGACTGCCTCGCTGAGGCAGCTTCCAGGGAGTTCTGTGTCTCTTCCTAAGATGAGACGAAACACTTCGAGATTTTCGCATTCGATTGAAGTCTGAAGAGCATTTTCTTCGCATTCCTTAAGTACGCTCGCGTCCAAGACTTTGTCCAGAAGTAACTGAACAAGCCAAATTTTACCCGTTGCGACAGCGGATCGAAAAAGGTTAGGATCGTCACAAGATGCCCCAGAGCCGAGCAGTACTCGAATAATAACATCATTCTTGGTGTCGATTGCCGCTTCCAGTGATGCTTTGGGGCGGAGGTAGCTATCGTCATCGTCTTCTTCTTCTTCTTTTAAAAATGTAGGTGGACTGGCTTTGGCACCAAGACTGAGAAGATATATCACCATGTTCAAGTCCTCCTTGCGAACGTACTTCGTGAGGGCAGTCTCTCCACGGCGGTCAACTGAGTCGATGTCAGCACCAGCTTCGAGGAACTCTTCGACAAGACTTCTATTTCCTGTATCAGCTGCCATGGAAAGAACTCCGCGGGGACGACCGTCAAAGCCTTCAAAGTTGAGGCATGCTCCAGCCTCTCTGAGAAGTTCGATAAGAACTGTATTTTCATTCTGAATGGCAATTTCAAGAGCACTAGGAAAAGCACATTCCCGGTCCTCCGGTTCGTAGACAGAATTGACATCTGAGCCTGCGCTGAGAAGAATCTGGACAAGTTCTACGTTCTCATATATCACCGCAACTTCCAAAGGAGTTTGCTGGTCGTAACTGATGTCCGATCTCCAGTTGAGATCGACGTTTTCTTCAACTAACAGTTTTACTGATTCGACCTGTCTGGCACGTATTCCCTCCAGGAGAGCTGGTGCCAGCATTTCGGAACACTGTTCGAAACGGTTCAAAGCATACCTGATGAGTAATTTGTGTTCTTCAAGTAGTAGTTTCACCAAGTCGACCTGTCCGGTACTTACTCCCTCCTGGAGAGCTGATGCCAGCATCTTGGAACGCTGTTCGATATTATTCGAAGCATACCTGATGAGTAATTTGGTGAGGTCAAGATTGCGCATCGACACGACGCGCTCGACGTGATGAGGTAAGATGAGATGGCCGATATCAAAGCTCATCTCGGAAATAATTCCTCGAATCAGATTCTCGTCGGCAGCGTTCAAAGCAGGTTCCCAAACTGCTTCAGCCAAGGCGCATATGGTAGGCTCTTTGGATCTAAGAAGTCTTTCGAAATGTTTGAGATTCTCCGGGATGCAGCACCATTTGACTGCTAGTTGTTCGTACAGATCTCTTCTTTTGTAATCGTCAGTGTGAAGTTTGTTGGATAGGACGTAAATAGCCATTTTGAGGAGGTGGATGGAGCTTGGCATCGACACCGTTGTACAAGTTTCCCTTGGCGTCAATGCAGGGCCGATGTCATATTCTTCTGGGGGTTTTAGTGTCGCAAGAGAGCCTCGGAGTCCCGCTATTTGGGCACTGAGTTTTTTTTGCGAGATAAGTTCTTCCTGGAAGACACTGGTGTGGCCACAATCCAAGATGGACCCAAATGTGGACCGAGGAGGGAGTTCCGAAATATCTGAATTTCTGAACAAGCTTGCTGGTTGATTTCCTCAGATAGGTAGATGATTTGAACCTGGTGTACTTACCGAATGACCTCAATTGTGTCTGAAACCTTAAGCAAGGTAAAATTTGAATGGTATCAGAGGGTTGTACGCCGTAGATAATGGAATCTGGTGTACAAATAGTCATTCCTGGCGGCGTCTTCGGAGAAGGGGCTGTATAAAATAAGTAAGTCACGGAAAAAGATCTGCGGCCACGCATGAATACTTGAAGGTACTCGGAGCTGATAGAAACGGAGAAAGAAACGAATTGACATAACGAGACATACCTGTTTGAAACTTCTCGATGAAAGAGACATGATTGCTGGGTCGAGCGACTGCTTTCATGACCTTCTGCGGAGGTACAAGTTCACCATCCAGATACACCTCACTTTCTTTGCCTTCTCTTTTCCGCTTTTGCAGCTTGTGCCCAATTGCTTTCCATTGATCCGACTTGCTGTATTTCTTGAGTTGCCATTTTTTGAACTGGCGCTCGTATTGACCCTTTCTAGTACTGGTGAACATTCTGACTTTAGTATCGCTGGGTTTCTTACGTTGCTTTGAAGTTGATCGTGTCCATGAAGTCCATAACTTGCTTCAGAGGTTGGTTTTTTGATAGGTAAAGGTCTTCTATGGTCTCCTTGTGGAGTTCCCAGGGAAGCGACATATCTACAGCAGTCAGGCCGTAAAGAAGTCTAGGACAGTAGACAGTAGAAGATAGAACCGGGTAAGAAGAGGTGTTGTTAGGCGAACTTCAATCATCTCACCGGGGGACGGTGCTCTTCATTTGAAGTGCGGCACAGCTGCAGCAAGGCTGAAGTGAACCTTGCCACGGGGCGTAATGCACGACGATTTTGGATCCAACCAATGAGGCCCAAACCTCGCATACGGATGCAGGGGCAAAACCGTGCACAGAAAATACGGTGAAGAGCCCTGGCAATGGAAACCTCGCCGTCAAGGACGGGACGTACGAAAGCCCGAGAACCACATTGCCTCTCATTGGGCGCACCCCAAATCTTTGCAAGCACCTCCAATGTTTCAGTCGTCGTAGATCTTGGCAATCCACGTAGCTTGATGGCTTCCACCCGCTCGGACCACTGTCGTTCCAGCCGTATGCATGATATTGGATGTTGCCAAAATCTTGCATGGCGCCAATTTGTACCGCGACAATCGTGCAAATCCTAGGCTGTCCCCATTGGACACCCCCAAAATCTCTTTGCATTTTGTAGCTCTGAGCGGAGAGCATCGAGTAAGCTATAGCACTAGCGAATGTCTTCCTGCTCTGCCTTCGCGAGATGATGATGATTGGTTCGTCCCAAAATCCTCATCGCCTGTCTTCCAAATATAAGCCCGATCGCGGTCTCTCGAAGAGGTTCCGAACGATGGTGCCTTCTCTTTGATCATCCTCAAGAGTCATAACACTTCTCCGCTCAAACCTCGCAACCCATGGCGTTGTCCATAGAAGCTCTGATCGGTATCATGACCCTCCTGGTCACCTGTCCTCCATCCGTTCTGGTTGTTTGGCGGCTCTTCAAGCGTCGACGGCAAAATAGCGAAACCCTAGGTGTGTTTATAAGTCGTTCCTCAAGTAAACAACAGCTGACACAATCTCCATTGGCATCAGCAGGCATTCGGCAGCTGCACAGACGCCAAACATTCGCGTTCACGCGCGGTCAAACAATCACGATCGACAACATAGAGACGCTCATCGAGGCGGGTACATTGGGCCAATTGACCGGTTTGATGATCGATTAAGTCCGCTTGCACATGGAATGAACAACACACGAGGAGAAATAGGGTCATGCTAGGTAGTGGGTGGTCCCGTCGGTTGTCGACATTTAGCATGCTTCGTTGGCGTGCTGGATGTGTTGGACTGGTGGTGAGCTTCATGTATTGTGAATCAATGTCAGCAGGCGTCTAAGAGTGTAGAGTCAACACACGCACCTCTGAAAGTTGAATAGCATGATTCTACGCTCTCGTAGCTCTATGATAGGTGCCCACGTTTTGGAGGCGGTATTGTTTCGACGCATCCGGAAAATCGAAGACATGAGACGTCGTGGACTTGAACCTAAAACCATACTGTTGTCGATGATCCTCAAGCATGAAACGCTCATTACACACAAACGCTTTAGATGACACCATGGAGCTGATAAGGATGAAGATTAATATCAACAACCGACGACACCGTAGTACACCTAGTACACCATACCCAGCCGGCCACCTAGACACCCAACCATAATAGCTAAGACGACTCTTCGACATCCAACATGCCCGCGCACCTACCTTACCTCCAGTTAGCCAAGGCCAACAATCCTTCCACACATCCTAATTCCTCGCCACTAGAGACGCTGCGTACGCTAGAAGCGCCTTTACTACCCATGAACGAAGCAACCTCCTCATCATCGTCGGGACAAACGTTCTCTCCCTCCGCACCTTTGCTCTTCCGATTCGCCTTCAGTCTCTTTTCTCGATCCATCATGACACCAAGACTACTGCACTGACTCAAAATCTCCGTGTTCTCGCCTAGAATCTGCCGTGACCGGCGTTGGAATGCGGGCTGCGACTGAGAGCCTTTGGCGCGACCAGAATTTGGAGCCGGATCTTCAGGTTCCCAGTTCTCCTTATCGGACTCAGTTTGGGGAATCTCGAAGTCGTTCTCGTTGTCTTCGCCTTTTTCCTCCGATTTCGCTAATCCAGGCTCATTTGATCTTGATTGTAGCCGACCATATGTTGTTGACGCTCGGACTAAACCCTTTTTGGCAACCTTTCCATCCTGCTTCGCTCTCTTCGAGTTTTCTCGCGATAGTAATGGGGTGTTCGTCCTATTTGGGTTGGATCGGAGTGCTCCTCTGCTGTTTGCTCGAATCAAGCTGATGGCATCTGCTGCCGAGCCGCTCCCCTCTTGGTCGGCTTTCTCCGTCAAGGAACTCCTAGCATCTGCATCGCACCAAAACTCCCATGCTCTGGAGTCGCGAGATCGTCCGATAGATGTTCGAGCGAATTTACTTGGTGGTCCCTGAGCACTCGCCTCTGCGAACCTATCATGAAGACCAGTCGCACTGTAGCTTCGGCGAAGCCCAGCAGAGCGTCCCTCGAAGACAGCTGGAGGGAGCTGACGGGACTTTGGCGGGGACGGCGATTCGTCGGCATCCGTGACCACACGAGCCTTGCCGTCAACGGTCATGGAAAGGCGCACATAGGAATGCGTGCGCTTCAATCCACGGGTCGAATTTTGCGGTTTGTCCGAAACTGCATTCGTAGGTATGGGTCCTAGCAAGTCGGTCTCCTGACTCTTGATGAACGATGCGTTACGTCTGTTTGCAAGATATCCTGGTCGCAGTCCTTGCGCGGATTCCTGGGACGATGGCAGAGGTTGCGAGCAAGGTAATTCTGTTGGCGCTGTGTCGTACGACTGCGGATCTGTTGATTGCACGTGGGTTGCATCTGTGGATTGCGTTTCTGCGTCTAACGTTTGCTGTGTTTGCGAGGGCTCTAGACTTGTGTCCAGACCCGCAGAGGAAGTAGTTGTGGTTGTGGGTGGCGGTAGATTCGCGGGCTCGGAAGCGGTCTGCGGACTGTCCTTCTCTTCAATATCGTGTTCTTGCGCGTCATCGTCGCGGTCCACGGCAACTTGCAGGCTGGGAGACATGGTTGCGGGGTGAGGGCCGTCGGAACTTGGGCCTGAAGAAGAGTACAGGTCATACGTCTGGGCGGGCTGGGATCTCCGGCGGTCGTTCTGGCGTTTGTTCTGAAACCAGATCTGACTGGTGGTTAGTCATGCGACATTAAAGCTGGTGGATAGTAACTGACCTGGACTTCCTTCTCTCCAAGCGCGACTCGACGGACTATATCTAGGCGCGTCGCTTTGTCTGGCTTCGGATTCCGCTGGTATTCTGCCTTCAATATGTCCTCATCTTCTTTGCTGTGGGCGAGTATGTAAGTATTGAACGTGTGGGGTAACTACTTCGGACGCGAGCAGCGCCAGCAACTACGCGTAGGCAAGTTGCCGACCGTCAACAAATACTACGTACCTGGTGCGGCGACGCTTTTGACGAGCGAGTGGTTTGTTGTCCACGTCGGGAGGAAGATTGTTTTGTACGGTATTGGGAGAGTGGACCAGGAAAGCAAGGCCGCCTGAGGACGGACTAGAGCGTCTGTCGCAATTGGAGGCAGAGGAGGGCGGGGAAGAACTGTCGCTCATGGTAGATGCGCAGAGTGCTTAAAGATAGTCAAAGGGATGTGTTATTCTGAGCGTCTGGGGGTGGAGGAGCAAGGAATGTTGTGATCTGGGAGCGGAGGACCTTGAAAGGCGCGTCTGGGAACGCGCCGCGGGATGCTCGCTTCGGTCCGCAACGGCGTGGGCAAGACGCAATGGATCGGTGTGCCCGGACTCCTTTTTATGCACTTACATTGCGCGTGCACGGAGCCAGGAGTAGAATAAATAGAGAGCTGCTGCGCCTTCTTTGAGGCAGTGTTGACCGTCCATCACTCCAGCACATCGAACGGCTCTCAAGCTGGAGCATGATCAAGAGGCAGATATGAAACATCGCAATGGGAACCGAAGCGCGGCACACAACAGTTAGCAGGCAAGTCCAGTCGCTGGAACAATACAAAGCTAGTGCCTGACTTTTGCTAGAGCTGCTGCGTGTCACTGTTTCCTTCACGATTTTGGTGCGGTTGCACGTGATGCAGGTCTTGGCACCGCCAAACCACCGCCCTCTTCTCACTTCTGCACACCCCGCACCACCCGTCACTGGCTGCAGGTCATTTCGGGCCTTTCGACTCACATACAGCGTTGGCAGACAGAATGGACCGGTCCAGGTGGATCAGTCGAGCTGAAAGCCCACAGTCTTGTAGGCAGCACTGCGGCCTGCCTTTGCTCCTTCGCTTGGCGCCTTAGCCGTAAGATCGGGCTGAAGTTACGCAGTAAAAGCTGTTTCGCTGCCCATGAAGACGACTGACTGTGCTGCTGCTCATCTGACTTGTACTTGCGTAAGTCCTTCAAGGTTGAGTAAATCGAGTTCCTTATTACCCCGTCCAGGTGCTACTGTCCCACCGTGACCGGTATTGTCGCTCATCACCTCGCTTGTCTAGGCGGATGCCTTGTCTCTGTTCTCTCGTCTTACCTTTTCCCTTCTTCGGTCAGCCTGAAGCCTGTTCGTAGCTTCCACCCTCTGCTCAGCTTGCCTTAGTCGCGCGTTTACTCGAAAGCTGCCGCAACGCCATGCTCAATTGCCACTCATACCATGCGGGGATGCTATTACCAGTGGACGGGCACTCGGAGCTCTATGATTACAGGTCTACTAGCCACCGCGCAGGGCTTGGGACTACCGGAAAGGATTCCTTGCATCCAACGAGCTTTTGGCATCTTTCTTTCTTCACCGGATTTTCGCCGGCCCCCATCTCTCCCTTCGACTCACAGCGTGGGGCCGCGAGTCTATTCGGGAATCTAAAGTGTAACCGGCATACTTCTAAAATTGCCCCAGTAGTTTATAGTTGGTGGCTCTTGGCCCCAACCCGGCTTCTTCGTCCCTATGGGCGCCACCAGATCGACTCCCTGGTATTAGACTAATTTCGGGCATCGATATGCTAGTCTCATTCCACGGAACGCGCCATTGATGGGCGAGATCAGTTTTATGGCGAGCCGCAGGATGCAGTTAGGGCTGAAACGTTCCGCATCGCGCCGCTCTAGCACACCATCTCAGCATTCCCCTGCGTTTGAAGAACCGCCTTGCAAGCCTCACGTGGGCGCTCTGTAAGCCTTATATGTGATTCGATTGGTTTGAACCTTGGAAATGACAAGCCATGTGGGTACTGCGGTGGAACTGTCAAGCAACGGTCGCACTTCGTCAATAAGGCCCGAGCCGCAGTTCACGCCTAAATTATCCTTCGGAAAGCAAAGACTAGGCATCAGGAGCAACTGTCACTCCCTCCTCAAGTCTTTCGGTCAGGAGATCCCCACCCCACCCTACATCTGTCATTATGCACCTAGGCGACGCGATAGTGCGTTTCTCCTGCAAGTGGGGGCCGCGAATCAGAGTATAAGATTAGGGGTAGGACGACTTCCAAGGAGCGGAAGAGGCGTTGAACCAAGGCAACCGCACGTTCTTGCACCAGGTTGTTTCTAGAGTGACCGTTCTCCTGACCGTACCGGTCGAGTTTCCGACAATCCTTGATGTCCCGAGTAGCTGCTGGCCAGTAACTACCTCTACTTCCACAATTTTACTAATCCGCTCTTAGGTTATACCATCGTGTGCTATGTGGAGGCAGGCGGACCTTGGCTTCTTGCTGCCTCTATTGGCTGCTTCTTTTTGCTGCTCTCATCTGTCACCCTCCCCTATCCATATCAGGGCCTGCTTCCCGACCTTTCTGTTTTCCACAAATGTACTAGCCCTCCTTTCCAGTGCCCTGAAGCCATCGTATGCTTCTCAATCCCTCTCACCGTTCACCCCAAGAACCCTGTGAGTCACGGGAAGCTGTCACTTTGCGCAACTGTTGGTGTCAGAGTGTCATCGTACCCTACCTTCGCCCTGAGGCTCACGCTGAAAAACTCTTCCCTGTCTGTACAACAGGCATAAATGGAAGGCCGTCGCAGAATCATCGAGCATTACCTTTAAAGAGCGGATAACTTGAGCACACCAGCGCTCAACATATAGGAGCAACTATGTCCACGATGCGAATAGCAGTAGCAGGAACCTGTGGCCTAGCCACGATCATTTCCAAGATAATTCAGGAGCACACCAGTCATCAGTTACTCGTTCTATCACGAACGGTGAGTTACGTTCTTTGTCCAGGACTCGTCCGTGAAACGATACTGTTTAGCAGTGTTTCATTTCATCGTCGCAAGTATGCTAATAGTGTTAGCCTCAACCTACTCTCACCTCACAAGGCTACCAGTGCCAAACCGTTGACTACAATGACCCATCTTCGATCCAGCATTCTTTAATGGGCGTAGACACTGTCATCTCGACTGTTACCGGCACCCCTCAGCTCAGGCTAATCGAAGCTGCTGTCCAAGCTCGAGTCCGTCGATTTGCTCCGGCGGAGTTCGAGGGACGTCCTTCTCTACGACCTGTGGGCGACCCATTGGATCGTGGAAGGGCCGCTGCTCTGGCGCTGCTGCAACATTACCGTGCATACATCCAGTCCACGGTCTTCGTTTGCGGCATCCTCTACGAACGTTTTGCCGTTGGGGGTCTTGCATCAGTCGGAATTGGTATCAGTTCAGGGGCTGGGGGCGAGGGAGACTACGTTCTGGATGCTCGCAACATGACGGCTCAGGCACCTGCGTACAGTCCTTCAGGTGGTTACACGAGCATTTCCATGACTTCGGTGTACGACGTGGGACGATTCGTTGTGAGAGCTTTGGATATGACATCTTGGCCCGCTGAACTCACGATGTGCGGAGAAAGAGTTCTCGTATCCTCTTTGATCCAAACAGTCAAACAATGTAGAGGTACGTCGCTTGGTTGAGAAGTGGAGGCACCAGCTAATCTGCTATCAAGGAAGAGATTTCACGCACGTCCAGTGGCACAATCTCGGAACACTCAACTACGAATTGACTCTGGCACAGCTGGCTGGCGACCATGCGAGACAGAGACGCCTCCAAACACTCATCGCAACGGTAGAAGGACGATACGACTTCGCTGTGCCTGGTGCTCTCAATACGCAATTCCCGGACATACAACCCGAACCCTTCCGGAACTGGTTCGCTCGTAACTGGGTCGGTGTCCCTTAGGACCCAAGCCGTGGGGTCTCGGCCCCTACCACATGAAAGCTCCGGGGACGTGGTGGCGGAATAATCATGTTGCACCCTTGTCGTGGTTTAGTGTGGTAAGACGTCCACGCTGACGGCAATCGATTCAAATGTGGCTGTTCAGCTGAATCTTACATATGTCGCCCCAAAGAAGCCGCGATCGTGATGCTTTTGTGGTAGCGGCATTGCTTACCCCCCTCTCTGCATCATATACTTAGATAGTCTAGCAAGCGTTGGGCCCGATTGGGCTATGGAATTTTTCTGGTTTTGATAGGTGGCATAGCAAGCGGGGGACAGGAGGCGTCCTAGGGAAATACTACTCTCACTTCTTTGGCCGTTCTACATCGATCGTCCTACGAACCATTATTCAAAATACCCCTCTTGCGTAGATCGTGCTTCTCACGAGACATGCAAAGGTTGGAGTGATATGCTCGTTGCGGACTCTGGCTGGTCACTGCGCTGAGTTCCCAATTTGAATCCTGTCCTCGAATAACCTATCATGGCCTTTATCTGACGGTCAGCCATCAAATAGGACAGAGGACTTCCAGCGGCTGCTTGGGAACTTGAGACATGACAATTAGGTACACATGAACGCGATCTCGGGCATGCCAAGAGACGGGTGAGCTAACGACAATCGAGACAATGAAAAGCCTCAACCTCTCAAAAATGCGAAGATCATACACTGATCGCCGATTATGATCCACCGCTGTGGCGAGAAATCCCATGTCCTTGCCATGGAGTTTTCGCGAGTGTTCCGTGCGCCCATGCGGAATGCCGATTTTCGATGTGACGTAAACATGATCCACCATGGTCGACGTCAGGATGTACGCATTAAAACAGCTTGGATCTTCAACTTCTGAATACACAATAAAACCATTCAAAACACATTGTTCTGGTCTCCCCGAAGTCTTCTATATCGACTTTGTATTTCAAATTTCAACTCGGTGTAAGTTTCAGCTTTTTAAACACTGAAAGTGATAATCACTCTCGCGAGCTTCAAGTCTTTTACCACCATTGCCTCTTTCGATGCCTAACATCTCTTCGAATTCAAACCATTCAGTCTAACCCATTCTCCAGCCACATCCACAATGCCTTCCAAGCAAGAAATCATCGACGAGCGCAAAGCCAACCTGCCTCTCCCCGAGCAACCTCCACATGCCTCGGACTGGAATTCCCTGGATGAGCGAACCGTCAATGTCGGTTCTGGAGGTGTTTCAGCTGACATCTCAAGCTCCGATTCTTTGAGGGGCCCTGCGGCTGCAGACAGCGATGTCCGGGTCGACGGTGAGGAGTACAAGTCTAACACTGTTGGTCGTGGTGCTGGTCGTGAGGGACAGGACAACCTAGGAGGACTCCCGAACGATGCGATTTCGAGGGACGCGAAGAACAAGTCGGCGACGGTGGATACGACTGGAAAGGACTACGGTAATACTCACCAGCTGGCATTGCGGTAGATATCTGTATTGACGCAGGAACAGGGTACCCACAGAAGAGCGACCCTAGCTCAGGCTTGCAGTAAGCCGCTATTTGAATGACTTTTGAGAGTGTACATTTGCGCTCAGGGACTTCATGAAGCTTAGTCATTAAGACGGTTGGCAAGAGCTAGCCTGCAAGCTTGTACAAATAAAACACTTTCTGTTCAATCCAAATGCTTCCTCTCGATGACGTGATATCGAGGTCCGCTTCGGAGCTTCTGCATGGGCGTGCTTATCAGCCATTGCCAAAGCTGTGGACCCTACCAAGCCCTTCTTCAGGGCTGTATTCCCATAATCTAGGAGTCTTGTCTGTAGCGTGTGGCGTGCCTCCCGCAATAATTCATCAACCCAATAAGTGGAACCGGTGATGTCATATCAACGACACCAGCGATACCTCATGATAACTTCTCCTCGAACGTCAGTATCTTACATTGAATCGAAGCTCTCTGCTGAAAAGCCAAACATCCAATTCGAATCTTAATCAAACCCGGAGCATTATCACAATGTCTTCATACGGAACAAAGGTAAGATTGGCAGTCTGCGTTCACTTACTGTACACTTTATCTGTACGAAACAAAGCTGACACCTTCAAAGGTCACGAACGATCCATCAGCCAGCGACATCCAGGAGGCCGTGGGAACCGTCACATCAGATTCTCTCGCCGCCGAATCGCTGAAAGGCGATGGTCACTTCGCCGAAGGCAACCCCAAAGCGGCAGCAAGCTCGCAAAAGAGCGCTGGTAGCACAGCAAACAACCGCGACACTTCTGGCGCCACAACCCTCGACGCTGCTCCAGACGCAGAAGCTCGCGAAGCACAAGAGGAGTGGAGCGAGACCTCACAACTGAACGCTGGCCGTGGGCTCGGGAAAGACGCAGGACGAGGGCCCTCATACAACACGCCAGCCGATGATGCACGAAACAATAGCGGAACCGGAACCGGAGAGTATAACACCACCACTGGTGGAAGTGGCGGTGTTGACCAAGCGCCGACGGGCGGGTATGCGGGCTCAGCTGAGCTAGGTCGAGATCAGGGCGAGTTTAAGCCGCATGGCAAAAACATCACCGAGGGCGGATTCGACAGCGGGGCGCCCAATGCGAGCTTCCATCAGGAGATTGGAGGGAGCAAGGATCCAGGACGGCTTGCGGAGGCTAAGTTTGAGAACCAGAATGCGCAGAGTGGGTATGACGGTGGCAGTGGGCCGAGACAGTCTGAAGTGACAGGTGAGGGACAGTATAATACACTAAGGAGAGAGGAGGATGCCTAGAGCGGCGGCTCTCTGAGTGTAGGCTTTGATTTTTTTCTGAAGTACTCGGTGTATATGGATAAATTCCAACAACATGAGCAATTAAGAAATGAAAATGACTTGGAAATGCAATAAAAGTGATTAGTTATCCACATTCATTGGCTGATTGAAGGCTTTTGAGCGATACTTGAATGATGAGCTTCACTTTATCTTATGAAACAGCCGCACTAAGTATTCTAGAATACTCAGTCGAATCGTACTGGTGTGAAGAGTGAAAGGACCCTGAGCTGTCACAGATTGAACCATGCACGTGGCCCGTGCAGAAGATCGCAGGGCTGAAGGACACCTTTACAATTTCGGGGATACACGCCGCTCCGTTCTACTCTTCCCCTCACGTCCTTGCATACTTGTTGAAGAGAGCAATCGCTGGGCCCACAGCGCCCTGAACCAGCTCCATGAATGGTTTCACCGAGCATGGCCTCTCCGAGGACGCCTTTGGCGCCTCCAAGGGAGGCATCTCGTCCTTTGATGCTTTCCGTAAGTTTGATAGTGCCTCCCATTGCGTTGTCCAGACGTGCTTCAATTACCTGTAGTTTGAGGATTCAAGAGCAAAGATATCTTTGCATCCGCAGAGCTCATAGCTTACGACTTCATATAGCTAAAACCAAACCCACCTACCTTGCCCGCACGCGCAACGGCGGCGCCTGGACACTCGTCCTCCTTGTAACATGCGCATACCTCCTTGTCACCGAGACCGTTCGCTGGTTCACCGGCACCACCTCGCACACCTTCAGCGTCGAGAAAGGCGTCTCACACGACCTACAAATAAATATTGACTTTGTGGTTGCAATGAAGTGCCCCGACCTCCACGTAAACGTGCAAGATGCAGCGGGCGATCGCATTCTGGCTGGAGACATGTTGCATAAAGATCCGACTTCTTGGCGGCAAGCAGGGAAGTCAAAGGGAATTCACACTTTAGGAAGTGGGCCCGACGACGGTCATGGCTGGGAGGACATGGAGGACGTTCATGACTTCCTTGGAGCTGCCAAGCGGAAGAGGAAGTTCAAGAAGACTCCAAAATTACGGGGTCCAGGAGACGCGTGTCGAATCTATGGCAGTCTGGACGGCAATAAGGTCCAAGGAGACTTTCACATTACCGCGAGAGGACACGGTTATGCGGAATTTGGGGAGCACTTGGACCACAGCAGTGAGTTGACTTCCTGGCTTCATACGCTGCTGAGCATTGAACTGACCTGTCCTAGCATTCAACTTCTCCCACTACATAAACGAACTCTCCTTCGGCCCCTTCTACCCTTCCCTCGAAAACCCTCTAGATGCGACAGTTGCTACAACGCCCAACCATTTTTACAAATTCCAGTACTACCTCTCCATCGTCCCCACTATATACACCACCGATACCCGCAGTCTGAATAAGATTGCGGCCAAGGCCTCCCCTTCTGCTTCCGATGCGCTTGCCTACGCCGGCCATACTATTTGGACAAACCAGTACGCGGCTACCTCGCAGTCTCATCTAGTCGGCGAGAACCAGGTGCCGGGTATCTTTGTCAAGTTTGACATCGAGCCAATAACCCTCACAATTGCAGAAGAATGGGGTGGATTCCTTGCACTACTAGTGCGGCTTGTGAACGTTATCAGCGGTGTAATCGTTGCGGGCAGTTGGTGCTATCAGCTTTTCGATTGGAGCGTCGAGACATGGGGAAGGAGGGGACGACGGAGAGAGCCATTGGGCGTTCTCACAGGAAGGCAGAGTGGAGAGTTCGATGAGAAGAGGGCGTATGACTAGAACGGTGTTCGCTTGGGTTGCATGGCGAGGCGTTAGGGCATTTGGGTATCTGGAACTATTGATGAGGGATTGAAGATTCCGAAAATAACTGCAATTTACAAAGATCATTCCGTTAATCGAACCGCTGGTGCGTACTGTTTCACTGTATAAGTACTCGTTTTTTTAACCTCATACTGTATTTGAATGTCGATACTAGAGGGCTTATAGACCATTACTCCACGAGAAGCCGTCTTCATGAGACATTAACAGAAGTACTTGCGTCCATGAACCGATGAACATCATGAGCATGACTAGGGCACCGGCAACATATCCTTGCCGCGGTCTCCGTCCCTTGAGGCTCACCAACAGACACAACGCCATCCTCCTCAGCCTCAAGCACCGGATCCATAAGACCCTCACCACCCCCATACACCAGCCCCTTCTCAGTCAACCCCAAATCCGGCACAGCCACCAGCCCCACAAAACTGGCAATAAGAAACGGATGTTCTAAGATTCCTCCTAGAACCTCCTTAACCTTCTTATCTAACGCTATAGAATCATCTCTCACATTCTCCCACGGCGCGCTGGACATACATCCTGCAACATCCAGCCGTACAGCACCCAGCACCTCTCCTTCACAAACCGCGACCATGCCCCCACCAAGCTCCGCGATCGCCTTCGCCACGTGAGCGATCTCGTCATCGGAAGTGCCAATGATGACAAGATTCTGGTTCTCGCAATTCGTCGTGCACCCGATCGCGCCTTTCTTGAGGCCAAAGCTCCGGACGTAGCTGATACCGCGGCTCTTGGTGCCGTGGTGGCGGTCGATGACTACGACCTTGAGGATGTCTTTTGCGGTGTTGCAGAGGAGGTGACGGGGAGTAGTTGGGGATGTGGGGAGTTTTGCGTGGAAGGCGCGCTTGAAGTAGCCGTCGAACATTTCCATGCCTTGGATCCATGCGGTGTCTTGGTCATTCTTGCGGGGCAAGACGTGGTAGGCTGAGGGAGAGAAGAAGTAGGGGTCTAGGTGGATGGTGTTGAGGGTGAAGGGGGGGACGGGGTCGGTGTTTTTGAAGGTTGGGAGGTTGTCTTGGGCGACTATGGTGCCGTTTACGATGACGGTTGAGGGGCTATAGTCGACGGTTAGACACGTCAAACTTGAGGGAGAGTGGAACACTGACCGAGCATCTTCCAAGTTATCGAGTATAAGTAAGTCTGCGAGCTTAGCTGGTGTGACACTGCCAATCAGGTGATCAAGCCGATAATAAGAGGCAGCGTTCAAAGTCGCCATCTTGTAAGCTTTCAATGGTGGAACCCGGAGGCGGATTGCCTCTCGAACATGAAGGTCAATGTGCCCGGTGGCATCAAAGTCTTCAGCAAGCTTGTCGTCGGCGCAGAAAGAAATGTAGTCTAGACCGTCTTTGTATAGAGCGAAATCGCTGAAGACGCTCTCGATGTTGGAGTTCATGCTCCCAGACATTACAGTCAGCATTATCCCTAGTCGAAGACGCTCCAGCACATCTGCGGGCTTGTGTGCGTTGTGGTCGTCTCCGATACCGCCCTAAGTGCATCAAGATCAGTCAAAGGCCTATATGTTCACATTTAAGACTACTCTTACAGCACAGTATGCCCAAAGAGGCTCATTTTCAAGCAAAGCAGTATGGCCTGTGATACGCTTCCCGGCGCGAAGAGCAGCAGCCTGTTTTTGAGCGGAAGCAAGGTCTAAGGAGAAAGGATTGGACTCTCCGAGCGTGGCTGCTTCTGTGGAAGATACTCTTTCGCAGATTTCGGCAGTTGATACAGATGTACCACCAAGCTCGATTTCCGGACCACTCATAGGGATCTTGTGTGATACTTGACGGAATATACGAAGCGGAGTTGATGTTGTTCCTGAAATGGTGACCATGTGAGACAGATCATCTTGACCTATGAGATGAAAGAAGCGTACCCATGAAATCCATGCCTCGACCACCAAGCACCTACTAATGACATTAGTTACTTCTTTCATAACAGGCTCAATTTAAGACATAATGAGATCGACTTCTGAGTTTGCCATACATTTGCAATACAGTTAGCATCTGCTAAAATTGTGGTAGTCCCTCTCGGCACACTCAATCTTGCTAATTCTCCTGGCACCAGTTTTGTGTATTCAACATGGATGTGAGTATCTATAAAACTCGGGGAAACAAATTTGCCTCGAGCTTCCAATTCATTGTCGATCCTAGGGAAATGATCCCACGGTGTAATGGCCGCGATATGTCGGCCAGAGACGACGACATCTCGTTCTAGCAATTCTCCAGTATGAAGAGCCAACACAGTGCCATGACGGATGATGAGAGAAGGTTTCGAAGTCCCTCGGGCTACGAGGCGCAGATTGACCAGTTCTTCAGCTGTGATGGAAAGATGAGCCCCTGTGGCTGAGGATGGGTGGATTTCGACGGGCCGATTCTCCGAAGATTGCATGGCTAGACCGCGAGCTGTCTCCATCTCCTCTTCATGCACCCATCACCACTTCTTCATTGTAGAACGGCGGTCTCTGAATCCCGTTGTGTCAATTGTATTACGATTGCACCATCAACGGTATATCGCGTTTTCGGCGGTCTCCGCTTCGGCACTTGCTGCAGCTCTCTCGAAAGCGATAGATCGATCGGGAGTGTTTGCCGACGGATACTGCGACCCTATGCGGAAACAATGGGCCTCGTCTACCTTGGAACGTTGACATGTAAATCGTAACAGGGAGGCTTGCTTCATCTCTAGAATAAAGGCTAGCGAGGAGCTTTTCTACTCTCAAACTTCAAAGAGATACTCACGAGTCTCATATTCGGTTCATTTTCTATTCATCTATTATGGATTCAAAAGTCCACGGCGACATACTTCCTAGTTGAGCCAAGATTATAAGGAAAAAGGACGATAAGTCTAGTAAGGGTCTCTTGATAACGCCTCCGGCAGTATGCATCCTCATCGTATCACAGCAGATGTCGTGACACCCCCAGGCCCTTTTTGAATCATGCTAGCGCTGATCATGAGGTCTGGGCATCCTTCATATGCCTTCAAAGAGCATTGCTGCTCTACATAATCCCAGAGTTCGGCTGTAAGCATCACACTAAACTTACCATGGCGGATGAGAAGGGCTTTACATCCTCGTACGCTCAGGACACTGATGCTGTGGGAACGTTCGAACCATATGGCTCTATCTGGCAAAGGTTCAAGGCTCGAGCTCGAGTACCTGTCAGCGAGAGCTCATATGCCCCTGGGGATCTGAAATGGAGTAACAAGGACCTTGATCCAATACCTCTAGGCGAGTGTCGATGCAATACTCATACAGTGCTTGAGCTAATCTACCTTTCAAGAGATGCAAACATGGAATACGAGAGATTTCGTCTTCTATTGGATCTCAGACGCTTTCGCGGTTAGCAATTGGAGAATTGGCAGCTCCCTGATTGCCATCGGTCTGTCATGGAAGCTCGCTCTGGTCGCAGTAGTGATCGGTAACATGGTCACTGCCTTCGTCGTTACGTACAACGGAGTGATTGGTGCTCGTCTGCATATCCCCTTTCCTGTTCAAGCTCGATCCGCTTTTGGATTCTATTTCGCCTACGTTATGGTCATTTTCCGCATCATAATCAGCGTTTTTTGGTATGGAATTGGTACCTACACCGGGGCCGAATGTATCCAATCCATGATCTTCGCCATCTGGCCACGCTTCCGGAACGTACCGAATCATCTCCCCGCATCTGCCAACATCACGACGGGCTTCATGATCTGCTATTTCATATACTGGGTTGTTGTTCTACCATTCCACTACATCCCTCACCATAAGCTTCATTTGTTCTTCATGCTCAAGGCAATAGTATCTCCTATCGCTGGTTTCGCACTCATTGGATGGATCGTCCGCTCGACCGGTGGCGGCAATGCAGTATTTGCGTATGGCAATGAATATCACGGCCCTAAGCTTGGTTGGGCATTTATGAGCGGTGTAAACGCGATGATTGGAAATTTCGCTACGCTTGGGGTGTGCGTAGAAACAAGTCCCACATCCTTTCAACCAAGAACTGACCCAAAGTACAGAAACATGAACGACTTCGCGCGTTACTCTAAAAAGCCGAATAGCCCGTATGTTCAGCTAATCGTTATCCCAATTGTTTTCATCATTATGATGCTCTTCGGTATAATTGGCGCGAATGGCTCAAGGATTCTCTATGGTGAAGTCCTCTGGGATCCTCTGTATGTTCTAGTATTTCTCATAGTCTTTTTTCGGAGCATATGCTAATATGTACCACTACTTTCAGTCTCATTATTGACCACTGGACCTCCCGCGGTGGACGTGCTGCAGCATTCTTCTGCGCTCTCGCTTTCTTGATTGCTAGCATCGCCATCAACATATCGGCCAACAGTATTTCCGTGGCTGTGGACCTCACGACTCTTTTCCCGAAGTATCTAAACCTCCGGAGAGCTCAGTACATCTGCGCTATTCTTGGCGCATGGGCAATGACACCCTGGAACATCCTCGCCTCCGCCGAATCACTCCTCACGTTCATGGACGGCTACTCCATTTGGCTAGCCCCAATCTCCGGCATCCTAATCTCAGACTACTGGATCGTCCATCGCCAACGTGTTAGCGTGCCCGAAATGTACCGACATCACGGAATCTACGCATACGAGAAGTACGGTACAAACTGGCGTGCCGCAGTCGCATTCGTGATTGGATTTGTCCCACTACTACCTGGATTCGCGCAAGCGGTTACTAGCAGTATCAACGTCTCGGAGGGTGCGACCGACTTGTATTCTCTGGGATACTTCTACGGCTTTATTGTCAGCTCGGGGTTGTATGTGCTTTTGAGCAGGATATGGCCGCCGAAGAGCCAGTATACTGGGTTCACTATCGACGAGAGTCTGAAGGAGGTGGCTCTTGATTTCTGAAAAAGGCATAATGCTAGATTAGGACGTTGTTTTCTTTACACTCGTTCGTGGTCGGTTCGGGGTGCTTCAATGGATGCTTAACGTGCAGAAGTAACAATACAGTGACATATCATTAGGCCGCTATTCTATGCACACCTGTTTGACACTGTCAGGGGGACCTCTATGGGGTTTCAGAAATCGAGGCGCGATGTAAAGTTTCATGCAGTGAAATCTGAGCTGTCTCTTGGTTAGTCCGCTTCCTAGCAACCGGGGTTCTCCTAACAGTGGTCTCTAGCTCTCAAAAAAGACACCAAGCGTGGCTTACCACTGTGGTTGGACTTGTGGCATAGTATTGTAACCTAAGGCAATCGGGCTTCATTTCATGGAATTCAATGGGTCATTATAGTTACGTGAATTATCTGTCTCTTCCCTACTCAACACCACCAGGTCATATCGTTCTTATCAGTCTATGTGCATGCACCTACCATGTAGTCTCGTTCTCATGAGTCGTTACGTCGTCCAAACCGTGCCATTATAGCGTGGCGCTCGCTTCATTCGTAAACCGCATCGCCTAGAGGACATACCGATATTCCTCCTGAGTGTCTTCCCAGTCCCCAGTCTGCGTCCTCTTAGCATCCAGCCTCTTATTATGATACGCCAAGATTGCCGTAAAGAGCACCACAGACGCGAACCCGAGAACCGTAATCGCCAGGCCAGTGCGAAAGCCAGTAGGGTAAAGGGGCCTTTCCTTAGTGATGAATACGTTCGACGCAACAAAATTAGCGCAATTTCCGAGGCCGAGCAGCATTGCAGTGCCCACGGCCGTACTCGCCCTACCACGCAGGTTGCAAGTCATCCAGCTCACTATTAGGGTCATTTGAGTGAAGGTTCCAGTGCCGAGGAAGAAGAGCGACATGTATCGGACGCTGGCGGATTTAACGTGCACCTCTTCGATCACCCATCCAATGATGACGACGCAGATGGCGCCGAGGATGTAGGGGGAGCGGGTCCTTGTACGACCAGCGACCCATGCGATACCGACCTGGACGACTATGCACGAGACCCAAATAGGGATGGTCATGACTTGAGCTCTGGATGTTTTCCAGCCGAGTTCTACGAGGATAGTGGGAATGAAAGAGGACATCGAGGCGGCGGTCATGTCGGCACAGAAGAAGAAAACGGTGCTAGAGGTATGAGCGCAAGTCGTGGTACCCAGATGTACGTCGTGATGATAGAGAACTTACGGGATCCAGATCTTGTAATCAAAGATTATCTTTAGCCAAGGAACGTTCTTGATATCGAGTTTTTCCGCTCCTTTATCGGCAACTAGTCGCTCGTGCAGCCGGGCACGTTCGTCGGAGGTAAGAAACTTGGCCCGTTCTGGGAAATTGGGGACGATGAGCACGACAAGGAAACCAATTATAATGGTCATTATGCCCTCTATGATGAAGATCCACCTCCATCCGGCAAGGCCGTTCACACCGTCCATATTTTCGAGGGCATATGCGAGCAGCTGTGTTAGGTCAGTGACTGTACATTCTTACGGCGTTAGGGGTAACGTACTCCGCTGAAGCAAGGCCCAAGCTGAGCAAATGCGAAGAAAAGTCCGAATCGAACTGCTGCGTCCCTCTTGGTGTAGTACGACGCGAGCAATAATGCAGTTCCTTAAATACCACTATTAGCTTCATGATTGATAACATACAGTCCTGCGATTTTAAGTTTGGGCACTCTCTTGCCACTGCGTGGGGTATACCTATGGGCTTTTCAACCTCCGCATACGATGTAAAGGTCAATGCAGTGGAAATTAGGCCACCTTTTGATAAGCTGAACACTTGCTAGGCGGGCTGCTCCTCACGGTGATGTCTAGCGATCAAAAGTGGAGCCGGTGCAGTGGTATATCCGAGTGCCCAAACTTGTGACCTGGTACCGTAGGTGCAACGAACATAACGTACCTGAAGGAAGGATGGCTTCGAAGATTCCCATGAAGAATCGAACCGCCAAGAACCCAGAATACGAATGTGAGAGTCCCTGGCACGTGGAAACAATGCCGAGAATAAGCACGTTAAGTCCTAGGAACCAGTTCGGCTTGACGCGCGGGAGACTCATGATCAGATTGCTAGGAATTTCGACCAGGACAAAGGGGATGTAGAAAATCCAAAGACTTGTGTTGTAGCCCACAAGCGGCATGTTCAAGCCTTTCTCAAGGCCCTCGATTCGTGCGTTTGCAACTGTGAAGGAGGTAAATCATGGTAGTGATAAATGAGGGATGATTGGCTGTGATTGGACGTACTGTTGGTCCTGTCTAGGAACATGATCGTGTAACAGGCGCCCAATATTGGGACGAGTCTCAGATCAAGCTTGAGCATCGTCTTACGATCCATTGGCGGTGCTTCCAGGGACTCGGTTCCGGTCCCACGGTCCTCGGAAGACGCAGTGGTCATCTTCTCGTCCACTAGGACGCTCTCGTTGGGCACCATGGTTACAAAATATTAATTTGATGATAATAAGCTCCAATTGGAAGTGCTCTACCGTTCCTGCGGTTTTCAAGGGGAGTTGACGAAAGAAAATGGGGGACAGAAGGTTTGGCAGTGCCAGCACAGTGTGAGGGGCACCTGGACCCTACATCTCTGTACGTGAGAGTCTTTCGACCAAGCATTTCGCTGTCCGAGGGTGGCACAGCAGTGCTAATAGGAATTCATACCGCGGGGCATGTGCAGCAAGAGGCCCATCTGCGTTACTTCGTGCATACTCGCTGCTGGCACACCAGCTGTGACTGGATCCTGGCACTCACTAGGCTGGGTTGAAGATAGCTACTGATAATCAACGTGTCCCACAGGCCCGGCATCAACGGGTTCTGGGCGGGGCGGCCCTCCTAGCCTCTCACCGCCCGTCCCGCATCTCATGCATCCTCGGGTACAGGAAACGCCATGCAGCATCGGAAGATATTGGAAGAGACCGCGTGATAGTAACATAATAGATAAAGAAGCATAACGGAAGTACACATAGAAGGGATGATAAGTGGGCTTCCACTGGAAATTTGATGGTATAAAAGAGAGCGGGATATGAGAAATGATTAGTAGACTGGTGACACCATTTCGATATTGGTTGTGGACACCACGTCGCTTAGATCATGCACTTTGTGGCGCCTCGTTACTTTAGAGCTATTTTGGACAAACCGTAGACACGAAAGGAAAAAGAATTCGGAATATTTGAACGTATATCGAAGGGACCCAAGCGGTGTCAAACAGGAGAAGGAAGTTGTCGGGAGAGGCCCGTGGACCCTTGCCCCGGAATTACCCTACTCAGTAAAGTGACTGTTATGGGAGCCCGTGCGGTCTAGAATATGCCAAGTCTTTAGACAACTCCGACAGCGGATGCGCAAACGGCTGTGGCTAGTCAAGAGGTAGCCCGATTTGCTCTGCATTAGCCTTTACAATGTGCTCGGTGTTTCGAAACCTATTGGGATGCCGAAAGCTCCAACAAACGGATCTATTCAGACATTTGGCAAAACACTGTATCATCAAATTGCTCAGTCATCAGTTAGGGAAGTGGCAATGGCTAATGATTTTGATATTCAATGAGTTGCCAGAAATGTAAACTGTCTCATGGACATCGTCCCCTAATATGCTAATGCTGCAGTAGATTCCGGGTCGTAGAAACGTCGCCGGGCTGGATATGTATATGTGGGCTCATTTGAACTCTGGCTTATCAAAATCCATGCCATATGAAGGCACTCTTGAAAGCATAGCTTCCCAAGGTGCAGCCAGGCTACGCGGAGGTAGCATCCACACAAAGCCAACTCGTGGGAGGGCGTCTTCCGGTCAGCAATCGCGATGTATCGCCTGAGTGATATCTCGCATGGATAGTGCACATGTATAATGCGGGCATGAATCTTCGGTCCGAGAGCAGTGGAATGCTCAACGTGGTCTCCGCCTCTCCGGTGATGCCGGAACTTCGACTTCGTACTCCTCCTGCTCCACTTTGTAGAAGTTCTCAACAGTCCGCTTCTCTTCTCGCGCGCGAGCCGCATCCAGCATGAACCGAACGGTGCCGTTCTGGCCACGGATTCCGATTGCCGAGGTCGGCCCTTGTCCAGGTGAGGTGGTGCCAGGCGTCATCGGGGTTACGGGGCTTGTGGGAGCGATGCCGTTCCTCACTTTGAAGCCGTTTGTCGCTATTGGAGATAGCTTAGGGGTATTTGAGAATTCAGTGAACCGCGGAATGTCACTAGCGGTCGATTCTTGGTTTAGAGTGATGCGCATGTTGATGAAGGTTTCGATTGGATGCAGTTGACCGATCATGGTAGCGGCGCGATGGTGAGTGTACATGTCAAGAAGGTCCAGGAGGGTTTCTGTTGGGCTTGTTAGCAACTTTAACCAGTATTTGTAGCCAGTGTCCTCACCCATTACTTCAGCTCGCGATGTACCCCACTTCTTGTACTTGATGCCTCGATCTCCAACTAGGGTAGAAAGATCAGCCTCATGCAAACGCGCTGCAAGCTCGACACAGGCAATGGCCATAGTCGACGTCCCCTGCTTGAGTGGAGCAAAGGTTCTGTAGAGATCGAGACAAACGTTGTATGCTGTCTTGGAGATTGTGTCTTTGGGGAATCCGCAGCTTCTGGCAATCTTAACGACCAGCTTCTGGGGGTGCCGATTGCGGAAGTCAAAGCCCGCACCCTCAAGCATGAGGCGTTCTAAGCCAATTATGCTTTTTGAATGGGTCTCGAAGATCTTCGGAAAACATTAGAGACCGAAGGAGAATGATTTTGGATATTGACGTACTGGGTCATCGGGGCTGAGGTGCTCGGATGGCGATAGCTTCAGGTTGGAGGCTGCGCACAGGATCTCCTTAGATTTCTTGAGAGTGTCTTCGATCTTGCAGGCCGTGAACAATGCTGCTGCAGCGGCATCCTTTCGCTTCATCAGCTACTGCGCGTCTTCAACCAAGGACGTAACCTACAACATAATTGTACTCCGTATCCGGGTGTAGCAGACGGAATTTATGATAGTACACAACAGCCGTGTTGAATGTACGAACCGGCCTATGCATATCAGCTATGCGCTCCAGTTATATAAGGTGGAGAAGCCATACAGCTGCATCGACTTCCTCACATTGTCGATCCAAGCAACGCCCTGCAGCCTCACAGCATCCTCCCGTGTCTCATTCATCCCAATAGCACTCAGGTATTCCTGCAACCGTTGTTCGAAGATATACGGCTTCGCGATCTCAATAAAGGATGGGTGAGGGCCGACATGGTCGTCGGTAGCAGGCGGCGCGGGCGCCATACCTGCGTGGTCGCTGTCTCCGGACGATAGGGGACTGTAGTTCAATTCCAAGTATCTCGGTCTAATGGGTAGGACGTTCGTGCCGGTCTGAGGTATGTGACTCGAGGAGTGGTCGTTGTAGTGAATTGGCGTGGAGGAGCTGTCGCTCTTGAACTTCTTTGACGTTGCAGCCGAGCCGCTTCCTCCAACCTTAGACCCCTCCTGGGACTCTCCCGTTCCACCATCATAGCCTTCTCCTCCTCTTCTAGCATTCCGCTGCTCTTTATATCGAACGTGCCTCTCCTTGTTCTGAATTTTCCGTTTCTCAGAAACCATCTTCGATTTCAAAAATACAGTAAAGGCTGCGCACGCAACTTTTCATGGTTAGTTCAACGTTGCAGACTCTTGGATCGTTATAGCCGTCGCGACGCGGGACTGGCGAACTGGATAGCAAGAAACGAATATGACGTACTTGTTTGACTTGTGTTGTATCGACGCTGGTAAATGCCGCGTCTTAACGCGTCATATCATGAACGACTCTGTGCGTCAAGAGCTGTGACAGTGAGCGTGGTCCGAGGTACGATGGATGGAAGGAAGGTAGGAGTGAAGCTCGTCAAGAACAGAAGATTGAACAGTTGGGGCGTGATGGCAAGCTGGTGAAGGTGGCCCGTCAAACTGCAGCGCGCGGGTAATGGGAGAAGATTGCTTGTGGATGCGCCCCGTGGAACTGCTTTATCCCTTTCGTCTTTTCATGGACGTGTTAATTCGTCCTCTTTCTAGAAGATGGTAGCTCGCATGCCCAATGAACCTCAATTCCTTACTCAAAAGCTTGATTTACTTCGTACATCAGACGTTTCTATTTGCCACACCACCTGTCGAGTTGAAGTGAACAGCGGCGCCATGCCCATATCTCAATAAGACCTTCTGTGGCATACGGAACTCTTCTTCGGAATCTAGTAGTCAAGAATGCCTTGAAAGAATCACATGACCTGGATTTATATCGGCCTTGCCCACCATTTCACTTGCACAGCACCACAACACAGCCACCGACAAGGGATCTACTCTGAAGGCTACGCGACAGCAATCCCTCCTCGTATAGGCCACGGCCCATCATGGCGAACGAGAGCAAGTACACCAGGCAACTCAGCCGCCTCCGCAGGGGGCCTCGCCAACCTTCGTCGATCTGGCCGAGGACCGTTCACAAGACTGACGGCATGTTACAACGACAATACTTCCCGCTCCTGGACCTGCCTCGCGAACTCAGAGATCTCATCTACGAGTATGCATTGGTAGCCAAGGACGGCATACACATTCGCGCTGTCCCACCAGTGCCCAACGGCAGACTTCCAATTTGTCGATCTCCTACAAAGCGGAGGAGCATCCTTTACAATGGATATAGCAAGTACCACGAATGCCACTTCGACGTTACCTACGAATTCTATGCTCCGAAGGGTCCGCACGACGTCTGCGATCTCAGCATATTCCTCGTCAACAAGCAGGTTTACGCAGAAGCGTCCAAAATCTTCTATTCTCAGAATATCTTCGATTTCTGTCCCGAAATGGATGAAGACAGATCATTCTCAACTTGCCACCTGTTTCTGATGGATCGTCCGACCTCGGCTTCCTCAAAAATTCGGTCGCTTGCTCTCAGATTCGGCCAGCCACAGTTTGCGCTTGACCCTCTTTTCGAGCGCTATACAATGCCCGAATAGCCCTTTCTAGAAGTCTTCCGAGTGATGAACGAGAGCATGCATGTGAGTAGTCTAGCACTAGAAATGTATGGGTTCCCGCCCGATGTTAGGCACTGTCCATGGAACTGGGATAATCTCTTCCATCACTGGCAAGGAGGATATGCGGAACCTATGGACAGGCTCTTTCAACTAAATGGAATCACTCGACTGTCTATTAGCGTTGAGATCGAAGATGAGGAAGAAGGTGTGAATCGTCTGGTCGCCTTCGTCCAGCTTCTCAGGAAACGATTGCTCGTGAACGGCGACAAATTAGGTATCCAGAGCGTAAGAGTTCGTCGGCGCCACCTCTGGGAGAGAGAATCCGCGTTCTATGGAACACATTCACGACCACAACCTGGGTCAATTCGCTTATGGAAACGTTATATCACAGTTGCTTGCGACAACGACTCGAGAGGCCAAGATTACACTGACGCTCCACCACATCGCCGAGCGTACGACAGGACGGCTCAGCTGGAGGAACGGAAGGGAAAAGAAATGGAGCTCACCCCAAGCGAATATCGTTGGTGGCTCCGCACAAAGTACCGGGACCGGGACTATACTGCTAGTGACGGAGGATCTCAAGACTTTTTGATCACATTGGGCGACTGGCGGCTACGTGACGATATTTATCCTGACTGGGGTGATGGGTCTAAGGAATCTCATGGATATAAGGAGTTGATATTACGGGAGGAGGAGAACACTGCACGAGGACACTGCGCAGGAGACAACGGAGGGGTCATCGACTAGCGACTACGGAAGCGACGGGGCTTCATCTTGATTTCTAGAACTGCACCTGTCACTTGTGGTAATCTCGAAGCTTTGGAGGTCTTACTACGGACTACAGGGTCTTTCACAATCTGGAGGAGTTAGCAAGTGAAGGTCTAAAGGCTTTATGCTCGTGGAAGCAACCTTCAGCAGCTAATATACTATACTTCACTACTCTGCTTACACATGCAAGCATCGTGGCCGAAATCGAGAGCTTATGAATCCAACTGATATAGCTCTCTGTGCACACTGTACATCTCTCAGCAACCTGTGGAGTGAAGCCCGTCCCTCCACGAACGCCTTCATGGTAAGAATACTTCATAGATACCCACACTAGCGACTCTACAGTACCAGGTCACACCGTTTGGGCACTCGGATAGTTATACCACTGCACTGGTTACACTTTTGATCGCTCGACATCACCGTCTAGGAGCAGCCCGACTAGCAAGTGTTCAGCTCATCAAAGGGTGGCCTGATTTCCACAGCATGGACCTTTACATGGTATGTGGAGGTTGAAAAGCCTATGGGTTGTTACCCCCCCCAAAAGCAGTGGCAAGAGAGTGCCCAAACTTAAAGTCACAGGACTTGGAAATGTGTAAAGTGGATCGGTTATAATCCCCGGAAAGCCGTCCTAATATCTAATCTGCCGTAACCCAAGCAGGCCGTTATGATACACTCAAATCCCACCATCCCATCCCACCAGTCCCCCTTTCTATGGACAATCTGAAGCCACACCACATAGAAGAAGCGAATATAAAAGATGGGAGAGGAGAGTAAACTCAAGCCTTCAAAACCGCTTCGCCCCCGCCCACCTATCCAAAAAAACCCCCCCCCGTATTTGTAGCATAGCCCAATTTAGTCGTAACCCATATCTCTTAGTTCGTTCGCGCCCAGAATTAGACCCATCGTCGCCATGCCAATCCAATCCGATCCAATGCCGTGATGAGACTACAAACTACAAATGAGCCCAATGCGAGAATGATTCGTAGAAGTCGTCGCTCGTTGCTCGTCACCATAGCGCCCAACGCAATGCCAAAGAAAGCATGCTGTCAACACCAGAGTATAACTACCGCAGAGTGCGGCTAAGTATAGCTCCTCATCGCATCCAGATACCCCGTGCCGCCCTTCAGATCATGATCAAAGTCCTCGGCAACCTCGAGCACGCGCTTGATATGCTCGAGGGAGAAGGATTCCTGTTCGGAGATGGCGAGGGATTGGGCGGTGCGGACTGCGTTTTTGATCTGTTTCCAACATTAGCAACGTATCCAATTGGTTTTGTTAGGGCAAGGGGAGCTCTTACCTGCCGCCCATTCAGATTATTCCTCGCCAGCGCATCAAAGTCCTTCTCCCCAAACGGCGTGACCTGCAGCCCCTCCACCACCCGCACCTTCTCCACAAACGTCTTCCAGATCTCCTTCTTCGCCTTCGGCGTCAGCTCACCATACCGCAGCGGCATGTGGATGCGGCTCTGGAACGCGTCGTCGAACGTCTCGACGCGGTTGGTGGTCAGGAAGAGGATGCCCTGGAAGTACTCGAGCAGGCGCAGGAAGATGGAGACGAGGGCGTTGCGGTGGATGTCGTGCACCTCGCGCTTCTCGAGGAAGACGTCGGCTTCGTCGAGGAGCAGCACCGCGCCCCACGAGTGCGCAATGTCCATGATCTTTTGGAGCTCGTGCTCCAGCACGCGGCTGTCGGTGCCGAGCTCGCCGGCGCTCACGGCGTATAAGGGGCACTTGAGGTACTCGGCGATGCCTTCAGCGGTGAGGGTCTTGCCGACGCCGGGAGGGCCGTGCAGGACGAAGACGAGACCGCGCCCTTTGCCTTGAACAACGTCGTCGATGGTCTCCGCGGCGTGGAATTTGTGGCTGGAGACCATGCCTTTGACGATAGACTTGTGGGCGGCTGGAAGGACGAGGGAGGAGAACGCGCCCTCGTTCCACTCAATGTCGCGGATACCGCTGAGCGAGAACTCGAGCCATAGCTTCTCGGAGAACGCAAAGCCGAGTACAACGGGTGAGGCAATGAGGAGTTCCTCTTCGCTGAATTGGTGGGTCTTGACGCCTTCCTTGGTCTCTATCGAGTCAAGCTTCTCAACCTGAATTTCCTTTCCGTCCTCGTCAACCGGGACCGTGATGACATGAACTTTGTCGTCCTTGTCAAACACGACCTTCGTCCTAGTTCGCTCGCGCTCTTCCTTGCTTTCATTGTAGTTCAACGGGCCTTCTCCGCCCTCCGCAGGACCATCTTCGTCCGAGGAGTCACAGCAGTCGGAGCAATCATCCGATTCGCTGTCATTGAAAGGGTCCTCGGTGTCCTTGGGCTTGATCAATGAGATTGGATAGTTGGGATTGATTCTCCGGAAGATCGCAGGGTCTACCATGACTCTTCCATTGATATTGACCTTCGCGACGGCCTTCTTCTTCTTCTGGAAAGCAAGTCCTTTATGGAAGCGGTAGTTCATGCCCTGCATCGCGACAAAGCGTTTGCCTCGCTCCACAAGCTGCTTCTTGAGGCCCTCTGGATCCTTGTGGTACTTCAGGGGATATGTGGTTAAGCTTGTGATCTTCCGCGGGCCCTTGAAGGATTCAACGTGGACTTCAAAGTCGCCAAGGCCGAAATGCTTGCCGTCATACTCCAGGTAGCGCCCTTCAATACAATACCATTCTCCGCGGATGAAGGAGCTCTCTTTGTTTGCATAGTCGACCTTGAAGCAACGAGGGTCGTCCACGGATCCGTAGGTGGCCGTGTAGGCGAGGGAATTGGGTTTGAACAAAGCCCAAAGGAGCTCGAATGTAATGTTGCCAGCCTTCAGCATCGGGTAGAGCGTCTTCTTTGTCTCTTCGTAGTCCTCGTTGATATATGTGACAAGCAGCTTGCAGTGGGCAATCTGCAAAGACAGCTTCTTCTTTAATTTCCGCTTCTTCTCTTTCTTTAGCTGAGCCTTGAGGGTCTTCTTGTAGTGTGCTTTGATTTCTTCGAGGTAGAGGAACAGCATGTTGGGATCAACCTAAGTATTATCAGCATCAAGGTCGAAGGAACGAAGGTCGGAAACTTACACTAGGTTGCTCTTCTACTAATGAGACACCCTTCACGTCCTTCATGACTTCACCGAGCGCATCCCGTAGAGGCTTCGACTTGATGTCAACAACGGTGTTGCGATACTTGTTTTCCCAGTCAAACTTCCTACGAACCGTGAAGACCTAGATATTCGTCAATTTAAGAACTGGAACCGCCACAATTGAGTAGTAGATGTGTTTGCAAAAGTGAAAACATGGAAGGGATGATGCACTTACGTATTCATTAAACTCGTCCACTTGATCCTCGGCACTCTCCGTCAACTTGTAGTTATGTATGGTGCTGTCCCACAACTGGTCCACACGCTTGAACTCCAGTGTCGACGCCCTCTTGCTCGCCTTCTTTTTGACCTTTCGCTTGGACCTGATGCCTCTCCTTCCAGAGGCGGGGGGATCGAGGCCATCAGGAACCGCGGCCCTCTTCCTCCTAGATCCTCCTCCTATCGCAGCATTCAGCTGTTGCTGCTGGAGTTGCAGTTGCAAGGTCGCAATCTCGTTACGTAGCCTCGTCCCCTCATCCTCTTCCACAGCATCATCAAGACCATCTTCCGTCTCCGACTCGGGCTCAGCAGCTCTCCGCGACTTCTTCGGCCGGCGATGGCGGCGGCGCGGCTCCTCCTCCTCCTCCTCGTCGGATGACTCAGAGTCTGAATCAGAATCAGACGAGTCGGAGGAGTCCGCATAGCGCATGGCCTTGCTCCGCTTCTTCTTCGCCGCGAGCTTCGCCTTCCTCTTCTTCTTGGCCTTGCGCCTTTTCCGCCGCTCCTCCTCCTCGCTGTCTTCGCTGCTGCTATCACTATCCGAATCGTCGTCCGACGAATCGCTGTTAGAGGAGCTGCTGGTGTCTATACTCTCCTTGCGCTCCGCCTTCTTGCTGCTCTTGGAATGCTTCTTGCATTTGCCTTTCTTCGCCTTCTTTTTCTTTTTCAGCGCCGAGTTGCTGGCGGCGGCTCCGTCCACGGCAGTCCCATTGACGTCCCCTAGACTCGTTGTAGGAGGCTCAGAGGTGGGCTGCACCGTCACCTCGTCGGCCGTGTTGTCTTCCCGTGCAGTGTCCATGCTCGCTTTGTGTAGTTTCTCGTGCAAGGATCCGCTGGACCCAGAGGGAGAGGAGGGGTTCGGTTGCGGGGTGCTGGAGGACGTGCTCGAAGTGGGAGTGTAGACGGGGTTGCCCTTGAGTTCGCTCGTAGTTGCGGTTCTAGCGGTCTCGGAGGAGGTGGGCACAGAAGACGTGGCTGTGGAGGGGGAGGGTCTAGTTGTGGGAGAGAGTGTGGTGGTGCGGCGGTCCGGTTTGTTCATCGGAGAGTGAGCCGCGTCTATCAGGCAGTGAGAGTCTGCTTGTCCGTCCAGATCAGTACCGAGTCAATCAAGTCAAGAGGGCGGTTGTGTGATGGGATCGACGTCGCCGAATGGACTGGCAGTGGTAGGCTGGTTCCGAACAGCGTTGCACAGCTTCACGAGGACGGCCAGTGAACAACGAATCCGACGAGAAGCACAGCGACGTTAGGGCTGGGTACGTACTTTTGGTGAACGCAGTTGTGCGTGTGGAGGCAACAAGGCGGAGAGAGCAGAGACGGGTGAGGACGGTTATATATATATATATACGTGAGTTCTATGGGTGAGGGTAGACCTTGTGCAGCTGAGGCAGCGTCGCCGCGGCGGACTCGAGGCCGGTGAAGGGATACGTCTGCCTGCTGGTGCGGCCAACTCAGACACCCTGCTTCGATGACTCCACGAGGCGAATATCTGGAGGGCGGTTTAGATGTGCCCGAGCCCTCGCGCCAGAACGTCCACTCCACCACGCGCATCGACCGTGGCGCCCCGGATATAAATGTGGATCCCGCAAACGTGCGCGCCATGCACTCGTCCATGCCGTCGCAAACACCATCAGATAGCATCCACCACCGCCAGAGCAGCCAAAGAAACAGTCGCGAATGGACGCCTGGAGGACCGTTGCGCCCCGACTAAACTGCACGCTGAGCCCTCCAGCTATGACCCTCGGCGGCCCTCACCGCTTTCTCGACCGAGGCACCAAGCAATTCGTGGCTTGTGGAGTCGAGCAGGGGCCCCGGCTTGCGCTAACAGGCCTGCCCTGGCTGTTGGATGTGTTTACAAGGCTGAAGCTGCCAGGCTGCAGTCTGCACGTGAAAACGGCCACCCTCTTTTGCACTTTCTAAATAAGGGTGTCATATTGTCGCACTGTGCAGTTATAGCAGCCTTGTAGAATCTAGTCCGACGATTGTGCCGTGAGCCAAAGTCACCCAACACAGAACCCTCAAGCGCCATGCATCTGCGTCCTGCAGTCCCCAACCCAAATCCCATCACGCGAACCCAAAAAGAAAGCCCTTCTCCTGCGCCATGCACCCATCCTGCCCTCCCGTCGTTCCGGTTCATGGACGCGGGCTAGTCCTTCGATCTCAGGCCCAGGTGGCCCAATGAGTGCCCGCTTGGCGTCTCGAGCTCAGATTCGGGTTTCCCGTCTGGGAGGTCGCCTGTCGAGACGCCTGTTATACTCGTTGAGGGCTCGTTGATCGTTTCCGGCGACTGCACACGGGGTACTGCAGACGCTGGTGCGCTGGATTCTGCAGGCGGTGCTGCAGGCTGCGGGAGATCTTTCGATAGAGGCAGCGGCCCGGGTGCCGATGCGGAGTCGGCGCTTGATGGTTCCTCAATCTGCTCCTCGCCATTGGGTCCATGGGCTCGGAGACCCGCGTGAACATCGTCCTGGCCGTCGTGTGCTGGTACTGTGCCAACTTGGCTCTTGACGTTGCTAGCTGTGCTGACGTCCGAGCTCGACCCCATTGGAGTCTCTTTGCGTAGTCCAAGATCTTTGCCTTCGCTAGGATCCGTGCTCTCCTGTCCATGCCAGTCTGCAGGGGCCGCCTGCTTGACCTCTTCCCCTTCTTTGGGTTCGCGAATGACGACTGGCGGTTGCTCTTCTTCTGGCAATGCCTTCCACACCACAGCACACCTGTCGAAAGCTCGGGTGCCTTTCCTGCTGCTGCCTTTGATCCCGTCCATCTTGTCCCAATGCATCTCGAACACGCCGGAGTCTTCTGGCTTCCCGCCGCTCTCACAGCCATTGCCTTCGAAATATGCGTTGAACCACACATGTGCTACCGAAGTGACCATCGTGAGGCCATACGCCGCTTTGTTCCGCCGTTCGACATCGATGTTCATATCGTTGGTCGGAAGAACCACCCGTTTTGTGGGGCGGAAAACAACGTCTCCTCCGGTTTCTGTCTCGTCTTCTTCCCGAGGCGCGTCTTTCTCATCCTCGCTCGACGAGGACTGCCCATCGATACCGGCCGGGAATGTCTGCGCCCCCCTCAAAGCCTGGACATTGCTCTTCTGGTTTCCCTCCGCCAGTGCAGACGATGACTTCCTCTCTTTCTCCTTCTCCTTCTCCTTCTTGTCCTTCCCATTCCCCTTCCCCATCACCTCCGCGACCACACTCGCCAACCCCGCACTCTGCTCAATCTCCCCTCTAACCAGCTCCCTCTCCTTGCTCGAGAAAGTATGAAACGTCTTGATCGTCTTCCCCTCATCCACAAACCCCTCCACCGAAATCTTGACCCCATCCCGCAGCCCCCAGACATGCACCTCGAGCACCTCCACCTGCCTCTCCACATACACCTTCCCATGCTTCGCCCACCGATCCACATACGTAACCCACCTTAGCTGACTCGGTATCGACACGCCCGCCCCAAACCCCGGCCGCATCCTCCTCTCCGTGAACCGCTTCAGCGCGTCCTCCACCTTCCACCCCTCCTCGCTGATCAAGTACGAGCAGCTCGCCGTGCCGCTCCGCCCCTTGCCCGCCTTGCAGTGCACCACCACAACCCTATCCTCGTTCCCGTGCAGCCAGTTGCGCATGCTGGCCATGATGTGCGGGATCAGCGCGAACGGCGGCGGGTGGTGGTCCGGGAAGGGGTAGTGGTAGACGCGGCCGTAGACCTCCGAGTCCGGGTAGCCGGTGCCCTCGGCGCGGAACTCCCATATTGCCCAATTGTCCTTGTGCTTGTAGTCGAGGAACTTGACGAGCGCGTCGAGCGGGTTGCGGTAGGCGCGTTGGGGGTAGGTGCCCGAGGGGCCCGAGGTTGCGATGACTATGGCGAGAGGATGTTGTCAGTAACCGTAGTATGTGAGCTCGAGGAAGGGGAGAGAGATTCGGTGGTTTGGATTGCCGTGTACACACTTTTGTCGGTCACGTAGCAGAGATCCAGGCCAGCTTCTGGATGCCTGGCGCGTGGGCCTGCGACGATTTGGCGCAGGAGTGAAGCCATGGTGTAGTTGCTTTCGTGTTATGTGCGGTGTAAGGCGTTCCCCGACATTTTTGAGAAGCAAGGCTGGAGAAGGTACATAGGGACATCAGATGTTCGAGGTCGACAAACAAGCGAGACGTCATCGCCTGTTTTCGTGAAAGGGTCGTGCTTGGCATGCACAAATCTAGCTAGTATTCATGGAGGGCCCCTGACGGTATCGTCGGGAATGTAGACAAGACGAAAGATGTCTACTGTGTAGAAATACATCTTTGAGAGCATGGGAAATGCTCTTGAAGGCCTTATTAGAGCACCATGTGCAACAGTGAATGTTTGTGAACTAATTATTTTCATATTACAGTATCATACAAAACATTACATTCCAACTGCACTGGTAGCAAATGTAATTACTCATGGCTAGAGACAGTGGCAGACTCTTGAGACCCCTCAACAAGAGGCCTATAGTCTACCGTCTCGGAAGGCCCTCTCCCTCCCAACAAGCCTTCCGGTCGCATGCCCGCCTTCTGCAAAATGGCAAACGGCTTCCACAAGTCCATCTCCAGCCTCTTCATATCCTGAAGAACTTCGTAGGCCCGCTCATCCTTCCGACGAGCACACATTTGAATCAGCAACGAGAAAGTTCCGTCCCGAGGTTGCCAACCTTGGTCCCTCATTTCGTAGTAGTAGCGGAATGCATCGTCTATGTCGCCGCACTCCGTACAGACAAGGATAAGCCGGTCGTAAGTCAGGAGGTTGGGTCTGATCTTGAGCTGGATCATCTCAGCCGCCAAGAACATGGCTAGTTCCTTGCGTCTTGCGGTACGACATCCTTGAAATAATGTATTGAAAGTCTCGATATCTGGGCCTTTCGAGCTGATTGTGTGAAGCGCTTTGTACACTTCAATGGCTTGTTCGAGGTCTGGCATGGCAACGCATGTCTGAATGATGGCGTTTACTGCTGCCGTTGGAACTTTCCGCTGGCTTTGGGCGAACTCTTCCAGTAGGTTGAAAGCTTGCATGGGCCTAGTTGGATCCTGCCGGAGATATGCAACTATGGGATTTGCAGTATTCAAGTCAGCTTTCACGCCTGCCTCTTCCATGACTACCAGGACCGTAAGCGCAGTTTTGAGATCCCCAGCCGTAATATAAGCTTCCAGGAGCATTTCGTAATCTAGTTGGCTGAAAATGGTTTTGCGATTGGACATGACCCGAAAGACGTCAGTGGCTAGATGAGCATCGCCGTGACGAGCCGCAGTGTTCAATACGTTCGAACAGATTCCAGAGGATGGAATGAAGAAATTCGGCTCGACTCGTTCGGCCCAAACGAGCTTTACAAGCTCGTGCTAGATACTTCGTTAGGTAGGCTCATATTGCTTATCAAAATGGGGCTTACGTGAAAAGCTTCACTCCCGACATCGAGCAGCATATGCCACAACGCAGGAGATATATCCCCATTGCCAAGATTTCGCCGCCTCACTGTCAACTGGTAGGCCTCTTCGACTTCCTTAACATCGAGGAGCATGAATGTAGCTTTGTCGTAAAGCCACGTCGGTACTCGCCCAGGGCCATGCTTTTCCATTTCCTCGATTTTCTCTAGAGCCATTTCAAAAGAGCGTTCCCGAAGCAACCCTGCAACAACAGCAGCATGCCCATCTTCTGACAACTGTAACCACCTCTCCTGCATATACTCGAGGACTTCGCTGCGTAGGATAGCATTGGGATGAACTGCAAGCGCCTGGAAAATGTCAGAATTAGCGTAACAGAGTTTTGTTTTGGATCAATGGTACCTGGAGAACATCATGGCATACACCTGCATCTGCCTCTATCCCTTCATTCTCCATCTCTGACAACAGCGACGATACTCTTCCTGCATGACCATGTAGCGGGTGCACGTTCGCGAGGATCATGGCTGAGTATAACCTGGCATTGAGCTTCTCTCCGCGACCTTGTATAAGATACTGAACAGCATCCTTGACTTCATAAAAGTTCCCCGCTGCCGCGTACGTATGGAGCCTTCCATACAATTGCTCGGTTGGTTCATCGGCGTGGTGGTAATCTTCAGGTCTACTCTCTTTCGGTCGCCATGGGGGTTCCCCGGCTTTTGTCACTCTAGGCTTTCCGTTGGCTAACAGCCCTTTTGTGTCTGTACGGCGCTTCCTTCCTTGTGTGTAAGGTTGCTGATATGTTCTGACCGACTGTTGGAAGGGTGCTCGGAGCGTTTTGCTGGAAACATTTGGTCTGAAAGCTGGACATAGGCAGCGCCATAGGCCATCGACTACCAATGGCCTTTGCATCGAGGTGCATGTATATGAGGATGGCCTTTGCGAGCATGAAGTGGAGACGCGGCGAGAAAGTTGGCGTCGGAGGTCTTTAGGCGTGTCTGCCGTGGCCAATCACCAGCCGCTAATCTAATGGAAATTCTAAATTATGTGATTGGATAAGATGAGACTACATATATTACACTATCAATTCCATGTGGATAAGTGCTATTCGCATTGATCTTTACAACTTTCGGTCGCTGGAATGCTTATTTCCAATCAATCTACCATGGGGCCTAGCTGTTTTCTCAAACAAGACAGTCTCAGCCTTTGCAAGTATAAGTGGTAGGAATGAAATACGAATATGCGACGTGGTATTGTATATTTAGTGTTGTGCTTCAGGTATCCTATTTACCGTAGTAGCAGCTCGTGTCCTATGCATATGGTATCTTTCAGACCACCCTATAGTCCACTCTAATACTAATGTTGCAGAGTCTCTCAAATGTCCGCCCTTGACGCCAGATTATGCAGATCATTCCTGGAAACGAACTTTAAGATATGCCCTTTTGAGTTGTTCCTAACGCCTGACCCTTCCCAAGATATCCGATCCACTGATACATACCATGGAAGCTTGCTAAGAATATGAATCAGCCAACACTCCTACCGCTAGAAAAGACTTGAAGCAGCGCTTCTCCCTCCTCTGGACTTAAGTACTCCTCCAGTAACTGGTGTGCCGCATCTACTACCTCATCCTCAATGCCCGCCTCCAAGACTATAGCGTCGCTGAATGCGAGACGGGTCAAGGCGACCAGGTGCTTGTGAATTCCGCCTTGGATCACACTCAGTCTCGCCCTCATGTCGACCTCGTCCGGAAAGGAAGTAGCCAGGTGGTATAAGATGCGCATAGAAATGTTGATCGAGTCGACAATAGCAGAATGAGTGAGTGTTCTGTAGTTGTATAGCGCATCGATTTGATCATGCATAAAGCGAACGAGACGGCCAATGCAATGACGATGCTTCGCAAGGACTCGTCCACCATATTGATGAACGCATAGTCCGCCTAGTACGCGGAGCACTTGAATGCGTAGCTCGCAAATAGACGGAGGGTCGTACGCACTGCTTTTGGTACTTTCTTGTAGGGGTTCGGGAGTCTCGAAGAGCAAGATGGTCAGACGGTCTATTGTGTCAGTCTCTCGCTTGATTTGTTGATCTGGCCCAGAGTCGACTGGAACAATTGCACCAACGGTGCCCGGAAGTGCGCTAGTGCTCAGAATTCGAAGCATGAGCATGATCTGATCCAGTGGTTGAGCCTTCATAAGCATGAGCAACACAAAATCGTTTGGCACGCATTGCCAAAACTTGGAGATAGCTTCCGAGGATGTGACGCAACTTGTAGCAATGGTGTGAAGAAGAGACAGACAATCCAAGACGTTTATTTTACTGCGAAGATTTCCTTGCGGCGGCGCATCCCGGTCGGAAATGAAAGCCGGATTCGTTGAAGCCCTCGCAATTGGAATAGCAACGAGATCTACCGAAGCAAGAATCAGAGGTAGTGCCTTCTCGGTAATCGCAATTGCAGTTCCCATCTTTTCGGTAGCCAGTATGAATCTGATCGTGTCCACAAGAAGGTAGAGGGGCGTGTAGAAAGTTTCTTTTAAACATTGCTCCCACAAATCGAAAAAGATATAACAAAATTTCTGGGCAAAATCCTCGACGTGCGATTCGGGGGTGCATGTAGCTAAGTCATCGTATACCAAGGAGGATAGCATCTTGCTCGGGTTGGAAGGAAATGCGTATTGGGTGAGGCTTTCGAACGTCCGCTCATGTCCGGTCCTCGGTCGATGGTTAAGAAGCCGTCGCATAAACTCAAAACGATGCTCGTCCTTCTCAAGCTTCGCTAGCAGAGCGAGATGAAGCTGTTGATTCAGTGATTCGTGGACCACTGGCGGCTTTGCCTTCTCGCGGGGCTCACTGAGTTGCAATGGCTTTATAGGGCTCTGGTCCATCACAGGCCGTTTCCTCTTCCCTCCTTGTTTTGGCGTGGCAGCTTTAGGGCGATCTCGAGCCTTCGACGGGGAGACCAGGACAATATCGTCGTCGTCAAAACCATCTCTGAAAGGCAGGACCTTATTATGTCGTTTGGGAGTGACTGCCTGGCTCACTGGCCCAGCCTTGGCTTTAACAGCAGCTCCGTCTTTCAGGTTCTTCTTGGTCTGTTTCGCCTTGGCGGCATCTCTCGCCAAGTCGTGTTCCAGGAACAGATTGTTGGTCTCGATCACTTCCCTGTCTTTTTTGGTTTTCTCCAATTCGGCCTTCTGTTTCGCTACAACATCCGCATGAGCCTGCTGCATGACGGAAATCCGTCGCTCGTACTCCTTTGTAACCTTGTCGTGCTTGCTACGGACTATGGCTATTTCACCAGCCTTCGACATGGCAGCAGACTTGGCTTCCTCGACAGACTTGAGAAGTCTCTCTTTCTCGCGTTCAAGCTCTTGTATCCGTTCCCGAAGCTCATTGGCGGCTGGACCAACCTCTTGTGCCTCGACATGCACATCCATGTTGTCAACATATGACTCTCCCTCGTAGCTGTGGCCTCTATCCGCTGCTTGCTGTACCTCATGGCTGTTCGATGCCTGCCCAGAGCCTCCATATGTGCTCTTCAAAGTGTGACGTCGACTCGGATAGCCACCTTGGAGGGGGACCGCGGCACCAGGAGTCCATTGTGTTGGCGCCTTGGAAAATGCCGCTCGGTGGCTGGGTTGTTCCGGGATTGGCTCCTCGTCGAGGTCTACGACTATCTCGTCGTCATAGCCGTAGTCCGACGAGGGTGGCTCAGGATTCGTCTTCTGAGCGCGTTTGGGGGGTTTTGTCTGGTTGAGCGGGGCACGATTCGACGGGAGAGGAGCGCATTGGTGTTGTAGAGACTGTAGCGCGGTGGACTGGGCAAGCGGGCGTTGCTGGGTTGAGAGGATCGCAGCCGTCTCTAGGGCTTGGAGATCGTTGGCAGGAAGGTCGTACAGGGCATCGTCGAAGTCGAATTCGTCGTCGTCGTCAGCCATGCCGGGCGACTTGAACCTGGGAGCCTCTCAGCATGGCTTGCAGGCGCAGAAACGCGTTCGGCGCGTGTGAGAGCAGTGTGTGTTTGCGGCGGTGTCCTGAATTCGGCGCCTGAGGTGCCGCCGCTGCGACCCTGAGGCGCCCACATTCGTCCGCGTCGCGCCGACTCGCCGACACGAGATGACGTCCAGCGAGCTCCGTCTTTCACCAGCCCACTCCACTTCAACATCAAATAAATCCTGTCTGCGCCGGCCCCTCTGATCTCCCGTCGTCCTGCTGCTCGCCCTCTCGTCCCTTCTTCAGTGCCCGTCCAAAGCAACTGCGAGCCGCCCTCACAAGCCTCACAAGCAGACCCTCTGCACACCCGGTCCTCCCGTGGCAGGATATCCAGCTAGGGTCCACGCATATCCAACGTTTCTCGCGACCCGCGTCTAGCCATGGCACGACCGCGCAAAGACGTCAAATTCCAGCATCGGAGTGGCAGCAACGGCAAGACGCGTAGACCCAGCAACAGCATGTCGGAAATCAGCGAGAACGGCTCCGAGCCAGGCAGCCCTACGAGGAATGGAGCTCTCTCGAAATCAGATGTATTAAAGCCTCCCTGGTGTCCCCTTCGCACGATCCTGACCGCTGTAATAGGCACCGGAAGCTCCTCCTCAGTCCGACTATGAGAAAAAGAAGCAGACCTTTGTCACCCGCACAATCTGGACGCTTGTTATGATTGGCGGTTTCTTCTGGGCACTCCTCGCCGGCCATATCTACATTATCATAATCGTCACTGCCGTGCAGATAATATCCTTCAAGGAGGTTATCGCCATAGCGAACGTGCCTAGCCGGGCGCGAAGCTTGCGCTTTACAAAGACCCTGAACTGGTACTTTCTGGGCACCTTTATGTACTTTCTCTACGGGGAGAGCGTCGTCTACTACTTCAAACATGTTCTCCTTGTCGATAAAATCCTCCTCCCCTTGGCTACCCACCACCGTTTCATAAGCTTCATGCTGTATCTCATCGGTAGGCTTCGTACCCAGTCCAGTGTCACAGGCGTCTGCAGCAATACTAACTCTACTAGGTTTCGTTTTCTTCGTGGGATCATTACAGAAAGGCCACTATAAATTTCAATTTACCCAATTTGCGTGGACACACATGGCGCTCTTCCTCATCGTCGGCCAAGCTCACTTCATAATTAACAACATTTTCGAGGGCATGATCTGGTTCTTCTTGCCAGTGTCTCTCGTCATTACCAACGATATATTTGCCTATCTCTGCGGAATCACCTTCGGGAGAACACCGCTCATCAAAATCTCACCCAAGAAGACCTGGGAAGGCTTCCTTGGCGCTTGGTTCTTCACCATCCTCTTTGGCATCGGGTTCACGCATTATATGGCGAAAGACAAGTACTTCATATGTCCTGTCAACGTGAGTGTCCCACCTGTGCCTGCGATATGGCCTTTGCCAATTACCATGTTACAGGATCTCGGTGCGAACTTCATGACGGGGTTGAACTGTACCCCGAATCCGGTTTTCATCCCCCACACATATACATTTCCTGCGCCGCCACCGTCGTGGACCCATCTGCCAAGCCAAATCTCTATCGCCCCAATCCAGTTCCACGTTCTCGTATTTGCAACTTTCGCATCTCTTATTGCACCTTTCGGCGGTTTCTTTGCCTCGGGACTCAAGAGGTCATTCAAGATCAAGGACTTTGGTGATTCGATTCCGGGCCATGGAGGAATGACCGACCGCATGGATTGCCAATTCATCATGGGTTTCTTCGCCTTCATGTACTACTCGAGTTTCATCGCCACACACCAAGCGAGCGTTGGCGGGATTATCGAAGCTGCTATTACGGGCCTCACACCAGAAGAGCAAATGGAAGTTGTGAAAGGCCTCAGCAAACACCTCGTTAACCAAGATATTATTTCACCCAAGGTAGGACCTAATGAGCACCTTCACAAACCACTACTAATACATTCTGCAGGTTCTTGAGTATCTTGGCACTCAGCTTCACCGAAGGTGATCTACCGCATACCTTCTCAAGTAGTGCTTGCTGTGAGAATAGGTGGCGCGACTTGCTGCTTTTTAATAAGGACAATCATATACCTCGTAGGTGAGCTGTTTTGACTTTGTGGTCAACCTGCACTTGACAGGGCCTTTACGCACTTCGCGGTTTTTTTGTATATACCCCCTTCGCTTCTCTTCTTGGGTCGTATAGGTATTCCCTTTGTAATTTTGCCCTCGTGTGTGGCTCATTAGGTGGTGGCTCAGATGTAATCAGGAGGAGATGACCTGTCCACAAGGCGTCTTAGGCGTCAAGTGACAACTTGGAACTAGGAAAAAGTCTTTGAAGCATCAATGGGGTTTCTCCTTTAGGGGAGGCGAACCACAACTTCTAAGTACGCCTGCGCGATACACGATCTATCTAAAACCCAGACTTTTATTACTCACCTACCCCCCTTCAAGCCCTCCAATGCCATAACTAATCTCTCCCACCCCTCCGTCCCCTCCCAGCTCTCCTTCCCCCTACCCATAATCCCTCTCACCGCACTCCTAGCCTTGAACCGCCAATCCTTCGCCACCACCTCCCCACTCCCCGCCGCCAACCCCTCCGTCCGCTCCATCTCCCCAAGACTCTCATACGCATCCGCCAGCTCCACCGTCGCATCCACGACCCCCTCCCACTGCTCCACACTCCCCGTCTCCCACCCGGGCTGGCCCGCAACAGCGCGCCACGCCTTCTCATGCGCCGCCAGCGCCGCCGACGGCTGCCGCCGGAACAGCGCCAGCCGCGCGACCACCTGCCACAGCTTTGCCGACGCCGTGATCAGCGGCACGACGTGCTTGTCGACCAGCTCGCCCACCATGCGCGCGAGGCCTGGCTTCGCGGGGTCGTACGGCTCGGTCGCGACGGAGGCGATGTGCCGCACCAGCGCCGCGAGGATCGCCGCGTCGACGCACGCCTCGCCGTCGGTGACGCCGCGCAGCTCGCAGATGCGCGTCTGCGCGCGGACGATGTCGTTGTAGGCGGGCGGGACGGTGGAGGCGGCGACGGTGAGCAGGTTGGACCAGATGCGGTAGCTGTCGTGCTTGAGGGCGGCGGCGCGGCGGAAGGCTTTGAGGGCGTCGAGGCGGGGTTGCTGGGGGTTGGTTTGGTGGGCGGCGAGGGGGTGGGCGGCTTCGCCATCTTCGTCTTCCTGTGAGGCGGAGGTGCGGAGGTGCAGCAGGGCGGCGGCGAGGTTGCTCCAGGCTTCGGCGTCGGTGTCGTCGAGCTGCACGCAGCGGGAGAAGGCCTCGACGGCGTTTTTGAACTGCGAGAGCTCGAGGTGTGCGCAGCCGAGGGCGAACCAGCTGGATTGGTTCAGGGCGTTCATTTTCAGCGAGGCGGAGTAGGCCGTTATGGCGCGCTCGTAGTCTTTAAGGGTGAAGTAGTGGCGGCCTAGGGAGCGCTGGGCGCGGGCGTAGCGGTTCTTTGAGACTGTCCAAGCTGTCTCGTACATGGCTGTGTCCTGGTCGATGTCGCCCAGAATGCAATACAGTCGAGGCGCGTCTGCGGGAGCGGGTTCTCGTAGGGGTCCTTCCCATTTCTCCTCTTCTGGATCAGCCGTATCGTCAGGCCCATTGGTGGCGTGGAAGAGTTGACGACGGATGATCTTCTTGGCTTTATCTTCCCTTTCAGTAGCAGCCCAGCATAGAGCAGCTTCGGCCCACATTTCGAGTCTTTCGTAGATCTCCAGAGCGGATCGGAGACCTCCCATGCTGACCCATCTCGAGGCCAGCTCTGCTTCGAGCTCCCAGCGAGAGGGCGAGCAAAGTTGGAAAATGTACTTTATGCGCTCGCTCACTGGTGCTGAATCGGTTTCGTTGGCTTTTGGGAGGAAGGTAGTGGTGCCAGTTGGAGTTGGGCTGTCGGACGTGGTGTCTGCGATGACCTGATCGACGAGAGCCTGAAGCTGTAGCAGGCCACGCTCTATCGTTCGGGATCTGTATCCTTCAATTCTACTTCGCACAAGGAGCGCCTGGGTGTAAACCTGCCAATTTGAGCTTCCACCGTCTAGCACGCGGGTTGCGTAGGGTATAGTCTCTTCTCTGGTAAGACCATCCGATGGAGAAGTGTTTGTGATCGAAGAAGCGAGAGACAGAAGGATTATAGAGTCCAGAGGCTCCAAGAGTGGTTGGTTCGCAGGATCCAAAGTGGTCAGAGAAGCAGGAAGTTTCGATTCATCCTTGACATCTGTAGATGAAAACGGTGTGTCGACAAACGAGATAGATTCAAGAAGCGTATCGTCGTTGAGGTCAAGGGTTTTAGGTCTTGAAGAATCGATCTTCGCTCCAGTTTCTTGTCCGTCTACTCGTGGCGCCTCATTCGTATCTTTAGCGCTTCGGGCCAACACTACGAGCTGGCTCGTATCAAACTGTTGAAATTTGGTTCTCTTTCCAAGTAATCCGGTCAAGGCAAACTCAAAATGCCGCTGTGAAGCCGCCTGGTTGAGATCAGACCGGGCTTTCTTATCCAGACCGTGATGTGTATGGATTGTTGCGCGTTCAAGAAGGAACTGTACTCTGATATCAGGAGTGGAATACTGTGACTCGGTAGAAAGCAAATCGGCTTCCAGAGCCTCCAGGTTTTCATAGATAGATGATTGTAATGACGGTGCGATCTCAGATAGCAATCGCTGGTGTAGGAAAGTGGTTCGAAGCTTTACCCAGGCAGCCGCCTTGATGTTCTTCTGAATCGGCGGACTTGATAGTATCGTGTCCGCGAGACAGAGGAGCTCAATATTCGGAGTCAGCTTGTATGCAGCCTCTCCATCTGCGCTGAGTGACTGGATTAGATCCTGCCTCAATGTGGACACTGCAGACGGATTCGAAGAGATCTCCTGAGGGAAGAGGGTTTTTGAAGAGGAAAACGGTAGAGGAGGTCCAGTGACATTGGACTGTAGAAAGGCGTATAAGCACGCGACAGCTACGACAAGAAAAAGGTGTTGCAGATACGCTGCGGAGTCTTGGGTTTCCTCATCGCAGTTTGCAAGGATGAGTCCTAGACGGCGCGAAACGTAGTCGCTCCATAGAGGGAAGTCGCTCGCAGATACGTCTTGGGTCTTTTCGTTATCTTGGAGGCCTAAGAGTATCGCAACTTGAGGTGACTGGAGAACTGCATCGTATTCGCCCTTCTCCAAGTGATTCAGAATATCACTGAGAACAGACACGAGATCGTCCGGAAGAGTGATTCTCAAGAAGCTCAAGTAAGCATCCGCCATCGTTAGCAGCTCTTCGAATGGCTTTGAAAAGAAGAAAAAAATCTCAAAGCGTGAGTCGATGGAATGCCGTGGATTAGGTGATGGTGGAGGCAAAATCAAATTCTCGCTTGCCCTCTTCGACCAAAAACCGCCTACAACCACCCGTAACATTCACTTTTACAGATATCATTGTTATATGTGACACTGCATTAGCGCATATATGGGCACCTGAATTAGTAGTATCACGTTCGATCGTAAGGACTTTATATCGACTTCCATGATACGATGCACTGCTTCACATGTGTCAAATATGGGGAGGCCAATAAGAAGCACCACAATTGATCAAATATGGTCAAAGGTAATTCTTCACCATAGCAAAATATAAAGTTATACAAGGTTATTTGACTAGTTCATCATCATAAAAATGAAAAAGCAATGTGGAAAGCTCGAAGGATATTCCCATGGAGCAGACCGTTTGTTCACTCCAACCGCAGCATCCAGCCGCAGCCGCAGCCGCCTTGTCAGGACAACAAGAACATCCGTAATAAAACAAGAACTAGTCACACTCTTAAAATGCCCTCAGACTAATCAGAGTCACTGCTACTAGAGGACGAGGAGCTGCCGCCTCGACTGTGCGACCGCTTCTTATGTTTCTTCCCGCCGTGGCTGCCAGCATACAGGCCGCCCATGCCAGCAGACGCAGCATATCCGCCGCTGCTTTGTTTCTTGTGTTTCTTCTCTTTCTTCTTCCTGTGGAGAGCTCAGTCACTAGCGATTCAAGCAATGGGATCTAGCTTGACTTACTTGTCACTTTTGCTATTCAACACGTTCGCACCGATGGCGCCCGCTACAAGACCTCCAATCGTGCCGAGAGGGCCACCTCCTAGCTTATTCCCAAGGAAAGCTCCGCCAGCGCCGCCAATAAGAGTCGACCCTAGACCACGTTCGCCTTCGGCGCCAGGGGCTCCAGGGGCTCCGTACTGGCCCTGTTGCTGATGTGCTGGGTCATAGCCACCGGGGGCAGCGGGATCGCCGTATCCGTGCTGCTGGGGAGGATATGGGGACTGGCCGCGGCTCGGATCATTGTGCTGTTCGTAGCCTTGCTGCCCATAGGGAGCGACTTGATGTTGGTCGTAGGGCGGAGCGTAGGCGCCCTGCTGGCCAGGCGGCGGCGACTGGTAGGGAGAATGGCCGGGAGGGGGGTATTGGCCCTAGAGTCTCGTCAGAAGTAGCGCAAGAAAGCATGTGTATTCGCGCGCACCTGCTGAGGGAGGTATGGACTGCCTCCTTGGGCGTACGGGTCCTGGCCGCCATAGCCTGGAGACGGCTGGCCGTACTGGCCTTGCGGAGGAGCTCCATAGCCCTGCTGTGGGGGCGGCTGGTTGTAGCCTTGGCCGTAGTCTGCGGGGTGGTCAGTTGCAGTTCGTGGTAGCTGTTTAGGGATCGGCTTACAGTCTTGTCCAGACATGGTAGAGGTTCGAGAGTTGATTTCGAGGGATAGGTGGCTGCTTGCGCGAGGTTGAGGGAAGAGCGCGGTCGGCTTACTGTAGAGGTCTTCAGGTAGGGGTAAGCGGGGGAGGGGTGATGGTTGGATGCGGGCGGATAGCAGCCATCGGGCATCACAGGGCCTCTTATACGAAACCGCCCGCCGTGAAGGGCGGCTGTCCGGGAAAGAGCGGCAGCACCTGGGCACGCAACAGCTGAAGATGCGGCTGAGCAGCTGCAGGCGACGTGATTGCTGACCAGCAATCCGCAGCCCTGAGCCCAACGTGCTGCCCAGGCAGAGAGGTCAGCTCCCCACCAGATCGTGCCACCGTACCCAGCGCCAAGTGGCAGCGAGGGGCGCCAGCGGGACGCCACGAATCTTGACCTCGGGGACGACCTCCATTCCGATTTGGGAAAGGTGGACAGCTGCGCCACGTCCGCACCGCCTCGTCGGCGCCTCCGACTTCAACATCATCGCGTCCCAAGATCAACACCAGACGGCCTCACCGCCCTGCTCAACGTCATGCAACACGTCTGCTTCCTCTTCTCCGCCTCCAGCTTACGCGAGATCTCCTTGTCTGTTCTTGAGGATACTTAGCCACGCCACGCCCCAGCAGCACAAGGAAGCCATCGACGTTTGCCCCTTTGTTTTGATAGAGAACAAAGGCTCCATCTTTAAGACTTAATGGCTTTGCCTTTGTAATATCACTCATTTCTTTAACATACACAATGAATTGTCCACGCCCGGTACTTCATGCCTCTTATCCATCGCGCTCGTCAATATTCAGACAAAACTTCAACCTTCACCTAGACTGAGCAGATTCGCGGCACGAAGCATCTTGTTTCGACAACATCGGGCCTGAAGTAATAGATAAGACGCTCACAAGCTTTGAATACCCCTCAAATCCAGTACAGAACCAAGCAAGTAGTCATGGCGCAAGATACGCCAATTTGGGCACCTGAAGGAAGCGCAACGTGGCACAAGATCCGATTTTCTTCGAAGATCAACAATCCAATTGACACTGGCTACGACCTAGCTGCTGATTTCATCAACGGTCAAAATTCTTATGTGGCTATATTCGGCCCGAAACCGTTTAGAAGGCATCTACAGCTCCAGGTAGAAGCTCGCTATAAGCGTAGGCACAACGATGGAGGACCGTATTGTGGCTTGCACGCTCTTGTATGGGGTCTGTGGCCCATCTATCAGAAATTCAAGAAGACTCCTCCAGACTTCAATCGCCTAGCCAGTCTTCACACAATGATCACACAAAACCCTTCGCCCCTGAGAGAAAATTTGACCCCATCACAGCTAATGAGAATCTTGCAGGCCCTTGACAGACAAGATTGGATGAAAATTGGCCTTGCTTATTGCGTCAGGGGCCAGCCCATGTCTAAAACACCAACTGAGAGCACACCAACATCATACCATATTGACTGGTGTTATGAAGATAGTGGAGATCCCCCCGCCGATCCGCACGATTTCGTTTGGCTAATCGGCGATAAGGTTGGCGACTTTTATCAAGTCTCGGGCTTTGGGCCAGAGAAAACACCCGCTCCTCCTAGACGCCCATCAGCATCGCCGGCTGCCGCGAACAGTGCGCCTGCACCACAAAATCCTACTCCCCCACAAACCAGCCCCTTATTCCAGGGTCCAACATCTCAGCCTGTTGGGTCTAGAAGTTCAACGCAATCAGCAGGTACTCCCAGTCCGCAAAATGAACATGCCACTGACCGCCGGCCTAGCAACACAGGTAGGCCAATGAACACAACAGCTCCACCTGTTGGAACAGCAAGCCCTAGCCAAGCAACAGCTAATCCCGGCTCGCAACACGCACAATTCACTGGCCGCCGGGCGAGTAGCATAGCTTCCCCGATGAATGAATCTCCCCGGGGCGGCCCAAGTTCCTTTAGCTACCAGAGTGAGCAGTCTGTAAATACAGACTCTTTCGAAAGTCAAAATGACAATGGCAGTAGTGTTGCAGATGACAATCAGGGCGATCCCATGGATGTGTGCCTAACATGGCCTGGCTATCAGCCTTTTCCAACAATCCACCACGAGAGCTTTGAAGACTTACAAGTCCCACTGATTGACGATGAAGACTATGAGGAACCCATTGCTGTTTTCAATGCGAGGCTGTCACGTTCCGCTATGGGTCCTGTGGAATGCGCACCCAGGGCAGATGTACTTCTACCTTGGAACGAAATGGGTGATATCACACTGGCAGAGTTCATTGTGTATTTCCCTAATCACGCTCTTTGCTGGCCCCGATTCGCAGCCCTCATCCGCGAAACCGGTTGGCAGCATATGTTCAGTAGGATCACAACACTCATCAACGTGTCGCGACTCGGTCCCTCGAGGTTTCGAAACCAAAACCTCGACAAAAGGTTCATATACCAGACCACCTGTGAGGAGCTTATGGAAGAAGCGATCAAGCAACACAAGAATGATCCAAATTACTCCATCGTTCAGGGCCCTAACTCTATAGGACACACGTACATTAGGGAGGAGGGCGATTTCTCTGAGTTTAACGAACTGAAGTATATTCCTCAGGCATGGCACCACGAACCACGTTTTGTGGAGGGTCTAACCACCATACCGCTAAGTGAAGCTGGCAACTGGGTCGAATATCATCCCTTCCCCGGCCGCGTCTTCACACAGCGGATGCTCCATGCGATAAACCCCAAATTATATCCCAAGGTTCCACCTGCGCCTCCAGACGATAATCCACCTCCTGCTCTAGTCGCTACTATGATAGAGGAGCACAAGCAAATTCGGCCCAGAAATTCACTGAAGAGTAAGTGGAGGGCCGGCTATCCTCCCAAAGATGATCCGACTATGACTTTGGACATATTAAAACGTAACTATCCACTCGATATTGAAGGGGAAGCTTACCTGTGGGTCCTCCTCACGCACACTAATCAGCAAATCATTAGAGAAGGGTTTGTGCCACCCCATATCTTCCAGAGATGGGGCGGGGAGAGACATGGCGGGATGGAAAAAGGGCTAAACGAGTTAAGAAGCAGATTCGTGAAAGCGATCCGAGAAAGAGCTAAGAATCGGGGCAGCACCTTCCAAATTCAGAGACGCGACTATCTTGATGAAGTGAACGAGCACAAGAGCAGGCCCGAACTAATCGACGATAATGACCGAGACTACCCCAAATTTGATACCGATGAAAAGAAACCGAAAAGCCATGAAATCGGAAACCCACCTCCGCCACACGGCGCCCAAAGGACCCAACCCAAGCAACCAGGTGGTGAAGCGCAACCAAGTGCCACGCCGCCCACTGCCGGGGGAGGTAGCGGTAATGCACCAGGTGGTGGTGCCCCGACCCAGCCCAGTGGCAGAGGTGGTCAGCCGAGATCAGGACGGCATCATTCACGTGAACATGGGAGACAACCACAACCTGGAGGCTCGTCTCAATCCGGATTCCCTTCAGCGCCCCGGGGCGGAGGGGGAGGCCGAGGCCGAGGCCAGCCAAGCTCGGGAGGGCCTAGAGGAGGCGGCGATAGTGGAAGAGGAGGCGGTCACAGGGGGAGAGGAGATGGTAATGGTGGAAGAGATAGAGGAAGGGGGAGGGGAAGGGGCCGGGGTGGTAGAGGACGTGGAGGAAACAACTAGATACAGAGACAGCCCATAGGGCACACTTGGTTACCGCTGCTTGGAGTACCCCCATAGGATCTCAAAAATCTAAGAGCAATGTCAAGTTTCAAGCACTACAAACCAGACTACCTCTTGACTAACTGGCTACTTACTAGCTGAGCTACTCCCCACAGTGGTGTCGAGTAAGCAAGATCGAAGCCACGCAATGATAATTTGTGTGCCCAGACTTATGGACCAGTCCTGTCTCTATCGTGTGAGATCTGAACTCTGCGGCATATGACATTCACTCCCGAGAATTTCACAGGCTCAGAAGACCACAGACGGTACCACAAGCCTGGAAAAGCAGTAATCATCTACCGAATGCGATTTGAACTCTACGGCTTATTACATTCACTCCTGAAGATCCTCACAGGCTTGGGAGACCTCAGACGATACTACAAGGCCAGAAAAGCACTGGATATCCACCGTAAGTGCTAGGTTATAAGTTGGGGCACACGGATATGTCACAGCCCCAGCTACATTCTTGCACGATCGACACCACCGCAAGGAGTAGCCCAGCTAGCAGGTGTTAGCTTCGCCAAATGTTAGTCTAATCTCTACTACGTCAGCTTTTACATCGCAATTGAAGTTTTGAGAACCTATCGGGTCACCCCAAGCGTTTTCAAGGAATGCCCAAACTTGAGTCTTGGTACTGTATCAGATTTGAACCTTTTAGTTTATTACATTCACCCCTAGTAATTTTAGTAGGCTTAGAGGGCCTCAGACGGTGCTGTAGACCTGGAAACCCGCTGGATATCTACCGTACGAGACTTGAACCCTGCAGGTCATTACATTCACCCCTAATAATTGTCAAAGGCTTAGAGGGCCTCAGACGGTGCTGTAGACCTGGAAACCCGCTGGATATCTACCGTACGAGACTTGAACCCTGCGGGTTATTACATTCACTTCCGAATATTTTCAGAGGCTCAGACAACCTCGGACAGTGTTACAAGGCTAGAAAAGCGCTAGATATCGACCGTATGAGACATGAACCCTGCGGTTTATGACATTCACTCCTAAATCCTTTTGCAAGCTCGGAAGACCTCAAACGATACGATAGCACAGCAATAGCACTCTAGATTCACTCATACACAGCAAAACAATCAGATTTCACAAGTCAAAACAGCCCGAATATTCGAAGGATTGATCTCATTCCTAATATGCAGTGTCCAGCACATACTAAAGCTAACCAGCCCAAGGGCTCTCCGTACAGGTACCTACTCTCCCAAAATGCCAACTCACACAGGCTAAACTAGGCTACCTACCCAACATCCACGCCAACCGACAGAAGGAACTACCCACCCTAGTGGTACACGGGCAAACCTTTGGCCTTTGTGTAGGGCTTGAGGACGTTCTTGGTGTACGCCGTCAGCAATGGCTCCACCCTCTCCCTGCACAACTGGAAGTCATTTGGCGGCAGTTCCTCGCAATGCGTGGCCCCAAAGTCTAGTCTCTTGCTGAGGTCCACTGCGTCGCTCAGTCTGACGCCCTTGTGTTGGTTCATCAGCGCGTACTCCACGCAGAGGGTCAGGCGGCGTCGGTCGCTTCCGGTAGGCCATTTGGATATGTCAACACCAACGGCCAGGTCGCGGAGCAGCGGGTCACGCACTGGGTCGCCCTTCTTCTGCTGGGCGGGGCGCGGAGGGGTCCAGGCGGAGGGCAAGAGCGTCACTAGATTGGTGCCATTGTTTGTTGATGCATCAAGCGCTGTCTTGGCTTTGCGGAAGTGATGGCCCAGAGAGTTGGGCTTGATGACGTTCTTACCGACCAAGGCGCGGGTCCAATTGGTGAAAGTAGCGATGTTTGGGTTCGTCCAGCCCCAGTACTGGAGGTACAACGCGACGTGGTGCCAACGGTACGAATTGGGGAGGAAATAGAGTAATTCGTAGCACGAAGTGTCGAAAGTAGCGTGGGGTCCCGGGAGGATAAAGCGTAAGTCGACCATGTAGTCCGGTAAGCGTGGAGCTTCCATCGAGTCTCCAGACAAAACCTCGACCTGAATCGTATTTCCTGAGCCGTGTCCAGGGGAGAACTTCAAGATGGAGTTTTTTGGTGGCGGGGTCTTGACCTTGTAGTGGCCGCTCTCGTTCATCAAGCTCCAAGAAGCTCTGTCGTCCCGCTCGAAGTCTGACTCGACGTTGAAACGGTTGGGAAGGAGTGGGTGTTCGTGGCCCAAGACATGGCGGGCAAGAACAAACATGGCAGCCATCGTACTCTCGGGCGATGGGTGGAAGTCTTCTCTAGTAAGCGAGCTCATCTGTCTCTCGGGGCTTGCGAAAAGCTCTGGGTATGCTTCCGAGAAGGTGGCGCTGACCGGCGTGACTTGGAAGTCGCTAAGAGCCTCAAATCCTTCAATGTCGTTGAGTGTGCTGAATACATTGAATGCGTTGAATACTTCAATTTCGTCGTGTGGTCGAACCGTGTCGGAGTAGAAGGCAGGGAATATTTTTTCTGGTCGCATGTACAGCGCTGAGTCTCGCTCCACAGCTTGTGGGAAGCAGTCGAGCCCTTCGAGACGAGAAACACAGCGTGTACAGCCGTCCAAGTCATCACAAAGACTGTGAGAAGACTGGCAGGAATTGCAAGACGTGGTGCGTTTGCATGAGTATGCGGAGGCGTGGAATACAGGAATTCGGTCGGCGCCATTACAAAGCCTGAATTGCGTTCCGTCGATAGAATACTGAAGGCGGTAGGATGAGGGGAATGCGATAGGCTTGCGGAAGGTAGCTAGCGTGAAGACTGTGGCTGTAACTTCCCAGGCCACAAGAATGCTGTCTGAGACGGTAGAGGGATTGTTCGAACCGAGAGATTCGCCGTATCCTAATCCCTCTTCGTTAGCTGCTTGCAAGGTAGCGGGAGAGATGGGAGATTGCTCACCTTCGAAGTTCTGTCCAGCAGAGTACGATCCCAGGCTGTGCTGGCCGAGAATCTCGTCGCCGCTGATGTGGTGAAGGTCGGGCATCTCAAACGGTCGCTTGAAGAGGTACTCGGGGACGCGGAACTCGTTAGGGTCGCTCATGGTGACGGATTGACGACGGGATCTGGGGATGTGGTGAAACAATCGCTGAATGTCGGAGGATGTGTGTGAAGTTCGTGGGATGGAGGGTGACGAGCGACGGGCAGGTTTCTCACTTCTTTTAAAGAAAAATCCCAATCGGGCGGCGCTCATCAGAAATAGTAGAGGATGGCTGGGGACCGCGCTCGAGCCACGCTCTGCGCGCGCGACAGCGACTTCGACGCCAGATGCGCGCATCGCACCAGAGCACTGTTTTACATATGATGGTAGTACTGTTAGAAAGCGCCAGGCCGGCGCTCTCATATAGTGTCGGCGCATGAGGTTGAAATGGTGTAGTCACGTGACTTAGGGATGAAGCATGGACGCGAAACGCGACGATCCATATACTTCGACAGAGGGATTATTTAGGAATTAGTCTTGCTCCTGGACAATCTTAGAGAAGTAGTGCACAAGAAATGAGCAATCTGGGCGCCTACCTCATCGTCTATAGCGCATGGACGTGCTATTTTTTGTCTTCAAGTCTGTAATCTCAGCGACTAGAAAGTAGAGTGTAGGAAGGATGGAGAAAACTAACCTAGAGAGCTTCTTATAGTCGCGCGTGGCCACGCATGCTCCCGATTGATTGAATACCAGACGGCCTTTGAAATTTAGAACTCCATAGTAGAAGTTTGTGATCTCGGTGCCAAGAAAGCAGAGCGTAGGAAGGAAGGAGGTGGCTGACCTAGAGAGCTTCATGTAGTCGACGTGACCGCGCATGCTCCCGATTGATTGATTACTAGGCGACCTTTTAGAGTTAGATATCCATTGTGGAAGTTCGTAATCTCGACGACAAGAAAGCGGAGCGTAGGAAGGATGGAGGAGGTTGAGCTGGAGGGGTTCTTGTAATCATACCTGGCTGCACACACTGCCGATCGATTGACAACAGGTACCTGTCTTATCTGCGATCGTGAGAACAAGGAAAGTGGAGAGTAGGAAGGATAGAGGAAGGACGGGGGAAGATAAGCCTGGGAGGTTCATATGATCATACGTGGCTGCGCATGCCCCCACCTGATTGATGACGGAGCATTTGCCGAGATCGGAGTGCTGTATCGCGCTCTGTCAGTATCGAGGGTGTTACCTTCTCGTGATAAGGCTCTCGATAGCAAAAAAGGTGGAGTTTAGGAACTATGGAGGAAGTTGAGCTGGAGAAGTTTATATAGACGTAATGAACTCCACACGTTCCCAATCAACTAATTCGGAGCGATTGTCCAAAGCTTGAAGGCATCGTTCTCCACTTTACCAGGACTGACTTCAAAGTGAGAAATGACGTGGTCATGATTACGATGAAACGGGCGTGATGTTGATTTGAGAGCGGTCCGGGAGGGGGTATGGCCGATATGCAAGCCCGAGCGTGCAGCGGTGTAACGTTGTATGATGCCGTACACTCTACCATGGAAAGTTGCCTTGAAAATCAATGAGAGGCCCAGGCTGATGCCACGCATCTTAACCTTCAACGCGAGACCAACATGTATGACGCTCGAATCTACGTTGACGCTGCTAGGAGCTTCACAATGGAATAGAAGATTCCGGAGACAGCCATGGCTCTTGCCAATGAAAACCTGAAGATTGAGAGATTACTCCTCCTTGATCCTCTTGAGAGAGAACCCTCGAGGGTAGCAGAGTCATGAGTACATTCAGCAGCACCAATTTAGCGAGAAAAGTTGATAGCCAGAGATACTAAATAGCTAAGAAAGGTAATGACACAGCTTCGAACCGAAATTGTCCATGCATGCGCCATCGATCGACCTGCACAGGAATCGAGAGACAACTTCCTTCATCAAGAGTTATCAAAAATATGTCCCTTTAGTCACCATAAAGCTGTCCTACCCTTGATGGACGTCAATAAGTGTGAATGTGTGGAAGTATGATGACGAAGAGCCGTCTATGAGTGACGAGGTGACGTTGAAAAAGCCAAGGAGATATGCGGACCTAAGCAATCACGTGAACTGCCACGAAGCTAGCCTTTGGCACACTGAGTCCCACCGAGGCTAAAATAACTCGGATATAGTTGCAGAATGTGGGGTTAAGAAAGCCAACTTGCTATGCATAATATTCACCCTTTAACAGGTAGAATTTCACGTGATGTGGGAAAGGGGCTACTTCGTAGTTGGCAACACTACGGCCTCGGGAGCTGCTGTAACGATGCCGTGTCCTGTACACGCCAGTAGTACCACCACAGCGAGCTGATGATACACCTAGGAAGCATAGCTATAACGTGTGGGGCATCTTATTTTCCAAATCTATGCTAGAGCCGGCCTCTATTCTCACACGCTGTACGTTTCATGGACACTCCGGGGAACCCACGCGCACGTCTGTCACATGTGGACGGTATAACCAGCACGGAGCTATCGAAAGGAGCGAATGGAAAGTGCGCGCGCACCCAGGTGTCGAACCTCCAAGCAAAAGAAACGCGACAGCAACCATGCGAAAGGTCGCTAAGGTTTTTGGTTGCTGGAAAGCACTACTCTACGACAGCGATTGTTGTAGACGTGGATTACGCCCTTTCGACTTCCCCAACCTCACAGCAGAGCATGCTAATTGCACCATTGAACAATCGTCGTAGCATCCCGTACTGCAGATTGGAGGTTCGTTCAAATTACCTCAAACATATACATGTGTGAAGCGGTAAAGTATTCAACATTTGGTTGGAAAAAGGGTTACGAATGGTGTAAAAAAGTGTTTCCTGCGCGCGTTTCTTTTTGTTGTCTTGAGTTGAACTCTCAGACCTGCCCTTTCTTTTCTTTTTGTCTGCTCACGTCGTCACTCTTGCAATGGATCACGAACATCTGCTCATATGTGAGAAGTACTGCATTCTAATCATCAAGGACCCTAATCATCAAGGACCCTAATCATCAAGGACCATCTATTTCTCGTCAGAATGATCAACGACGTACAACTCTTCCCAAATCCGCCTCAGGCTCAATGTATAACTGTAGTTCAAGTATCAATACCCCAAACAGTGCTCGGGTGTCTCTAGAGTACTATTTCATGCTCTTAAGGAATCTTTGTGCCATAGTCGCTCTCTAGTCTACTCCATCCACAGAGGCTCATTCTGCTCAATTCACCTCCTTGTCAAGCTCCATGCTAGACTTCATGGCCGCTTCCCATCGTGAGAAGGCTTCATGGTCGGTGTGGTGGTTAGAGATGTGCATCAGGCCGCCAATGTGATTAACCAACTTAGCAAAGTCCGTCGGGTAGGTCCAGTCTTCGTTCGGGTGACGGAGATGGTAACTAACGCAGCAGGTCAGGTCTCCGCAGTCTTCTCCCTGAGGCAACTCCTTAACACCGTTGGCTAGGTCCTTGAATGGCATCGGATCAACGAGCCTCATTAGTCCCGTTGTGATGCTCGTTGTCTTCCTGTTAGGATGAGTGCGATATCGTGGTTGGTACCCTGCCGTGCTAACGTTCTTCTCGTTCCAAGTACTTGGGACCTCATCGGCTTGTTTCGCCCGTGTCCATTTATCGCGCGGGTGCCCAGCTTGCGGGCCCAACCGCATTGCGATTTGCATTCCTTTTAGGATCGAGTTGGTGTCGATGAGACCATCCGACACGTTCCGGAAGGTGTGGATCATGTACGCCAAATACACGATAATCGAACCCACTGGTGATCAACCGCTCTGCAACGGGATACACGTTCCGTGCGTTTGGAAGGAACGCAGCAAATTCAGCTGCAAGAATGTTGGCGTTGGTGGGGAAGTCTAGATTCATACCGGGCGCATCCTTGAATTTATCGTAAGTCTTCTTCGACTTGTCTCCCGCGAGCTGAGAGGTATCTTCATGCATGGAGCTCCCGGAATCCTCCATATCCGTTCCTTCAACGAGGCTCATAATTTCGGAGACTTCTTGAAATTTTATGGACCAATCGAAATCCTCGAGTAATGCCTCGATTGGCGGCTCGGAGCCCGCAGGAAGAGACTCGCGCGTAGTCCAGTCGACAGATTGGGGCCCAGCAGATTGGAATTTATATGCCATGGCTTGAGGAATATTGGACCCGTCAGGCTCATAGTCTAATTCGGTGTTAGGCTCATCTTGCATCGTGGATTCGATGTTCTGATAGAAGTCCAACTTGACGGCTAGATCTTTCGAGCCAGCAAAGCGGGGGGAGGAGTGGTCTGCCATGTTTCTAGTGACAGATGCAGTTGAGGTTTGATTTGATGCGGGTTGAGCTGGGCCGCATGCTATTGTGTTGTACTTTGGTAGGTGGTAGGTGGTGGGTGGTGGATACAAGTGGTGGATGGAGAGAATGTTCAGCTTCAGTGCAGAAATGGTAGTTCTTATAGTCCTGCTGGTAGCATTTTGGCTTTCACTAATCAGGTACCTGCACTATCATCTAAAGTGACCGTCCACCTGTGAATGTGTTCGAGACAAGACAATGTGAAGGCAAAATGTCAGGTTTTTGGTAAGGACAGCTCCAACTAAACAATGCGCTGTATCGCATTGCACTCGTACAAGCCCCCTCAGAGATACTGTCGCCTGGTCTTCCATGGAAAAAGTGATTGCTTTAAGAGATTGAAGCCAGCCGAGGGGCAATTGTACTGTCTGTAGAGAGTATAGATCACATTTCTCGAGTCAAGCTTATAGGATGGTATAAACGAACACCAAGACCCTTCGGAGGCACAATATATATCATTTGCTCATCAACACGTATTGGAAAGAAGAAGAGATGGTGTATTGGAAAGAAGATGAGAGAATGTATTGGAAATATGTAGGACAATCATTTGGACAAACTTCCCAAAGCGTTTGCCAATTGTTTGAAATACAGAAGGACCCTCTCCTCATCTACAGCGTTTGATTTGGCGGATATGAGGTTCAGAAAGAACGGAACGCAACATCCGACCTCGATCTGGATGCTGTGTCGGGAGACCTTTGGTATCCTCAACTACACGGCAAATATATTCGCTTGACTTAGGACGTCTAGAATATAACTTATGGTAACCACGAATTTTGCTCATCTCTAGACGAACACGTATAACGCGAAAGGCGAGTGAGCCTACTCGAGTTGTTCTGTTTGGGTTTGGATCACTACGCGCTCAAAATCTCGTTGTGAGAATTATCTTGTCGCAGACGCAGTGAATTCCGCAAGGCCCAAATGACATTGACGGAGTACGTCACCGAAGGCCCAAAGCGGACTCATGGCGATCTCCATCCATCGCTGAGGGACCCCTTTAGTTTTGTGCGAAGAGTTTCTGATCACAATCAATTCCTGCTTGATCATTGAGTTGTGAGTTCGATGGGGCGACGACAACACCAGCCAGCGGGGGAGTTCTCGGTGGCATTCGAAGCCCTAAAGACTCAAAATCTGTCTTAGAACCTGCTTCTAGATCAGCGTTGAGGTAGTGCGCAGCAAGGCGGTCCAATTGGTTAATCTACATTTCAAGTTCCCTCTGCTGGCGACCAATTTTTCCTGCTCTCCAGCGGCAAAATTTGTTGATCACATACAAAAACATCAGCAGAAAGACTACGGGAACGACGACAGAAATTGTAATGACCATTTTTTGATTCATGCGAGGTTTCGGGAGCTGGCCTGGCTTCGAAGCGAGAATTTGGATGCCGCTCGAATGCGTTTTCACCGAGTGGAAATGCTTCCAATAGCGATAATGGCGATGAAGCATCATTCCTGCGGAGGTGGAACTTTTGAAAGTTGAGTGTAGTATATTTGAAGCTTCAACGGCGTGGTTTAAAAGCTCTAAGGAAGTGCCATTGTGCATATATTGTGTGAGATGAGTGAACAAAGCACACTAGCAATGCTTTCTTGCCTTTGAAAGCCTAAAGGCCATCATAAGAGGTAACCTCCTGGCTCCGCGGATGCATAGAGTTAATAATCGGGGCGCGTATGTGTTGTTAAATGTCAAAAGCAAAGCCTGGGTCTACGATTATCACTTGGGATCCCATAGCTTATTGATCAAAGGACGACGTGTTTTTGAGGAGATGAGACATTTAGAAACGGCAAAGGGAAGGTCACGAAGATGAGGAGAAGGATTTTTTAATTACCAACTCTTATTGACTCAGACTATGTGTTTGGTGAATCGAATTTTGGTAATTGAGAGACCGTTATCAAAGTCATACCTGGATCATGCCTGCTCAGTCGTCAATTTTTAACATGCTGGCCAGCTAGAGCCAATAGACCACGAAACAAAGCATTCCATGCTTCTTCTTTACCTCTCAAGGCAATCCCACGAAGTTCGCCACGTTATCAAGTACATCAGTCCGTCGTCAGATCCTCAGTTGTGCGAAGCACCTTGCTTCTTGTTTGCAGAAGGCATCTGGATCTGATTGTTCGTGCGCTCGTGATGAACGCGGGCGCCCAGTCCTTGAACGCCACGCTCCGTTGGAAACGATGCATAATCGGTTCCGTCCACCACCTGATGCGTCGGCGGCTGCGGTGGGAAGATGGTCACCGTGGTTCGAGTGCGATCGTGATGGTGCTGTTGTCGGCCGACAGTCGAGGATTCGTCGATTTCAACAACCAACGACATCATTGACGAACTATGAGTAGCTGACCTCGGAGATCCGGGCATCGACGACACGTAAGTCGGCGCTGGTGAATATGATGGCAGAGTATCGATATCGTCAGCGAAACGATGGTAGGCACGCGGCGGACGTTGAATGCGTGGGTGTTGATGCATGGGACGGGTGGCTCGAATACGGATGTCGCGAAGTTCGTTGTACTCCTGCCAAATTGTGAGTGAATCCGTATAGAAGAACACTAAGACTTCCGTATGATCCCACCTCCACGCCTTCAAACCGACATCCAGGGTTCAGTTCTTGCGTCGATTCATTTCTTCCGTCGGTATGAGTTCTGGCCTGTCGGGCACCTCGACGACGGATCAGGCTGCCAAAGGTTGGAAGTTGGCTCAGGTTTGTTGGATCGCGAAAGTGTAGAACAGCGTGGTAGGAGATAATCCAGAGGAGGGTAGTTCCTGCAATCGCAACGAGGACGATGGCGATCATGATACTAGGCTTGATGTGAAGGGATTTGTCGGTTGTGGTAGATGTCGCACCAGCTCCAATGTCGTCGGAGCGAAGCTCCATGGCGTGGCCAGCTCTACCAACTACATACAGAGGAGCCATGTTGTGCATTTTTGAAGTTTGAGGTGGAGTGGAGGTGAAGTAGTGACCGATGACGTAGTCCTGCAAGTGGTGGCCGAGGAAGAGTTTGGTGGTGGAGAGAAAGAAGAAGAAGAAGCCGTCGCGTTTGATTCTGCGTTCACCAGGCCTTTGCAGATAGTGTGGTCCCAAGATGTGCTGAACAAACTGAGCAGGGATCTGCTTACTCTACTAATGCGTGACAGCACCGCCTGAACAGGCCCAGTGAATTTCTAAAATGTTCAAAGTTATCATCACATCACTCCTCAAAGATACAAAAGATGCTGAGGCTCCCATGGCAGTGTCAAGCCAGCGTACGCAGACCAAAATACCCAGACGAACATACTCCAAGCCATCTCACCCCGTGCTCTTTGACCCCAGAATCGCAGCCTTAGAAAATGTCGCTTGAGGTTGGCCAATCAGTTTCTAGATTATTCAAACGAACAAACTTCAAGTCAGATTTCGGGAAGTGTGTTTAAGTACCCTTGACAGTGGCGAGAGAGCGTATACATACTTATCATAACCAATGGAGAGTTACGCAGTCCAAAGCACGTCTAGGTTCACCGCAAGTTTGAAGCAGGTTAGTCCGCCTGATACCACGCATCCACTTCATTCCTTGCACAGTCAATTCTCTCCATCGCCAATTCATACATCCCTAATCTTTTAATTTGGCTTCTTCGGTCTTAAACATCAATGTTGTAACATTCCAGTTACCCAAAGGTGTCTTTAGTCCAAGAGTGAAGGTCGGGAAACCGTAAGAAGCGAAGTGCGGTGAAGTTATATCATTTTCGACATTTTCCAGCTAAAATTGCACTGCTCGAGTAGTTAGCGACTTAATATGTATTAGTTACACACGAAGGGTATTAAAAAAGTGCCGGATTGAGCAGCAAGCACTACGAATCGAAAGATCCAAGTCACAAATAATAGTAAAAAGCTGGTGTATCTAACCTACAAAACTGTCAAAGAGAAAACTTATACCCACTAATACTTGCTATGAGTTACAATCACTGGACATAAGTCTGCCCTGAACATGCTTGCCACGGTGTGAGGTGCTCTGGCGCATCATCAGAAATCCAGATGAGAAGTATAATCATAAATAGCGTGCATCGGCGCAGATTTAAACCTTCTAGTAATGTGCTCTAAATCAGTCCTCATAGTCGATTATGTCAGACTTGTCTGGAGCTTCAGTAGCGGTATTGTTCGCAGTTTCAACCTTGAAATTCTCAGGGTTGAAGCCATAGTTGGCTTCCTGAACCTTAGGCTCCTGGATAATGGGCTCCTGAACGGTAGCCAAAACCTGTTGTGCGTTCCCCTGGATATGCTGAGCCACAGCCTTTGCCCCATTCTTCTGAGCACGGATTGTCTTCCTCTTCTCAACTTTAGCAAGCTTTCTGGCTTCCTTCTCCGCTTCCTGAACTGCAATTTTTACGGAAGGGGTTATTCTATCCGCAAGAGACTTCTTAGGGGTACCGTAGACAAATGCGTGTGTCTTCGCAGAGAGTGTGTTGGGATTATACGAGAAGACCTTCTGAAGAGCAGACTTCTCATCTTCAGAAAGCTTATTCCAAACTGCAACAAAGTTTTGGATATGCTCGCGAATTTCTTCTTGAGACACGAATTTTGTGTTCGCGGGCTTCTTTCCAATAGGGCGCCTCTTTTCGCTGTGAGGCTTCTTATGAGCCTGGGGACGCGTGGTGTTGATCGCGGGAGGTGGTGCCTGAACAGCAAAGCCACCATTCGTAGTGCTAGGATCCATTTGGTCTCAATTAAAGAGGAAGGAAGGCCTGATATGAATTACAAGAGCGTGCTGAATATGCAAGTGGAAACGTGATAGATAGATAGATGGAGTTACTATGTTTGCAGTCTGGCAGATATCCTTTTCAATAGTGTCTTATCGGCCTATACTTATAACAAGGCCTAATTAGACAAAGAAAAGAATGGAGAGCCTTAAGATTCTTTGATAGATGGTACAGTCAATAGTCGTTGTTGAAAGGAACGACAAAGGTGAATGCGGTGACATCGTGGCGGATGGATCAAAGAACTTCTCGAAGCCATAGTCTACAAGGCGAAGTGATGCCAGTACCAGTACTCATAGCTTGTAGATGCTGTATGTAGATGATTGATGTGTGATACGGAGGAGTGGAGGTCGATTGAAGGTTCCAGACTATGGCCGAGAGGATTGCCTCCGTACCTTGGCGGTCATCCACTGGAGCCCTAATTTGTCGTATTCAAAAGTGCGTAGAAAGCTTGGCGGTTTTCCCTGCACCACACCACCTAAAGTTGTATGCGCGCGCGTGGGATCACACCTAGATATCTACCCATTTTCAACGCCCTCTTAAACGTGCCTAACTCAATAATTAGTGAGGCTTCTCGCGTGCATATAGAGCTTGTATACTGACGATTTTTGGTGTTTTAGTGCCACCACGCAGAAGCAATCGCGTAGCCTTCGCTGACGATACCGACACTCCCGCGGACCCACCACCGCCGGCCAGAGGAGGAAGAGGAGGACGAGGAGGACGAGGAGGACGAGGAGGAAGAAGACGAGGCGGTACTCTTGCAGATCTACTCCCTGATAACCCTTACTCGCCTTCTATAGCCGGCAGAAGAGTATTAATAATCTAGCTATAGAACTGCTCTGTATTAAAGTAGCCCTCTTACACAGCCGTATATAGCAGCTAGCCTGCTATACTTATTACCGCGCATATACTCTATATATATCCTTAATTTATATTTATATTATAGCGCGCTAGGTGTCTAATAAACGCGTATACGCAGTAGTACTAGCTAGTCTTCTTATTAAATATAGACTTATTAAAAAAGATTAGATCCTCTAGTTTATAGCAACCGGTAACCTTAAGGTACACCCGCCTTAACTTCTTACTAGCGCGGTTTAACTAGCACTAAGCCAGCTTTCTACTTTATCTATTCCTCTTTATTATGCGCAATATAGTTAGCTAAAACACCTTAATACTATACTCTAGGTTAAGCTATATCCTAATCTTATCCTGGTTGCGCCAGCCCTTATCTAAAAGCTACTAAAATACTGCTTTCTTATCCGCAATAGTAAGCTTCTATAACCGCCCTGTTACGGCTTAAACGGTAAAGCTTGCTACACAGCGTAACACGTAATATTAGGACCCGGCGAGAGGCCTTATTGCAAGGGCCTATGCGAGCCTTAGCAGGAGTATACCTGCCGACCGCCGCCCTGCCTCCTTATAGCTCTTTAAGCTACGTCTTATTATTTAACCTGCCTGCCTGCCGTGTATTATAGAACACGTAGTAAATTTAGTTATTACTTCTACCTACCTGCCCGAGCTAGCTAGGGCAATCCTGCCGCCCGAGACCGTGATATTATATAGCTCTTTACCTACCTAGCTATCTACCTGCACCGCCGACCTAATATCCTACCTTTTTCCCTTAGTCCTGCCGGACAGCAAATCCGCGTTCGCCGCCTATATTACTAACCATATATATAAATAGTATAAGTACTGCCGCTAAATATATAAATATATTAATACCGCCTAGAAAAGCCTTACTAAAAACTACTAAGCCGTACTCCGCATATAAGCCCTAGAATTAGAAATTAAGGAATATAAATAATAGAGCGACCAACTAAAGGCATAGTTATAAGCTGTCCGTAAATACTAGAAGGAAGAGATAAAGAAGCTTACGGATAAACTAGCTTTAGCCCTTGCTAAAAGACAGAAAGCAATTAATATAGCTACACCTACTATCCGCACCGCTCTGTAAACCCTATGTAACGGGTCGTCTCTTCTATACCTTCCAAGTGTCTCACACTAAGGCAGGGTATAGGCAAGTCGTCGTCGGGGTGCAATAGTCTTCAAAAGGTG
>NW_022985437.1:1703090-1709878 GCF_010093595.1 Mytilinidion resinicola
TCCCGTGACCTGGTTCTCTGTAATCAGTCTTATCTGCTTGCTTGTCTCCGCGAGTGCCTCTGCGCTCGGGTGGTTCGTGTTACGGGTTGTAACACTCGCTCCCCCTTCCAAGGCTTTCGGCCCGAAAGTGGTTCCGTGGTGGGGTCTCGGATAAATAGCTGGCGATGCCCCATCTGCTGGGCCGTCATCGTGCTGTTCTGTTTCTTCCTTCACAATGCCCAAAGTTCCGAAATCCCGCAAGTCCTTGCAACGTGACCTTCTATCTGATCGTTCCGCGAGATTCGGAATCGAAATGCCTTCTTGCTCCCGCTGTCGCGACAAAGGCCTGGCCTGTAAAGTGTTGGAAGGGAATACTCGGTGTGGGGAATGTGTGAAGATTGGTGGTGTGTGTGATGTCTTTGGCATTAACGAGGTTGCCCGTGGGTCGTTCTGGCTTTGTCGTTGTTTCTTACTGACGTCCCGTAGTTCGCAAGCTGGATGCCGCCGTGGCGCAGCTAGAACAAGAGGAGGAGGCCGCGTATGCCAAACATCGTCGGTTGCGCAAGCAGCGCAAGCTCCTGGAGCAGCGTCGTTCTGACATGCTCCGCAGGGGTTTTTCCACTCTGGAGGAGATGGAAGAGGAGGACCGGAAAGAGGCTGAGCAGAAAGGACGAGAGCATGCCGAGCAGGAAGGCTCGCCTTCTGCCTCGGGGACTGTCGGGTACTCTCCCTTCTTCCTGGGTGTGCTGGGCACTGCCAGCCGTCCGTTCCATTGCCGTGCATTCTGATCATGTGGCAGTGGCATTCCTTCTCTAAGTTCCTTTGATCCTTCCTGGTTGGACGGTGCGCTGTCGCCGTCTTTCTGGGCTGTTCCGGATTCTGGCGGTGAAACTGCTGCAGGAGTTCCTGACAGTTCGCCAAACTCTTGACCGGTTCCCATGTGTTCTCTGAGGTGCCGTATCCTTTCCACTTAATCAGGTACTCCGTTCGCTGACCGTGCTGTTGGGAATCCAGGATTTGCTCGACCTCATATTCGTTATCGTCGTCGACCTTTATGTCGTTTTCCAGCTTAGCGTTAGGTGGTGCGGGTTCCAGTAGCGATACGTGGAAAACCGGGTGTATTTTCATCTTGTTGGGTAGCCTAAGCTTGTAGTTTACTGGGCTGATAATGTCCTGTATTTCGAATGGTCCAATCTTGACGTGGTCTAACTTCGTGCTTGGTCGTTTCGTCTTGATATTCTTGCGGAGTAGGTAGACTCTATCTCCCCTCTTAAAGGTTGGTGCAACACTCCGGTGTTGGTTGTGATATCTCGCTGACCTTAGCGTTAGGAATTGGATGTCCATTGAGAGCTGTCTCTGTAGCTCTTTGATGTTTTCGACTGATAGCAGTGCCCTTTGGGCCCTCGTGCTGTCGAGTCGGGGTTCTCGATACGCCTCTGGATCGAAACCATAGTTTGCAAAGAAGGGCGATACCTTCGTTGTCTCCGTAGATGCGCTATTGTAGGCGAATTGGGCCATTGGTAGTAGCGATACCCAATTGTCCTGCCTGTAGTTGACATAGCATCGTAGGTACTGTTCTAAAGTCTGATTAAGCCTTTCCGTTTGCCCGTCCGTCTGAGGGTGAAACGCCGTGGAAAGCTTATGCTTTGTTCCTAGTTGTGTAGTAAGGGTCTGCCAGAATTTCGATGTAAAGAGCTTGTCTCGGTCTGAAATTATCTCCTGGGGTAGCCCGTGGTTGCTAACAACGTACTTCAAGAAAGCGTAGGCCAGATCTTCTGCCGTCGATGCTTCTTGGTAAGGGATGAAGTATGCATATTTGGTCAGTCTGTCCGTAACTACCAATATTGCGTCGTACTTCGTGCCTGTTATGGGTTCGATGGACTGTGGTAGCTTGACTATGAAGTCCCATGCGATGGCTTCCCATGCCCTTTCCGGTGTGGAGGGACTCTTCATTAGTCCATACGGTGCGTGTCGTGCCGACTTGTTTTTCGCGCATTCGCATCCGTATACGATTCTCTCCGTCAGTTTCCGGAGTCCGGGGAAATAGAATGTCCTTGCAATTCTTTCCCGTGTCTTTTCCACTCCCTGGTGCCCGTGCACTGGTGTACTGTGGAATTCCTTGACGAGCTCTTCTCGTAAGGTCTTGGGTACAAATATCTTGTCCCGTAAGGTGATGATGCCGTCCTGGATTTCTCCGCGTTCTTGGTTCGTAGGTTCTGGGCGCAAACTTTGCCAGTCGTAACCTGCTAAATCCCGGCTCTCTTGATCTACCTTCTGTGCTGCCTTGATTCGTCTGTACTATTCGTTGTCCTCGGACCTGTAAGCAGCTGCTGCTTGTGCATGGTTGAATTCAAGGGTTCCTGGGCTCTTTTCCCGGAGTATGGATCGTCTTTCTTTCTCGGCCCCTTCCATGTAGTCCGGCCTTCTGCTGAGTGCGTCTGCACGAGCGTTTTCAGATCCCTTCCGGTACGTGATCCTGAAATCGAAGGTTCCCAGTTTTTCTGACTATCTTACTTGTCTTCTGTTCAACTCCTTGGTTGTGGTGAAGTACGTTAGATTCTTATGGTCTGTGTACACCTGTATCGTGTGTACCGCTCCTTCGAGGTAAACTCTCCACTGACTGAATGCTTCCACTATGGCTAGCAGTTCCTTGTCGTGGACGTCGTAGTTTAGCTTAGCTGGGCTCAGCTTTCGTGAGTAGAACGCTATGGGGTGCAACTTCCCTCGTTCGTCTGGTTGGTTGAGTATCGCTCCCAATGCTTTGTCCGACGCATCGCTCTTGATGGTAACTGGTTTCTGTGGATCAAAGATTGCCAACACTGGTTTCGAAGCAAACCGTGCTTTTAGTTTGTCGAATGCGCTCTGCGCTTCTGGGGTCCATCTGTACTCGATGTCCTTTCTTGTGAGTCCTGTAAGCGGCTCTGCAATTTTCGAGTAGCCCTCAATAAACTGCCTGTAATAGTTGGCTAACCCTAGGAACGACTGTAGTTCCTTCAAATTCGCGGGTTCTGGCCACTCTTGGATAGAGGACACCTTGCCTTCTTCCATCTCGATCTGTCCTGGACTGATGACGCATCCCAGGAATCCGACCCTCTGCCTGTGGAACTCGCACTTGTCCGGGTTTGCTGCAAGGTCGTATTCCTTGAGTCTTTTGAGTACCTTTCGCACGTGTATCTTGTGTTCGCTCAGCGTTTCTGAGTACACGAGGATATTGTCGAGGTATGCCACTGCAAACCGGTCTAGGTAGCCTTTCAACGCTGAGTTGACCACTGCCTGGAACGTTGCTGGCGCGTTAGTAAGCCTAAATGGCATTACTGTATACTCGAAGTGTCCGTATCGAGTTCTAAAAGCCGTCTTCCACTCTTCTCCTTCTCTTATCCTGATTAAATAGTACCCTTCGCGTAGGTCCATCTTTGTGAAGTACTTGGCCTTATGCAGTCGGTCTTTGAGTTCGGAGATTAAAGGTAATGGATAGCGGTTTTTGATCGTGATCTTGTTCAGTTGTCTGTAGTCCACACAAAGGCGTAGCTTGCCGTTTGCCTTTGGGACGAACATCACGGGGTAACCTGCGGGCGATTCCGATGGTCTGATGAATCCTCGCTTTAGGTTCTTTTCCAGGTATTCTTCCAGCACTTCCAGCTCGTTCTGGGCTAGTGAATAGATTGGTCCGAACTGCGGTTGTTCGCCTGGTACTAGGGGAATGTGGTGATCCCAAGGTTGGTGCTTCGGTAATGCATCCTGAACCTTTTCTACAAAGATTCCTTTGAATTCGTTGTATTCTTCTGGCACGACTAGTGCTTTTGCTGCCTCGGCTAGCTGCCGGCTGCTTAGGGGTCTGGGCCACTGTTGGCTCGCTGCCCTGTCTTCTTGTTGGGCTTCCTTGCCTCTTGAGGTATCTGTGTTAACATCTTGTTTTTGCTCAGGCTTGTCCTGGCGCGGGGTGCCCTTTGGTCCGCTTTCCGATTGAATCCTTACTTTACTGGTCTTCCAATCGACTTGGGGGTTATGCTGCTTTAGCCATGGTATGCCCAAGATTATGTTATGTCTCGCCGTGTCGGTTATGTCCATGCTGATAGTTTCTCTGTGTTCTTCGATCTGCATGACGCCTGGTCGAGTTTCCATGGTCACCTGTCCGTTGCCGTGTTGCACGGGGGTGCCATCCACTGTATGTAGTCTATAGGGTCTGTTTTTCTGTTGCTAAGGGATCCGGTTTCTCCTGACAAAGTTGTGGGATATAAAATTTCCTTGCGCGCCACTGTCCAGCAGTGCTCTCGCCGGGTTCCCACTAATCTTGACCGATAGGATTACGTGTCTGTGGTTCTGAATGGGAATGGAGTTGGGCTGCGTCGCCGGGTTCCTTCCTTTTTCTGCGATGTGGGCTTTTCCCACCAGAGTGGCGATGGTCGCGGTTCGCGTTCCTTTGCCTTTGGCTGCTCCGTAGGACCTTGTTCTTGGCTGCTCTGGCCGTCCTGTTGCTTGAGCGCCTGCTTGTTTTTTGGCTGTTCTTGTGGCCAATAGTTTGCATGTTTCGTTTCGCAATGTACCAGACATGAGTCCTGGTAGCATGTCCGCTAGTCTTTGCCCTTTCTACATTCTATTGGGTACCAAGGGTCTGGAACTATGGTGGCTATTCCTATAAGCTCGTCTTTCTTGCCCATAATGTAGTGCTCTGTTTCCTTAAACAGTACTGGTTGCGTAATGATGTGATATCTTGTCCGATGTGGGTACTATCCTCGATGTTTCTTGTGTGTTACGTGCTTATCGCATTCGTCCTCCATACACGATACCCAAGATATCTGTCCATGAAGTGGGTGGTTTCTATCCAGCCGTTTGTCTTCCTTGTTGTGGACACCTGTTTCACCGATAGGGTGTGAAGCCCCGTAGATCTCGATCTCGGTTTGTCTTCCGTATGGCTCTAGCGGTTCTCGCTCTGGGCCGATGCTGATTTCTCCGTTGCTGGACCAGTCTTCTGGTTCGCGATCTTCGTCACTGTTATAGTACTCCTCACTGTCCTCGACAGGTGATTTGTTATTCCGTTTCGTCCAGACGTTGCGGCTTAAGCCCTCGAACAAGTCCAACTTTACGCGGGTTTCCGTGTCAAGGGTTGGTGTTGTCGTTGTCGTTTTCGTAGCTTTGGCCATTCTTTCTCCTTCTTCTTTGACGAGTTGTCCGGTAACTCTTCCTATAGCCCTTAGGAATTGGTGACTTGCTGGTTCTTTTGGCTCTGCGCCCGCTGTGGCGTCTTCAGCCTCTTGCGCTTCTTGTCCTTCGTTAAGGCGTGTGAGAATTTCTCTTGCGCTTTGCTCGTACGTGGCTACGACTCTGTCGACCTGTGCTTCCGTGTCCAGTGACTCGGTTTCGCTGTCGTCTAGTAGCTCGGGTACGTTGGTTCGGGGTTCTGATCGCGGTTTGATTATCTGGAACGCCTCATCCGTCTCTGACGGGTAGTCGATCTCCATACTCTCAACTTCTACGTCGGCGTAGTAGTTGTCTGTAGGGTCGCTATTGTACTCTTCGTTTCTTATTATGGCAATAGTACGTCCTTTTGTCCTTTGCATTGGATAGTACCCTGTTGCCTGCTTGTCTGACTAATAGGTGAAGCAGTTGTCGTTATAGCACGCGGTCCATGACATGGAATCGTGGCGGTCCGCATTCGGTTTTGCTATGACTGCTGCTGTTCGGGTGTTCCTGGAGCACTTGTTCGCAAAGTGTCCCTGTTCTCCGCACAATAGGCACGCGCCGTTGCGTCTTCTTTCTTGCCTTTCTTTGTCGGTGATTGGTTTACCCTTCTGGTTGTTGCGTCGTTTTGCGATATCGATCTCCATGCGATCTCCGTAGTCGCGATTGGTTACTCTTGGCTTTGGTCTGGCTAGTTGGGCGTAAGAACGAAGTCCTCTTTTGTCTGCCCGTTCCAGTCGTCGCTCGTGCTGTCGACTGTCGATTCGTATTGCCATTTCCTCGAGTTCGTGGAGTGTTGGAGGCCTCTCGCCTCGTGCGATTTCGTCCTTGACGTCTTCTTTGAGACCTCTGTAGTACTGTGCTTGCAGAGCCTTGTCTCCCCATGATAGCTTGGACGCGATTTGCATGAATTCTGAAGTATAGCGGCTGGTTGAGCCCTTCTGCTTCAGAACTGCTATTTTCTGTTCCGCTGTCCGTTCTTCGTCGGTGTCTCCGAAGGTCATCTAAAGTGCTGACTCGAAGTATCCGTAGTCGCTAAACATGACGTTGGTTTCTGGTTTCCGATCGTCTGCGTCGGCGTTGCCGAGCCAGTCTGTGAGCATCGGGTTGAACCAGTCGAACGCTTCTTTCTTCAAGAAGGTGGCTGCCATGCAGACCTTGTCCGATTCAAATTCGAGGTTGCTTTGGTTCGTGCGCAGGTATAGCCTCATCTGCGTCATGAACGCTCGTAAAGCTCCTCTCTCCCCAGTGAACTCTTCGGGCTTGTTCATCTTGTAGCCTCTGTGGCTGACTATCTTGGTAGTGGTAAGCTCTCCTTGGACGGTCTGGAGATTCCCCTGTAGGGCCGTAATCTCTTCGTCCTTAGTGTTGCTAGCTTCTTCCAGTGTTTGTATTCGTGTAAGCAACGCCTGCATGCGTGTTGCTACCTCGGTCATAGTCAGGGTTGGTCCAGCAGTCGTGCTACCCGAAGGGGTTGGTGGGGCCATCTTGATTGATCGTCCGTATGCGACTCCTTTGATATGGCGGTGTTCAAAGTGTAACGGGTCGTCTCTTCTATACCTTCCAAGTGTCTCACACTAAGGCAGGGTATAGGCAAGTCGTCGTCGGGGTGCAATAGTCTTCAAAAGGTG
>NW_022985437.1:1710138-1716940 GCF_010093595.1 Mytilinidion resinicola
TCCCGTGACCTGGTTCTCTGTAATCAGTCTTATCTGCTTGCTTGTCTCCGCGAGTGCCTCTGCGCTCGGGTGGTTCGTGTTACGGGTTGTAACACCCTAATACTATAAGTACTAACTAAAGGAAATACAGCTAATATAGTATAAACGCCTCCGTCTACTTCTAATATATTTACTACCTCTGCCCGGCTTTCTAAGAAATAACCTAACTTTAATAAGTTTACAGGTAACTAAAAAAACCTCTGCCGCTTCCTTTCTTAAATTTATAAGAAAATAACTGTTAACTAAAACTGCTTTCCTAACTTCTAAAGCTAAATATCCTATATAAATAGTTATTTAAGTAGAAACCTATATACCTAAGTCCTACTATATATTATAAAAGGAAACTATTAACTACCCGATTTTAAAGCTATTTTAGAACTTTTAGAATAAGTATATAGAAACCCTAACTAAGTCCGCAACTTTTGCACTAAACTATTCCGCCTCTGCTAGAATAATAAAAAATTTAGTATTTTTTTTACTAAATTCCAACGCCTAGCTTTAAAAGGAAAGCTCTTTAAAAAAGCTTTACTAACTTTTTTAGAAAAAGCTATTAACTGTAAACTAAAGGGAATACTACTTTACTATAAACCCTCTAGTAGAAAGTACTATATATTTATAAAGTTCCTTTAAAACCTAGATAACTACTATAAATAATATAAAGTATTTACTACTATAACCCCGAGAATATATACTAATATAAATTAAACCTATTAGGAAACACCTGTTCCTATAGAAATATAAACTGCTATACCCTAGTTATTACTAAAAGTATCTAGCACTATAAAAATTATAGAAGTCTTCGGAGACTTAATAGATTTTTTAAAAGGTTGCTTCTAAGAAATACTTTATTTATAACTGCCCTTAGCCTAATAAATACTTTATTCGCTCCTATTTTATTTATAAAAATATATCCTTCTAAAGCCTTTTACCGCCTTTTACTAAATATAAAACCTAGATACTACTAAAACCTACTTTTCCCCTATTTTCTACTTTAATAAAAAGATTAAGCCTAATATAGGTTATAGCTAGGCTTATATACTATATACTATATAAGTATCTACTACTACTATTTAAAAGATAACTATTAAAAAGAAATAGGTTATAAAAGCTAACCTATTAATTATACCTATATATTTAGAATACTAGGGCTAGAGTATTTTAGCGTATAGTATAATTAATAGTAGCTATAAAAGAAAAGCGCTAGTTAATAAAAACTAGGTAAAGTATTACTATATTCTAATAATTCCGCTTAAGTACCCTTTTTACCTAGAACTAGCCGATAAAGGCAATTCTAAAGTAGGTAAAGTAACCTATACTATTTAGGTTTAATTACAGATAAATAAATATTTAGAAACCGTTTAAATAAAGGTAACTAAACTAAGTTATTACCCGATTATTCTAGGAATTCTATAGCTACGCCTGTATAATTCTATACTAGACTAGTCCCGTAATATACTATAGTTTATAAGCTAGTACTATTATAAATACTATAATATACCGCAAAAAGTAATATATATATAAGAAATTGCTAATATTTTAAAAAAGAACCGCCTGGGGTACCTGCCGCCTGCACTAAAAAACCTAGAAAGGAAAAATATAGCACCTATTTCCTTACGCGTATATAGCGCCTACCTATAAAAAAAATATAAACTTTTCTCTATATTACTAGATAATATTAACTAACGTATTCTACTACTAAGCCGGCTAAACTACTAAGCCGGCTACTTTTCCTTAGCATAACTAATACTATATTTACACAGCAATATATTAACAACGCAGCGATTATCTATCTTAGTAAGAAGGTAGTATTAATCTCGCGCTTTAAGCCTTTACCTCTGGTTAATTTAGGACTATATAACGCGCTGCAGCAGCCTTTAACGTACGATATTAGCGGCTCTTTAATTAGCTCTATAGAATTACGTTTTAACCTTAATTACAACTAAACTGCCTAAAGCTTACTGCAACCGAAGAGCATATAATTATATAATATATCCTTAACCTAGACTTGCAAGGATTTGCGCCCCGGTTATATAAGGTGGCAGATATAGCAGATAAAGTACTAGCTGCGTGTGGTGGAATACTAGTAGGTAAGAACTGGACTTAACAGTTTATATCTTATATAAAGGAGCTTAAAATAGCTTTTAATTAGGTAAAAAACTGCTAGAGGATACTCTAGGAAGACCTAGAGGTTATTAATATATAGTTTACTTTTATGCAAGAAACTATAGCTAAGTATAGCGTCTACCTAGATAATATCCACAACTTTAATAAAACTGGCTTTTAAATAGGTATAATTAGTATAATAAAGGTTGTTACAGGTTTAGAGAGATATATAAAGCCTAATCTTATTTAACTAGGCAACTAAGAGTAGGTTATAGTTATCTAGAGCATCTGCGCTGCCGGATATATAACCCTACTATTTATTATCTATAAAGGACGTGTTTATATCTCTGCATAGTATAAGAAAGTAGAAATACTGTATAATTAGAAGCTTTCTATCTCTAAGAACAGCTAGACTAATAATAAGCTTAGTTTTAAGTAGTTAAAGCACTTTAACACGTATATAAAGGCGCGTTAGGTAGGGTTATATAGGTTACTAATTTTAGACGGCTATAAGAGCTACCTTAACTAAGATTTTAAGGATTATTATATTAAACAACAAATTCTTACCCTTTATATACCTGCGCATTTATTATATATACTTTAGCTACTTAATATAGTATACTTCTCGCTATTAAAGCTAAAGTACTCTTAACGCATATAAAACTTAGCACGCCGACGCGTTTACTATATTAATAAAAAAGGCTTTCTACTAGCCTTTAAAAACGCGTTTTTTAATATATTTATATATAAGAACTATAAGAAGGCCTTTAAGGCCTCTAGATTAGTTCCTATTAATACGCAGGTAGTTCTTAATCGCCTTAATATACGGTTACGGACCTTACTACTAGCACCCCTACTAGAAACACTATAGTAATTAAAGACCCTAAGTAATATATATAAATTTAGATTATAGTTAAGGCTAGTAAGCAATTCCTTTATATAGTTACTAATAACTGCCTAAAAAGGCTTTTTAAAGCTTATTAAAGGAGCCGAAAAGATGCTATACAAAAATATACTTATTAAAGCCCGGGTTAAAAAGCTTAAAGAGCAACTAGTAAAGATAACTAAACGTAAAGGTTGTAAAAGAAAGCGAATCCAGACTAGCGGTATAATAGAGTATAGTATAGCAGCGTTATATATAGCTGCTAAAGTGTCTAGAGTATCTAATCCACGGAAAAAGGTGGGTAGTAGAGATGGTGCAAATAGGGCTCTACTAGCTTAACGGCGCTATGGAAACTGTAGAGAGGCTGGGCATAATACGCGTACGTGTAAAAAGGATTAAGAAGCTTCTTCTAAATCTAATCTAAGTATGTTATACACAAGTTCTATAGCTGGTTGCGAATAAATTAACTGCGCGCATATAGTGTTGGTTGTGCCAAGGAAAAGTGGCCGGCTCGGTGGTTTGGCCGGCTCGGTGGTGGAATACGTTATATTTTATCTAAAAAAAAGGGCTTTAATCTAAACTGCCTGCCTAAAAAACTATAAAAGTTTACTAATATTTTTTTACCTAAAAATACTAACTACCTACTACTGCACCGCCCGTATAACTATAAAATTAAGTTAGAAAAAGGAAAAATACTTTTTTTTAGACCTTTATATCTAATATTCTATAATAAGCTAATAACTTTAAAAGAATAAATAGCAGATAATCTAAAGAAAGGATTTATCCGCCCTAGTTCTTCGCCTGCCGCGTTACCTATATTATTTATAAAAAAGCCTAGAAAAGGCCTTCGCTTCTATATTAACTACTAAGCGCTAAATACTATAATAGTTAAAAACCGCTAGCTACTACTATTAATAAAGGAAACCTTAAGCAACCTAAAAAGGATAAAGTACTTTATAAAAATTAATATTATATCTGCCTTTAATAACCTATATATAAAAAAGGGTTAAGAATAGCTTACTACGTTCCGAACCCGACTAGAACTATTTAAAACCTTAGTAATACTGTTTAGGCTTACTAGAGCCCCTATAATATTCTAATAATTTATAAATAATACTCTATAAAAGCATCTTAACGTTTTCTATACTACCTACCTACTACGTATACTGCGTATACTACACACACTACGTATACTACGCATACTACGCATACTACGTGTTATAGTAACTACCCGTAACACTTTACCTACTATAATTCGCCGATTACGTGTTTAGTCTAGCTCCTAGTCTAGATTATATCCTAGAACGTAGCCTAGATCACGTGACCTAGTCTAGGTCGTAGTCTAGGTTATAGACTAGATTACGTAGCGTCGTTACCTAATCTCGCACGGAGCTCGCGAGCTTATGCTATACGCACGTTCCGCCGGCATATCTTCTTCGCCGGCGCTCTCGATTTCCTGTTCCTTATACAACGTCTTAATTCCCTATATAGTAACGTATTTAGCATCTAATTAAAGCTTCCTCCTAAGCTCTTAAACTCTTGCTTATAGCACTATCGTAATAATAGCCTATAGTTACTACTAGCCTGGAATACTACTTTATATAAACTATTAGGTTAGAAACTGCTAAATATATAAAAAAACTACTTTATTATAAAAAGCCTACTAAGGTATTCTAAAGCCGCTGCCTATTCCCGAAAAAGCCTAGCGTAATATATTAATAGATTTTATTATATACCTGCTATATAGTAGAAAGTATAATATAATCCTTATTATAGTAAACCGCCTAACTAAAATAAAATACTTTCTTACCTATAAAAAAACCTATAATACGGAAAATATTATAAAACTTTTCCTAAAAAATATTTAAAAACTATATAGCCTGCCTGCCTCTATTATATTTAACTAAGGGCCTTAGTTTATAGCTAAATTCTAGAAATACCTAACTAGCCGCCTAAGAATTAACTACTTACTATTAACTATATACTATTCTAAAACTAATAGCTAGACTAAAAAAGCTAATACTATTCTAGAATAGTACTTACAGGTATATATATTCTATTTATAGGATAACTAGGCTAAATAGCTACTTTTAGCTAAACTGTTAATTAATACTATAAATTCTAAAAGCATCTATATCTCTCCTTTCTTTATAAACTATAGCTTCTACCTATATCTAGGTTTTAAGCCGGTTAAACTATTAACCCGCCCGCCTACTAAAAATACTAAGCGCTTTACTAAGTATATAAAAGAGATTCTGGAATATCTAAAGTCTAAACTTACTGCCTTTTATACCTAATATAAGGATAATATAAACTGTAACTATTGCCCTGCTTATAACTATTAAGTTAACAACTTAGTATAGTTAAATACTAAGAATATTAAAACCCTCCGCCCCTAAAAAAAGCTGGATTAGAAGAATCTTAGACTATTCCGCATAGAGAAGGTCGTCAGCCCTTACGCATACCGCCTAACCTTACCGGAGAGCATGCGCAACCACAACGTCTTCCACGTTAGTTTACTAAGACCTGCCGCGAATAATCCGCTGCCCGGCCAGCGTCAAGAACCACCGCCGCCAGTTGAAGTCGAAGGCTTGGAGGAGTAGGAAGTCGAGGAAGTTGTCGACTCTCGATGGGAGCGTCGCGGTCGTGGCCGCCCCCGCCTGAAGTACACGGTGAAGTGGACCGGATACAACGAAGTCACAGAAGAGCCCGCTGACTATCTGGAACATGCCGAGGAAGCTATCCGGTCGTTCCATCGCCGTTACCCTGAAAAGCCCGGTCCTTAGGCCTCAACGGAGTTCGGCCGTAAGGAGGGGAGTACTGTCACGGCTTGAACGGTGAAGCTTGCTGCACAGAGTAACACGTGATGTTAGGACCCGGCGAGAGGCCTTGTTGCAAGGGCCTATGCGAGCCTTGGCAGGAGTATACCTGCCGACCGCCGCCCTGCCTCCTTGTAGCTCCTTGAGCTACGTCTTGTTATTCAACCCGCCTGCCTGCCGTGCATTATAGAACACGTAGTGAATTCAGTTATTACTTCTACCTACCTGCCCGAGCTAGCTAGGGCAATCCTGCCGCCCGAGACCGTGACACGCCCTATCTAAACTAGAGCTGGCCTTACAGGCGCGCTGTATTAAACTATGCATTTTTCTATATTATATACTGTTGCTACACCAGTGTAAATAACCTTAGCAATCTAATCTAGGCGCTAATTAAGCTGGAGGAGTTGCATAATATCTAGGCGCTGCGAGGCTGATATTGGATGCTGGTTTCGCCGTCGGGATCGGGCACTGCCAGAAAGGAGGATTTGACGGCAGATCGAGTTGTAGCTCCGCACTAACACTAAAAATCATTAGTATACAAGCTCTATATGCATGCGAGAAGCCTCACTAATTATTGAGTTAGGCACGTTTAAGAGGGGGCGCTGCTAAATGTACACCCTATATTTACTCGGTGTACACCCCTTTTCTACTCCGTATACACCCTTCTTACGTCTGATCTTCTGATTGGTCCGGAGGAGTGCTCCGGGGCCTCCGATTCGCTCGCTTACGTTTCTCACTAATTCCAAATGCTCTCTCCAAGTGCGGCGTGGCCACAAAGCATTACATCCTGATCCTCAACTTCCTCAATACACTCACCATGGCCCTCAAACCACCACCGCCACGGTCCTACTGTACGCTAGATGAAGCCGAGGAAGTGCTTAGAGAGCATGCAAAGGCGCAGGGCTACGGGCTCATCAAGTTCCGTTCAAAACCAGACAGAAAGACGAAGGAAACGAGG
>NW_022985437.1:1719535-1737346 GCF_010093595.1 Mytilinidion resinicola
ATAAGTAGCCTCACGTACGGCCTCACGTACGGCCTCACGTACGGCCTCACGTACGGCCTCACGTGAGGCCTTACGTGTAGCTGGCCTATATATATAGCCTCACGGAAACGGTAAGAATGCACAATGAAATAGTGAGGCTGTACAGCCTTCCCATTTCATATAGATGCGCGTGAGAATTAAGCGCCGGAGCTTCCTCCGAGCCCTCCGGACCAATCAGAAGATCAGACGTAAGAAGGGTGTATACGGAGTAGAAAAGGGGTGTACACCGAGTAAATATAGGGTGTACATTTAGCAGCGCCCTTAAGAGGGCGTTGAAAATGGGTAGATATCTAGGTGTGATCCCACGCGCGCGCATACAACTTTAGGTGGTGTGGTGCAGGGAAAAACGCCAAGCTTTCTACGCACTTTTGAATACGACAAATGTTTCACATGCAAACGGCTGATCATCTTGCCCCACACTATCAGGACTATGTTCTTCTCTCCGCATTTCATCCTCATCCTCGAGGATGACGGTCAATTTATCCCGCTTCTCTCTTTTACGAGCTGAAGTCATATTCAATCCGCTCTATCTGCTCGGTCCGTCCCTCCTGCTCCTAGTATCGATACCTCTCGCCACCTTCGCCGTTTTCACCACCTCCATCGCCTTCAGTGCACTGCTTATTCGAGCGTCTGTTGTGTATTTGGAGCTCGGCGTTGCACTGATCCAGAGCTGGGTGTTTGTGCAGACATCCTCCACGATATACAAGCCACCCAGGCGCGAATCGTCCGGCCAAACGAGCCCAAGACGTCAACGCACTCGACGAAGTACCGGACAAAGCTCCACGTCCTCACAAGACCCCACGAACCCCCGAAAGCTCCCTATAAAAAGCGACAGTTTTGCGTCTCTGATTGGAAACGGTGGTTCAACGAGAGACTTCGAAGGAGTTGGTGGATGGAGAGTCTCGGGAGAAGACGAGGACGAGGCGCTGTGGATAGGCATGAACTCTAGGCTAGAGCTCCCTGCCGTGCTACCCGCACATCAGAAAAAGCACCAACGGTCATTGACTGGAGATGGTCAACGGCGGTCCTGGAGCCCAGAAGCCATCAGGTTGAGCCCAGTCCAGAGTCGGGCGCGAACACCAGTACCCATTGGAGATGCCTCTAGCCCCGAAGAATACTTCAGCCTTCAACCCCACAAAAGATTCAGCACTTCTTCAGATCCAGTTATCAGAACTACATACGACCCGAGGCGAAAGAGCGTTGGAGGTTCGAGTACATCGTCAGCAAGCTCAAGGCGAACCTCGATCAAGGGAATAGGCGTATAACGGCCCTGATGCTATACACCATATGCAGTCACATGCTATCCAGTATATCTTGAGAAACCGTAATGTTGCATCAAATAGTTCCGTTACTCTGCACTAGCCACTATTGTTTGGCGTTGCAAGCTGAAGCACTAACAATACAAGGTTCGTAATCTTCATCGGGATGTTCAGCTCACCTACTAACGAATGACAGACTTATTGTACCAGGACACAATTTTGGGCACGTCAGCTTTCAATCTCTTCCAGATATGATGTGTTGAAGCATTACAAATAGTAGCCAACTAGACCGATTATAAGCGCATGAAAACTCTCAGATTCAAGCTCTGACGGCCTTTATATCTTATCGGGCTTTTTAAGATGTGTCGAAGCACCTCAAATGGTGGTGAGCGAGTGTGCCCAGATGAACGTCCGGCAAGCCACTGTAATCCCGATTTTGCAAATTGGAGAGGTATCTCGAGATTGGATGCTACAATCACCTATGAGCGATCATCTAGCTTGCTCGACCGACCCCATAGCCCAAGGGAGCGGGGAACTAGTATATGCCAGATAGAAGGAGAGGCGTTCCTGAAATATGAGAAGTCATGAGTGATCACACGATTGATAGTGGTTTCTAGCGTATTAGTATAATGGAGAAGTAGATAAGGATCTCGTCACGGATGCAGCTTTACCCCTAGTGTTCATACACTTCGCATTTTACTATGAGAGGTCTGGGAGTTTAGATAGTCCATTAAGAAAGGAAGTATACGGCGTGCGAGTTCACTGGAAGACGGACACGTGACATTTAATCGTAATCTAGACCCTGGCAGTACCCCCGCGGGTCATCCGGAACTCTGGCCTCTTTCCTTTTTCCCTCAATATTTGACGGAACCAATTAGTCCTACAATGGACTGTCGAGCCGACATGTCAGCGGCCAGCGTGGTATGACCGGTCTCCTGTTGCGGGGAAGCTACCTGCATGGACCTAGAAGAAAGCGTCTGCCTGCATCCGCTGGCGTCGTAATCGGCGTAAAGCTTGTACAAAGCTTAGCTTGTTCCCGGATACCCGGCGAAGCTTACCCATGATGCAATTGACAGGGAAGGGGAACGAAGCTGCAGCAATATAGTACCTTGCCCTTACAGGAAGGTCCTAAACATTTCTGAGCAGCATCTCTATCAATAAGTAAGCCCACTGCCCGCCACCATTGGAGCACCTTCTCTGAACTTTCACTGTCTCAATTTGTTTCAATTGGCAGCATGCGATTCTTCTTGTCTATCCCAGGTCTTGTGGCCTTTGCTGGGCTCGCAAGTAGCCTTCCACCGCGCAAAGATGCCGAGATGTCAATTGTTCGACGACAAGAAGCGGCGGCATACGAGTATCATACGATAGATCAGCCCGTTTGTCTCATCTTGAACCTCTCTCGATGTTTAGTCCTAATTGGCGTAGATTGACCATTTCCCGCACAGCCCCCGCTATGAGCCTCACACCAAAGACACGTTCAAGCAGCGCTATGTGTTCGATTCGACTTACTATAAACCCGGAGGCCCCGTGTATTTGTACATTGGCGGAGAAACAGACCTCGCAAGCCGTTTTTCGAACCTCCAGACAGGAAGTACGGTGATTCATTCATTGGATCAAAGGACCCTGCTGATCACGGAACCGCTAGTCATACAAATCCTGATGGAGGCAACAAATGGCCTAGGTGTGATTCTAGAAAACCGATATTACGGTGAAAGCTATCCATTCAACACCAGCACGACCGACGAGCTCGCATACCTCACTACCGAGCAGAGTGAGAAGCCAATCTTGTCTAAAAACCGTTCTATTGCTAATGAAAGTAGCGATCGCTGACAACGCTTACTTTGCTCAACATGTCGTATTTCCAGGAATTAACGGCAATCTCTCTGCACCAGAGACCCCATGGATCCTGTACGGGGGGAGTCTAGCTGGTGCACAGACTGCTTTCTCTGTCAAAACTTATGGAGATATTCTATTCGGAGGCATTGCAAGCTCCGGCGTAATCCACGCTGTACTTGCCTATCCGCAATGGTAAGTCGGAATATCACCTTCCTAGTCGGGACTACGTCGCGAATAAGCATCTTGTCTAGGTACGACCCGATTCAGAAGTTCGGGCCATCCGATTGTATTGCAAGCATCAACAAGATTGTCGACAAGATCGACCAGCTGATCCAAGCCAAAAACACCAAAGCAATCCAAGAACTGAAAGAAATCTTTGGCCTAGGGCCTCTATCAGATCTCCGAGATTTCGCGATGACCATCGCGTTCCCTCGTATGTATTCCGGATTGCATCTCGGATATTCAGGTTCTAACGATTGCAATGCTAGTTGGTGGCCCAATGAACTACCCAACTGGAACTTGGCAAGAGCTTAACTGGTGGCCGGCGTATACCTCCAACGATTTCTGGAATTTCTGCTCGAATGTCACCAACATAGACGCACCGGAGAGCATTACATCCGTTGATTACAAATTGGCGCCCTACACTGGCGGAGAGCCATGGACTGATCTCGGAAAATATGCTGATTACGTCAAAAAGGTTATCGTTCCTCTATGCCTGAGCGGTAGGATTGATAGCACAGATCCAGGCTGCTTTAGCACTCAAAATGGTAACTAGAACTGCATGCAAATTTTTGGCCTGACTAACCTGTCCATCAGAGACTTTCTATGCAGATGTCACAAATTCAGCCGCTCGCTCGTACCTCTACTCTAGTAAGCTGACGAGCCGCTATTTTGTCACAGTTGACTGACTCTCAACTAGCATGCACCGAGCAAGGAGCTTACCAAGTCGCCCCAGCATATGGCCCATCTTTGATCTTGAGGGTGCTTCAAGTGGATTATACGTGAGTATAGAAATACCAAAGAGCTGCGATTTTAAAGGTCTGACAAAAGCATAGTCAGCAATGGTGCACCTGGGCATTCCCTCACGGGAAGTTCAACTCGATCACGCCAACACCGAATCTGACCTGGTACAACCACTATGGTGATTTAAACTTCAAAGCTGATCGCCTCGCTTTCATTGATGGCAGTAAGTCATGTGGCCCACGTGCGAATGGTACAGAGCTAACCTGAACACTAGACCAGGATGTGTGGCTAGACGTGTGTTATCACTCAAACGATGCGCCTCCTCGCTTTACATCGGATCTTCACCCAGAGTATCTCATTGAGAGTGGAGGCCATCACTGGGATTCCTATGGAATTAAGAATATTACGGGAGAGCCGCAATTCATTCGAGAAGCGCATCTGTGGGAGATCCGCACAGTGAAGAAGTGGTTGGCGACCAGTAAGTACCACCTGGATTGGGACATGCTGATACGCTGGGAATGAGTCACTAACCACATGCCTTAGGGAAGTAATGTACTGGAGAGCGTATCGGGAAATGTAACCCATGATATATGGTACGCTGTCGACCGCACGATTGATGTTGTAACGTCGATCCGGCGTTGAATACAGAAGCAAAAATTCTTAGAATAATTCAAAAGCCCATCTCTGGACTATCCATTCATTGAATAACTGTTTCGTGAAGTGCAACAATCTTCGATCGGATCCATTGCTGGGCGAAACGACGACCAATGTCGTAGATGAATAGACTTCAGAACAGGCTTGGGTCTCTAGGCTATTGCGGAATGAGAGGACTGAAGACACGTAGTCGTCTCTTCGATGCTATAAATATAAAATTTGAGGCGATTGCAGAAGAAACCAGATTTGCAAAGTGAATATCTATGCAGAGGCAGATGTTCCAGCCTCAGGCAAAAATAAGTCGCGTCCCGAGGTCGTTAAATTGGCCGGGCCTAATTAGAAATCACGGACTAAACTCGCCGGCCATCTTTCGACAACGACATCAACGGCCACTCTACATTCTTTTCCATCTCCTTCTTGTTATTCCAATTGCCCATAATGTTCCGTCCTGCCTCGCGACTAATTGCGCGCCCATCCGCGCTCCGCTCCCTCTCTCGCGCCACCCCTACCCGACGATTCATCAGCACCGCCCCCCCGAGCCGGAGGTCCAGGAGCTGGAAGAGCGCAGCGGCGCGATGGGGTCTTGCGGCGGGAGCTGTGTACTATTATAATACAAGCAGTGTGTTTGCGGAGGAGCCGCCCTGTAAGATGAAGGAGATGCGCCCGGTGGCAAGAATGGTTGCTGACCACCATCGCTAGACACTGTTGTAGAACCCATACCCGGGGAAAAGGAGGGGGAGCAAGAACTAGAGGAGCTTGAAGAGGAGGCGGATCAACAAGGCGCTTTCAATCCGGAGACTGGCGAGATCAATTGGGATTGCCCGTGTCTGGGAGGCATGGCACATGGGCCCTGTGGAGAGGAGTTCAGGGCGGCATTCAGCTGCTTTGTGTACTCGACAGAGGAGCCAAAGGGCATGGATTGCATCGATAAGTTCAAGTACGCGGGCACTTCCGCTAGAGCTTGCGTGGTATGATACTGACTATATTATCTAGGGGCATGCAAGATTGCTTCCGAGCGCATCCCGATATCTACGGCGCCGAACTAGAAGAGGAGGAGTCTGAGGCTGGCCTAGACGTTGCCTCGCCAGACGATGCGACACCTCCAAGCTCAGAAGACCCCGAAAGCGCCACCGAGGCAGTCCCCCAATCCCGCAGCGATTCGAGTTTGACCGACGAAGTACGAGCAAAGCGGGACGAAATCAAAGTTGCGGCGGAGAAAATCAAGAAAGAGGAGCCTGTGAGCGAGGCCGATGAACTGGTCCCTAGAGCGTGGCACGATACGGAGTCAGATAATGAAGCAAAGAAGTCGTGATTCGGCGGAAAGCAGTGGCCTTGTATTATATCAACAACCGGCATAGGATGGCATAGGAAGCTTTCCTTCAAAAGCGAAACTCAACTATGAGAGGGATCAGATGCCTTTGAAATGTACAATAGAAATGGATTTTTTGCACATGTCCCTGGTTTTAGCAGCGTTTGGGTGATGTAGAAAACGCAACTTTTCTGTTCCTATGATAAAGATAAAGTACATGCTTCAACTGAAGTAATCCACGAGATGGCCTCCTTGTATCACACCATCACTATCAGGCTTCCTTCGACAGAAAGGCAGTCCACGAATTGTGATGCTTTTCAGATTATATCTTCGAGATGCCCTCACTCTAGGCTTGCGTACATTTGTCTAACACCGCTTGAGGTCTTCTGGTACATTGTAAAAAGCTGTAAAGCTATAATTTGGACAAAGCCGATAGCCCTCCGGGCCACATCAGACGGTGCTGGACTGCCACTCTTCGTTGAACGAAGCCTGGCTGCACTCTGAATTTGGAGCATCTCCACCACGAAGCTCGGGCTTTGATGACATCACGGCCAGATTTAGGCTTTTTCACGTGGCCAGGAACATCTGAGCCTGTTTCACCCGGCACCAACCACGTCCACACCATCACACGACTGCGCTACTCTTCTTTCTTCCTCTGTTCCCCAGCTCCATTTAATCCCTCGTCCCCTGCAGTGCTCAGCTCGTCACCCTCCGCTACTCGCTTTCTGCACACTGCCCGCCCTTCCTCGAAGCTCCCTCTCCACCGCTATCATGTCCTACGCAGATGCAGCCGCCAGCGGCCCGAAGCAGTCTGCTGAAGAAGTTTGTTCCGCACCTATATGTGCCTCGTGAAGCTATACTGACTTGTTGTAGGCGTGAGTTGATTCCTATTGCCGTATCACGACATCCTTTGTTGCATCACGACATTCCTAGGACAAGTCGCGAGCCCTGATAGCACCATACATATTTACAAAATTGTCGAGATACCGCACATGTTGTAGAACAGAAGGTGGAAACGAGGATGGGAGAGAAGGTGTAGTTTTTCTCACCATCCTCGCATCAGGGCCGCGATTTGTGAACCGTGGGAGACATGCGACATGAAACCGTCGAACGCCAGCCCTCTCTGGCGAATCAGATCGTTGCTATATACTTCCAAAACTAGTCCTGACACTCAATAGTCGCGCCCCGGCCGTCCCTGAAGTCGTCCACACCGACGACAGCGTGACATCGCTTATCGACGTGGACAGCCCACACATCTCGTCCGTCCCATCCGACTTCGAATCGCAAGAGATCAAGACAGACACACAGAAAGAGCGAATCGAGCACGAAGCGGAAGCACTTGAGCGGAAGACGAAGGAGGAAGCTGCAAAAGCGGCCCAGAAGGCGAAGGATGCAAAGGCTGCTGCAAAGGCCAAGGGAGGCCGCGCCGCGCATAAGTTCCGCCAGAACTCAGACAACCCCGTCGTGATTGGCAACCTGGTCGTTGGCGCTGCGGTAGCGACGGCGCTGGGCGTGGGTATCTACAAGAAGTACACCGCCGGCGAGTTTTCATGGAAAGTGGGCGGTATCTTTGCGGGTGCGATCGGACTGTTTGGTGTCGCGGATTACTACGTCAGCCAGTAAGTTTGCAATTGCTATTGATTGTGAAATAGCAAATTGTTCTTCTACGAGGGTTGAGCCTAATTTGTGTTCTAGATTCCTCTTCCAGAAATACCCCCCGAAGAAATAGGCGCACACGGCAGAAGTAGTGGGACCAAGACAGCGGTAATAGAGGGTCATCACAATCAGTTCAACTAGTCAATTTCACTCTCCTACGTTCATCCCATTGACGTCGTTTCTACATCTCAGCTTTTGGGTGGATATGGTCAATCTGAAATTTCCTGCGTTTGCGAACAACTCCCCAATCTCAATCAACTGTGCGAATTGGAGTTCGGGTTTGCTTAGCCTGAATAAATCACATTAACTCCTACAACTTGTCTTTTCTCATCGAACGCCGCAAACAATCCTGCCCTGGTGTTCCCTCACTTCATGATCCGAAACTACTTGCGCCAAGGGTGTCCCAGGTTTCTCTGTCTAACTGCAAGCCCCACTGCTTCATGCAATTGATGCAGCGGGGCGGTTCGATGGTTTTCTCCCACCGCTGCGGACACTGGTCTGAATCAACGTAGGTTTGGCGACAGACGCGCTTGACGTGTTCATGATGGCCGCACTGGTAGCGGTAATAGATGACGAGACACATCTGGTTGGATGGTTGTACTTTCACCGGATGTCAAGATGAATGTCTTGGTTTGGGGATGTATGGCGCTGGGACGCGAAGACTTTCTGGACAGCTGGAGAGGGAGGGACAAAAAGTGTGGATTTGGGCATCATATAAAGGTCACAGAGCAGCTTGCGAAGAAGAGTCATGCATCGAAGTGAATCTGAGATATGATTGCGCAAACTGAATTCTAGATGAAGAAATGCGGTTGGTCATTTGCCTCTCATCGTACCTAGAAGATATCCATGAAGCGACAAACAAGGCAAGTTCGATGAGATGTGATCAGTTGGGAAAACGAAAGGTTGAACGGCGTCAAAAGGGATGACTGTCGTTTGAGGCTGTGAAGGAGAGAACATCCATAGGAGACCTAACAGCAGAGACAACATCAAGAATCAAGACAAGGTATTTCCGTTCCTCCGAAAGTCAGATAGGGCTGAATGAAAAAGAATAGAGCCAAGGGAAAAAGGCAAAACATTAAACGAAAACACGGAGGTCGCCAGCAGACGCGCACATTGTAGCGACCGTGTTTAGGGAATCTAGTATTAACAGGGAAGAAATATAGTTGAAATAAACCTCTCAATCCTCAACCGTGGCTTCGGACACCAGGGAAACAGGTAATGAAAGCAGCAAAGCTACGAAATCGCTCGGAAGTCACAAGAAAGAAAGAAGAAAGAGGAAGTAGGTTCATTGAAAGGCGTGACCGAAGCCACCACCGAAGCGGTTACGGCGACCACCAAAAGATGATCCAGATTCGTCAAGATAGTCATCGTTCTCGTCGTCGGAATACTCGTCGTCGTAGTCGTAGTCTGATGTATCTCCTCCGTAAAGAGAGGTGGGGTGACTGGACCCATAGCGATCGTAACTACTGAAAGTATTCAGGTGGCTGCTATCGTCGCCAAGGTCGTCCCAGTCGTCATCATCGTCTAGGAGGCTTCGAGTTCTCCGCATGTATGTAGGCCGTCGTCTGGGCATTGTAGGAAAACCACCCATGCCTCCACCCATGCCTCCATAACCACCCAGCCGGAAGCCACCGCCCATGCCGCGCCCGATGGGTTGTTGGCTGAAGGGAGTGCGTACAGCGTGGTGACCATAGTGACGGTTGAATATGCCAGGACGAGGACCCCAGGCCGCAGCTTGAGGTCGCATCGCGAATTGGTTTCTTAGAAATGGGGCGTAGAAGGGCCTCTGACCTCCGTAAGGGGCGTCGCGGGAGGGCGCTCCTAATCCTCCTCGTCCCCAACTGCTATAAGGGGTTTGGTATCCCTTGTACATCGGATAAGCTCCAGGACGTCGATGGCCACGCATCCCGTTGAACAAATGTCTTTGCCGAATGTTTCGAGCGTTGTCTCCACCGCTTTCGTAGCCCTCGTAGCTATGCCTGTGCCCGCGGCCTGTCCTGTGCATTCCAGAGCGACGTCCTCCCAAGAAGGAAGGAAACATGGAACGGGGTGCGTAGTGTTCCGGAGCGGGGTGGTCTCTGCCGGGAACAAGTTTACGGTGATGTGGCATTCAAAAGTGCCACTTGAGCTGAATATGAATTCAACTCTGGAAAACTTTAGGTAGGGTTAGATTGGCCGGTTTCAGGTACGGCAGAGACGAAGAGTTCTTTTGCGGATCTCGTTATTGAGTCAAAATTGCCCAGGTGAGGAGTTTTTTTGCTTTCTGAACCTGGTTATGAAGTGGGATCTCGAGAAAACTGGTTTCGCGAAGTTTGGAGGTGGGTGATTGTTAGAGAAGAATTCGCCTGGTGAAAGGCAGCTTGCACGTGGACGACTCGAGCAGCAAACACGCAAGTTTGATGAGGAGACAGTTGCAGGCGCCTGTGGGAATCGCTGTTACATTCAAAGGAAGTTACGTGAGCGCGAGCGTAGGATATTGCTGTCTTTATAGTAAGTGCTAAATTCCTCGCGGACTTCTCAGGTGCTTGCAGCCTTTCGGGCTCTAATAAGATCTGCAGACTCAGAAGATCATTTCCCCGCTGAACAGAATGTCACAAGGAGAGATAGGCTGAGAAGAAAAGTTTTGTTGAAGGCAGACAGTAGAGGCGGACGGTAAAGCGCATGGTCTAGCCAATTGTTCTAAGCCTTCGGCAAGTGATGCATCGATCAATCAACATGTGAGAAGATAATAGGTACCAAGTTTGCCGCAAACTTGACACGTCGAGCTGCAAGGCTTTGCAGGAGGGCAGCAAACACGGTAAAGGCAAGTATGCGGAAGGGAAGCTCCGAGAGGATTCTGTGAAACTGGACGTTGAGCGCTCTGCAAAACTTACGAGTAAAGAGGGACGACTGCAACCGTGGACTGCTTACGTCTAGAAGATATTTGGGAAGTCAGGATACTAAAAGGATGCCAAGCCTCATTGAAGTCTAAAAAGAGAAACAACGGGGCGAAGTGTTGAGTACCTCTATCCAGATATACGCTATGCAAACTGATAAACAGGGCCAGGTTGATCTGCATTGGCGTCGGCAGAGCACAAGTTTGCTTGACTGCAGCTACTTTTGAAGGATGCGTTGGGCAACGCGCCAGGGGATGTCGAGTATTTCAAGGGCCGGAACCGTGACGCGCTGGACGCAGAACCATGGACAAGCGCGAGGCCAAGTGGAGTTTCTTAGGGCGAGATTGGTGTGGTATCCATTTTGAGCACGAAAGCGATGTTTCGGGCGTTGAGAGTACATAGTGAAGATGAGACGTGGCGCATTGAGCATGTGATAGATCAGGTATCTGACAGAGGAGAGGGAGATGGGTGGCGGCGGACTTGGAGGACGTCGATAGTCACGTGACTCGTCTCCACTGGTCCAAAATGCAGAAGCTTTCAACTCCACACCTTCTTCTCCATCGTGAAATCGATCTTCGTACCCCACCCACTCATTCACCACACGTATATTCGTCCCACGAGTATCATATACTGTCAGCTGTCTTTGAACCACATAATTCTACCACCAGCCTCATCACAACAAGCTGTGCCGCCACCGACCCCCGACTCGGTCACTCGCATCCTTTTCTTCTGGCCAGCACACCCGCCACTCGCCAGCCAACCTCGACCACAGACATGGCCCCCTCTACCTTTGCTTCAGCTGCAGCCGCCAGTAACCCGAACCCTTCGCGCACAGAATCGGGCGGAGAGTGGTAAGATTGGCCTTTGACCCTGAGACATGCATGCATCTCGAAGCACCACTCGATCTTCAAGACGCGTTCTTTGCCCTTAGTTCCCGCTGCCGCTGTTAGAGGGTTGCTAGCATACGAAAGCAACGATGCGTTCGCCTATGCCTAGAGCCAAACATCACACGCGACCGTTCATGGCGGCTAATTTTTTCTTAGGTCCCGACGCGCAAACGGTAATACGCAAACATTTCGTCGCTCATCTCATGCTACCACACTCTCTGGCTCTACACCTGCCCCACCTTCACGGGACGGCAACGGACTGCCGCTGTCGTCAAACTCAGGGGTCTATGTGCCTCCCCACCTGAACTCTAGTCGTAATGGGAGCTCTACAAACAGCCATTTTTCGAAGGATCAATTGATCGACCTTTTCAAACACCAGAAGGACTCCGGAGACCTCAACGATGGCGTGTCGAATTTATACGTGAACAATTGGGCGCCAAATATCTCGAATGGAACATCTAGCGCCACTTGGGGCCGCAGGGACGAACATAATAAAGATGGTCAAGTTGGCGTGGATATTTGTTGGGATCGTGATGGCAGTGTCGTTCCACTGAATTTGAGGGACCTGACTGAAGAAGAGAAGGAGGTTCGTGACCCTTGCAAAACATATGTGCATGCTTTAGCTAACTTCGGAACTTGAATAGCTCTTTTTGGGTTCCGTCAACTCACCCCTCAAGCCGCCTATCCCGGCTACGAATAAGGATGGTACGCCCAAAGAAGCACTGTCGCTGCGAAAAACTTCAATTTCCCAGTCGCAGAATCCGTCAGGACCTTATGGTTTGGCCTCCCCTACGAGTATCCGACCAACCGGTCGCCGTCGCGATACCGGCGACGCGTATCCTTTCCCTTCCAATGCGATGGCTTCTCCCGCCGGGACCTCTCGATACTCTCGCGAAGAGTCCAACGCTGTGACGCCTCCCCCAGCACTGGCCAGGCGGAGGACTGATTTCAAAGAATCGAACGTGGGATCTGGAACTGACGAACGTGATAAAGACAGGACGCGTGAGGCGATGGCCGAGAATCCAAATCCCTTCGGTAGTCTTCGGCGCACAACCACGGCCCCTTTCAGCGTTGGCATCACTGGGCCTTCCTCTCCTTGGTCAGCTACTCCGCAGAGTGCAGGATTCTCCCCAATGGGTGCATTTGGAAGTTTTGCAATTGGTGCAAATTCCACGCAGCCTGCAACGACTGAGAAGAAGCCTGGCTATGGCAGCATGCGAGGAGAGAGCAGATTCAGAGGACTGATGGCAAAAGATAGCTCAGAGGATATCGGAAAAGCAGCAAAAGAAAAGCCGTCCCTCGGCAACCTGGGAAAGCTCAGTGAAGCTGATCCTGCAAGACCAACACCTTCATGGATGGAAACACGCTCCAATCGGCCCACTAGTAACGATACTGATCCCTTTCCCGATGACGATCTGCGCTCTGGTAGCGCTGCTCTAGGCGGAGGCCAGGATTCCAGTCCACCGCGTCAATCAGGTATTCCTGCCTATGGAACTCCTAATCGACGCGACCCGCGCGACGATCCTGGCTTCTCTGCGTTTGGAATGACATCGGATACTACTGGCATTCGCGACATCTTTCATGGCCGAGATAATTATTCGCACCAAACCCCACAGCATCGTGGTCTGGACCAGAGTCATGAGCCGATGAGCCCAACCAATACCAATCCATACCAAAGCCCCGAGCATGAGCGTACCGATACGGAAGACGACACCGATGAATCAGACATCCATAACCCCCAGTTCCCCGGCCTCGGAAGCTTCCAGGTTGATCCATCTGTTGGACCTGGGATGGCCCCGTTCGGTGGTCTCGGAAATCCAGGTCGTGTTCCAGGGGCTTTCGAAGCTGCTGCGAGTGACAGAAGCCAGACCTCAAGTACAGGACCCACGAGGGGTTTCCCGAGCTTAGGTGGTCTTCCTGGTCTTGGTGGCGCAGCCGCGTGGCCTACTGGGCAGCCCTCTATAGGAACGCCAATCAGAGAGCGCGGTGGTTTTGGTGCAGGGTTTGACAGTATGTTTGGATCTGTTGGAGAACTCCAATCTCCCAGTCTCGCTGGTCTCGGAAGCAGTTCGTTGTTTGGCCAAGGCTCTGTGTCCGGATTAGGCGGCTCTGGGACTATCGGACGAGGCAGTAAGCTTGGAGCACTCTTCCCACCCGCTGCTATGCAAGACCAAATGCGCTCTGTAGAGCAGAATCGGTCTTCGAACGACGACGGTTCTTCTGAAGGCCGCTCACTCAATCAACCCTCTACTTACGCCAGGAATGCTTTTAGCGTGCAAGCTCAAGGTAGTGGTATACCAACGAGAGATTCAGAAAGTCCATTCCGAGCCAATCGTATGTTCGACGATTATCCCGGAGCTCGTAATCCGAGTATTGGTTTCTCTGAACCTGTTGGTACACCATTCGGTCAGATGCAGTCCTCGGCGTCTGCGCAACCCTCCATATTGTCAACTATTGGCGGACGGTCGCAGCCACCGACTTCTTCTGCACAGTCTCAGAGTGTAACAAGTCCTGCATCCAATCAGCCTCCTGCAGCGCAGCAGCGGACCATGGTCATGCCCGACAGGATGCGATGGATCTATCAAGATCCCCAAGGCACCACCCAAGGCCCTTGGTCGGGACTTGAGATGCACGATTGGTATAAAGCTGGGTTCTTCTCTCCCGAGCTGTTGGTCAAGAAGTATGAAGACCCCGAGTACGAACCCCTGGCCCAACTCATTCGCCGCATTGGCAATTCCCGAGAGCCTTTCCTCGTGCCGCAAATTGGTATACCCCACGGCCCACCTTCAACTCAAGCCGGTAATGCTTGGGCAGGTCAAGGCATATCTGCGGCCCCAACCGTCGGATCTGGGGCTCAGCCGCCATTTGCTAGCAGCTTCCCAAGCTTCGGTACCACTCTCACGGCAGAGCAACAGAACGCGCTAGAGAGGCGCAAGCAAGAAGAACAATATCTCATGGCTCGGCAGAAAGAGCACTTAGCCGTACAGCAACAAGCATTAGCCAAGCAGGCGCAAATGGGAATCGGTGCCCACGGCATTCTTCCTCAACAGCTTCATCATCATTCCAGTGCTCACAGTCTCCACAGCCAACCCAGCTTTGGGAGTATTACATCTCCTGGTGTGTATCAACCATCACCCACGCAAGGCCCGATCCCTGGACCTACCGTACCCGGACTTTTTGACAATTCCTTCCGCCCTGCGCCTTCATCAGGACTCGGGCCTATTGGGATGGACGTGCTAGGAAATATTAGGGAGGAAGATGTTCCTGGTATGATGGAACGTCTCAATATCGGCCGCAGCGGTCAACTCTCCTATGGTGGTGCGCCAGTGCCTTTCGGGCAGCAGCAGCCGGATTCTAACGCTCATGCGCAGCAGGTCGCAGCTATGCTCAATGATCGCGCTCGACTACAACGTGAGCAAGCTGAGCACGACGCCATCCAGAGGATCAGCCAAACCGAGCAGCAGGCAGCCCAGAACTCTGCAGATCGTTTACAGCAGTTTCACGATCTGAGACTGCAGACGGATGTAGACCAGCCCTCTAAAGCGCCAACCGAAGGTATCATTGGTAAGCCATCGAGCTCGTTTGCCGAGCAAGTGCAGCATCAGCAACGGACCGAAGCCCTTCGCTCTGAAGCAGCGAACGCTCAAATGAATGCACCGACCACTGAACCTGCTCCTCTCGCTAAGACCACAGAGGCCCTCTCACTTACGGAACAGGTCCAGAAAGCTGCTTCTTCTAAACAATCTCCTGCTCCTCCACAGTCACCCTGGGCTAAAGTAGAAACCAGCGGCCTTCCACAGCCATTCCCTCCGCCACAATCAAGCTCGCCACTCCCAGCTCCTGCTGCTCAGAGGAAGCACAACGTGGCTGATACCCTTCACGCGGAATCTCGATCTCGCTCTGAAACTCCGTCTGCAGATACGCCTAGTGCCTCAATCGCCCCTTGGGCTAAAGAACCTGCGGAGGCGCCGAGAGGTCCGTCTTTGAAGGAGATTCAAGAGGCAGAAGCCCGAAAAGCCGCTCAGCAAGAGGAAATCGCGGCTGCTGCCCGTCGCGCAGCGCTTGAGAGAGAAATGCATGCGCAAGCTCAGGCGGCTCCTCCTGCACCTGGTCTTCCGTCCAGCTCGACCTGGGCTAGTGGCGCATCGCCTATTACACCCAACGCTTCTACCCCATCGGCATGGGTCAAACCCCTAGCAGGCAAAACTCCTGGACAGCCAAGCACTAGTAAGAAGACCCTTCAGCAGATCCAGAAAGAGGAAGAGGCACGCAAACAGCGTACCGCTGCCACAGTTGCGGCTGCGGTAAACGCGACGGGTTCCCTTGCAGCGAGTGTGCCTCCCCTTTCCTCGGGGAAGCGATACGCCGATCTCGCAAGCAAGCACACGCCTACTCCTCCTCCGGGCAGTGGCGCCTGGACAACTGTCGGAGCGAGTGGAAAGGCCAAAGCACCGCTGGTTGCTATTCCAACCGGACCAGCTGTCATACGCTCGACCAGCAGTGGGGTGATGTCGAGCCCTGTGACAAAGCCCAAGCTCGCAGGCACCAGGAACGCTACGCTGGGCGGCCAACTAGCTGGCCAAGTCAACGCACAGGAGGAGTTCAGGAAATGGGCCGTCGGCGAGCTCAAGGGGGACTTGGAGAAGGGCATCAATGGCAGGTCTCCGCTATCTCTTTATCTTCATCGTTGATAATCAATACTGACATCTCTTTCTCTGTAGCCGACGACTTTGTTGCTCAGCTTGTCTCGTTCCCGCTCGAGCTTGAAATCCTCACCGAAGCCGTCCACTCTGCGTCCAACACCATCGACTCTCGCCACTTCGCCGAAGAGTTCCTGCGCCGACGGAAGCTGGCTGACAAGGGCATTGTCGATACTAGCGCGCAGTCTGCCGCTGCAGAGGCCAAGTCCGCCGCCGGAGGCTGGAGTGAGGTCGCCAAGAAGGGAGGCCAGGCGCAGCAAGTGCAGCAGCAGGGTGTCGATAGTGCGCCCTTCAAGGTTGTGGCCGCGAAGAAGAAGGGCGGGAAGAGATAGGCGACGCCAGTGCTTGATCTGGGCCGAAAAGGGGAGACGAGGAGAGTATTCGTTACGGGGTGTGGTAGATTGATGCTTTTGGCTTGGCTTGGTTCTGTTGTTGGCGACAGGATGTAGTTGGCAATCGCGGGACGAGGTCTGACGAAAGTATGACGGGATGGGTTCGGCGGGGTCTAGGGGGTTGGTTGAATCGAGTGAAGAGAGGAGGGTTTTGTATGCATAGTATACGGTAGCCAGAGCTCTTCAATGGCAGTGCATAATCCTCACTCTTTATTTGCGTTCCCGCTGAGAGTGACTAGGGTGGCCTGTATACGTGTCGCAGCTCAGTAAATGATGGAAATTACTCAATCGCCCACCCCGGAAGAAACTGCATGGGGCTGTCGAGCGAGAGGCTTCAATGAAACAGTCCGCTCGCTTTTGTTACTCACGCATTCCTACCATTGTCACGGGTGGTCCGACACACAACATCAAGAATTAAGCATTATCGAGATCAATCAGCTTTCCAGATTAGACCGAACTCCCATAGCTCTCAACCACTGTTACCCACGCAGGCCACCCCCAGACAAGTCCACATCACAAGCAAAGCAGACAAACACATCATCAGCACGCATCCCGTTCCCAAATTCCCGATCAACAGAATCGATTCAATCTCTACCCCTCTTCGCCACAGCATCGCACAAAATCTATATACACCTCCCCTCCCCTCCCCTCCATATCTCACAGAATCAGAGACCATTTATTACAAAGTTCCCGCCTACAACCACCACCACCAACAGCCACCAACCCCCGCTCCTGCAAAACTAGAAAAAGAAGGCACAGGCAAGAGGGGTATAAAGCCAATCTTCATCTCATTTCCGACGTCACGGCGCTCGGTCATGAAGTCATTCATTCTCGGAAAATAGATGCAAAACAACAACAACAGAGCACAGAGCAGGCAACTTAGAGACCAATTGGAGAGGAAAAAGAAGACTACACAATTTTTGGATCCTAGAGGCTAGGGTACAGGAACAAACGCTAGGGTATTACAGAGGGCTTCGCTTCGCTGATGCTTCGCAGAACGACGGGGTAAAGGGAAAATGTAGGATATGTGAGGCTAGGGCGACATTCGTGTAGGGGGGAAGAGTGCTTAAGCGGCAGCCTCGGGGGCCGCGACCTCAGCGTCGACAGGCTTCTTGTCGGCGACTTCGGGTGCGGGTGCTTCCTCTTTGGCTTCCTCTGTCGCTGGAGCGGGTGTCTCTTCTTTGGCTTCCTCTTTAACGGGCTCGGCTTCCTCTTCAACGGGCTCGGCTTCCTCTTTAAC
>NW_022985437.1:1737421-1846452 GCF_010093595.1 Mytilinidion resinicola
AACGGGCTCGGCTTCCTCTTTAACGGGCTCGGCTTCCTCTTTAACGGGCTCGGCTTCCTCTTTAACGGGTTCGGCCTCTTCAACAGGAGCAGCGCCGTTGACCTTTGGCTCGGCCTTCGCTTCTTCCTCGACTGGTGCGGGTGTCTTTGACTCTTTCAATGCTGCCTCAAGTTCCTTGGCCGCTTCGGCGTTTGCCTTCTTCGCTGCCTCGAGTTCGGACTCAGTCTTCGCAGTCTGCTCCTTGGCCTCCTTGAGCTCGGATTCGGTCTTCGCAGCCTGTTCCTTGGCCTCCTCGAGCTCGGATTCGGTCTTGGTAGCCTGCTCCTTAGCCTCCTTCAGTTCGGTTTCAGCCTTAGCAGCTTGCTCTTTGGCTTCCTGGAGTTCGGCTTCAGCCTTAGTAGCTTGCTCTTTGGCTTCCTGGAGCGTGGCTTCAGCCTTGGTAGCTTGCTCCTTAGCTTCCTTAAGTTCGGATTCATCTTTGGAAGCCTGCTCCTTGGCCTCTTCGAGCTTAGCTTCCAAATCTTTGTGCTCAGCTTGCAGAGAGTCGACGGTCTTCTTGGCTTCAGCTTCAGCGGTCTTGGCAGCCTCGAGGTCGGTTTCCAAGCCAGCAACGCGGGCGGCCTCCTTCTCGGCTGCTTCGAGTTTCGTCTGAGCCTCCTTTGCAGACTCTTCGGAAGCGGCCAGCTTCTTCTCAAGCTCAGCCTTCTCGCTGACAGAGTCCTCTGCAGCGGCCAAATTCTTGGTCAGTTCTTCCTGGGCAGTCTCGAGTTCCTTGACCTTTGCGTCGGCAGCAGCAGCATCCTCTTGGGCCTTGGTAAGGGTAGCCTTAGTTTCCGCGTGGTTGGCTTCGGCAGCCTTGAGAGCTTCCTCGCTTGAAGCTGACTGTTCGGTCTTGGCGTCTTCGGCTTCTTTCAGTGACTTCTCCAGGGTACCGACTTGGGTCTTGGTCGTCTCATGCTCTGACTGAGACTTCTCAAGTTCCTCCTTGGTGGCAGCATGGGCGGCCTCAAGCTCAGTAGCCTTGGCCGCGAGTTCTTCTGCTTTAGCTTTCTCCCCTTCCGCGGCCTTCAGGGCTTCCTCCGCAGTAGCTAGTTGGGCCTTGGTGCTCTCGACCTCCTCTTGGGCACTCTTCTGTGCAGCTTCAATCTCGGTGATCTTGGTGCTTAATTCTTCGGCCTTTGCTTTGTCAGCTTCGGCAGCCTTGACTGCCTCCTCTGCGGTTGCAAGTTGGGCCTTAGTGCTCTCAACCTCCTCTTGAGCACTCTTCTGTGCAGCTTCAATCTCGGTGATCCTGGTGCTTAGTTCTTCGGCCTTTGCTTTGTCAGCTTCGGCAGCCTTGACTGCCTCCTCTGCGGTTGCAAGTTGGGCTTTGGTGCTCTCAACCTCCTCTTGAGCGCTCTTCCGTGCAGTTTCGGTCTCGGTGATCTTGGCATTCAGTTCCTCGATCTTTGCTTTGTCAGTTTCAGCAACCTTGGCTGCCTCCTCTGCGGCTGCAAGCTGGGTCTTGGTGCTCTCGAGATCTGTCTGGGCTGTCTTCTGTGCTTCTTCAAGCTCGGAAACTTTAGCGGCGAGCTCATCAGCCTTAGCCTTTGCAGCATCTACCTCCTTAGCAGCCTCTTCAGCGGCCGCAAGCTTAGCTATGGTGCTCTCGATTTCTTCCTGTGCACTCTTGTGTGCAAGTTCAAGCTCCGAGATCTTGACAGTCAGCTGCTCGTGATCAGCGTTAGCGCCTTCAGCGGCCTTCAAAGCCTCTTCGAGCTCTGTGATCTTGGCCTTCGTGGTTTCAAGGTCGGCGTGGGCGGCAGTCAGTTCCTCCTCTTTAGCAGCAAGATCCGCAGTAGCCCTCTCGTACTTGCTGTCGGCATCCTTGAGCTTCTCTTCCCATTCTGCAACACGAACGTCGAAGTCGGTTTTAGCGCTCTCGAGGGCAGCCTCGGCAGCCTCATGGTCGCTGCTTGCCTTCCCGAGTTCTGCTTTCGTAGATTCGTGATCCGAAGTAGCTTTAGCGAGATCGCCTTTGGTTGCCTCGTGCTCAGCAGTTGCTTGCTCAAGGGCCTTGGTGTGCTCGGCAATGAGGGCTTCGTTATCGGTCCCCTTTGCAAGAGCCTGTGCAAGCTCATCCTTGGTGCTATCGTGTTCCGATGTGAGTTTAGCAAGAGCTTCTTCGTGAGCTGCCTTGGTAGCGTCGTAGTCCGAATTGGCTTTCGCAAGATCAGCTTTGGTAGCTTCATGTGCGGTGATGGCGTCTGCAAGTTCAGATTTGGTGGTCTCATGTTCTGCCGTGGCCTTCTCGAGGTCTCCTTTGACAGCGGAGACGGCATCCTCCTTGGCCTTCTCCAGTTCGACCTTGGTAGAATCATGGGCTGCAAGAGCAGCCTCAAGTTCTGCTTGCGTAGACTTGTGTTCACCGGTAACTTTCTCGACGTTGGAGTTGGCGGCGTTGAGTTCCTCGGTCTTGGCGGCAAGGGCGGCCTCGAGTTCCGCAATCTTCTCGGCCTTCTTGTCGTGCTCTGCGGTGACTGTAGCTAGCTGGAGTTTTGATTCTCGGGCGCCGTCAAGTTGGCCGGTGAGTTCTTCCACCTGCCCAGAAAGCGATTCTCTGGACTGGACGGCTTCATCGAGCTCTCTCTTTGAACTTTCTTGGAAGGCAGCATGATCTGCGGTAATCCTTTCGGCCTCAGCGGCGGTAGCGTCGAGTTTGGCCTGGATTTCAGAAATTTTAGCCTCAAGAGTAGATCTGGTACTGTCATGTGCAGCCTGAGCTTCACCGAGTACCTTCTCTGACTCTTGCTTGTGAGCGGCAAGCAGCTCGACATGGCTGTTGCCAGCTTGCCTCTCTGCCTCCAGCTCACTTGCCAGCTTCTCGACGGTTTCGTCACTGGCTTTCTTCGCAGCATCAAGCTCAGCTAGCTTCTGCTCGAGCTCCGTGAGTTGGGATCCCTTCGCATCCAGTTCCGAGCGGACCGAAGAGAGCTCCGCCGAGACGGCGTCGCGAGACTTCGTAATCGACTCGAGAGCCTGATCATAGGATACCTTAAGAGACCGCACGTTAGCCGAATGCTCCTCACCGCATTGAGCCCTCACAGCATTACGCTCCGACTCTTTGGCCTCTTTGACCTGCTGGACGACGACTCCCACCATGTGATCTTCTAGTACCTTCTTTTCTTGGATGAGGGCAGCCTCCTTCTCCTCATAGTCCCTCCGAAGGACATCAGACTCCTTCTCGAAGTTCTGGATATCCTCATTCTGGGCGTCGATGGTCTCCTTCGCCTCGTCAAGCTCCTGCTGTAGCCTCGCGTTCTGGTTATTCAGCTTCTCGACTGCGACAGCAGGAGGGTCGTTTTCATTGACGGGCGGGGCGGGTGCCTCGGCGGGCTCCTCTGCTTGTCCCTTGGACGCCGTGGCGCCATCAGAGGGTTCGGAGGTAGGTGTGTCGGGAGGGGCGGTGGTAGGTGTGCCCGAGGTTGGTGTGGTTTCTTGGATGTTATTAGTAAGAGCTGTTGGATGGTATATAGGATGTGTTGAGGCATAGTAGCTGGATCGAGAAGCTGTTGATGGAAACTTGGCTCTTGTTTACAAAGTGTAAACGGCAGCCTCGGAGCTCGTCCGAACGTCGACAGTAACAACAAGGACGATTGAAGCTCTCAGCATGTCCAAGTAGAGCTTCATGATGCAGCCCAATGCTCCGCAGCGTAGATGCGAAGGTATGATGGCAAAAAACTGACCTGGCTGGGCAGAAGCTTCAGGTGGTGGCGGGCCACCGAAAAAATAGTTGTAGGCGCGACGCTGGCATGGTTAGCACGAACAAGGAGGAGATGGAAAGGATGCAGACGTACCATGCTGCTCGATCGTTTGGGGAGTTTAGGTCTGTTGGAGGAGGTGGAGGCGCGGCCCTTGCGAGGAGAGGAAGTTCCTTCGTCCTCGGGGAGCACGGTGACCGGGACGATCGTGTGATTGCTCTTCTCTCGCTTGTGGCCCAACAGCTTCCGTTGCGCCTTCTGCGAGCCCTCGTTGATGTCGGCGATGATCTGCCGCTCTCGCGCCGACGAGGAGGACCTTGCGCACGCTGTCAGTCGGGGCCAAGGTGAAAGGGCGGTGGAGGCGGAGCGCACTGCCATGGGAGAGGAGGCACCTACTCATAACTCGGGCGGCTACGCGAAAACGACGGCATGGCGAACAGCTGCTACTGGTGAATTCCTGAATCAAGCACCGGGCGACTAGCGAGCTTTTCAATGACTTCGAGGGCACCGGCTCTTGAACAATCCTCTTTATTCCCAAGCACAGCGCAGCGTGCCGCGGGCTCCCAATCAGCGAGCAGCACGTAGTGGCACTCCCGTCGCGTGCGAGAGCAGAAAGACGGAGAGCGCAGCCAATGCCCGCCAGCAGGCGGGCGCGAGGGCCGCGTTTAAAGGCAGTGACGGTGTGCATAGCTTCGACGTGTTCATGCACCAGGGCGCCCTGTGTTTGAGCCGGGCAGGGGTGCGGGACCCCCTGGATATATCTCAGAGACACACGGCGTGGGTGGCACGGTGGGCCTCGAATTAAGCTCCCACAGCCTCACCTCGACCTGCAGGCACCAGGGCCATCCCGCTGTTTCAGTCGGCCCGCCCGGTGGCGGCTTCAAGGGACTGCTTGCAACGCTGAAGAGCGCCAGACGGAGCTGGAGCCAGGCGAGCTGGCGGTCGGCACCACAGTGACTCTCCGTGGACCCGACCATGAGGCCTTCATCTTCTTGCCGCCGCCCCACGTTTGACGCACGCGTGGCAATCAGTGGATGCGTTGGCTCTGCCGCAGCGTCCGGGACGAGCATGGTGTGCGTTGGTCGAAGAATTTGCGTGAACCCTGCAGATGACAAGACACCACGGCATGCTTTGAAGAAACGGCTCCGAAGAGGTGCAATGCGACGGTAGGGTCGTGTGCAATATACAGTAGAAGTTTACAGGCTGGTACAAAGAAGTCACAGTTTCTAGAGACGGCTGGACGTTGAATTTGTGGCTGGAGTAGCACTCTCTGTACCACCGTTCTAGATGGACTCCACATGCTCCATCTGCAAGGGGTACCTGTCAATCCGCTAGGAAGGCAAGCTGTTCGAACATCGGTATGCCATTCAAACACACCTTCTTGGCTACAATGCCTCACCATAGCAATCCGTACACTCGTTTACTGCTGTGTGAGGAGCTTCATACTATTTTCAGTATTATGAATGAGGGAAAACTTCGGCGTCTTGGACAACTAGTAAACTCTACTCCAGACAGCGTCAGTGTGTGCGTCAGTAGGTGCGTCAGTAGGTGTGTCAGTAGGAAGTAAATTGGAAGCGTATCCACTGCCATCGCTTTCTATCAGTCTGTTGGAGTTCCACCAACAGTGGAAGGAAAGTGTACGGATATCTATGGCAAGGCACTGTCAAAGGGTGGTCTAATCTAGTGACGAGAAAATTCGAGCCTGCATATTTGTGGTTTCGAGCAGCCTAGTATGCTAGGGCTTCTCATAATATGCTAGACAACCATGGTAATGGCGAGCAGTTGTGCGCAGACGTTGGTCCAGATACTTCGTTGTAACAAATATAGTTATGGGCATCCTTGGTGCTCAATCAAAAGCCCCAGAACGCCAGGTACCATTCGTCCAATCTCAACCTCCCCATCCTAACTCCGCATCGAAACACCCAAGCCACTCTGCATGCGTCCTGCGAACCATGCGGGAAGCCAGACATTCCCAATAATAACACCGTTAGCCCTCCAATCGCATCACGTCTCCACCAATGTGCATAGCCCCTTACAGCCTTCCCCATAGGTAGTTCGAGTAGAAATTCCGCGAGAACTTCGGGTCGATGTCGATGATATGCGAGTCTCCCTTGGAGTTCTGCCGTATGATGACCTTGTTGAAGATTCCCGTCGCAGGTTCTGCCTCGATGTCGATGTTGAGCATGCGGTAGAGCTTCAACTTGAGCCTATAACGAAGCTGTTAGTACACTTCTACAAGTTTCACAACTGCAGCAATTTCGCAGACTGGGAAACCTACAGTTTTTGCGTCTCATCTTCCGATGACCCTCGTGCAGCCTCTGCACCTTCTTCGATACCCGCATCATCCAGATCCCCAAGCGTTTCCTCAAGTCTAGCCAGCTCTGCGGCCATTCGCTCGCCTTCAATCTCGAGATCAGATGCCTGTTTTGCCACCTTGAACTTCTCCGTGTCTAGTCGCAGGATTTCTGATGCGTGATTGGTGGGGTTGTGGGAGCTGAGGGTCAGGGAGTGCGTCGAGGACAGTGTTTGTTGTTGTCGCGACAGCTTCTGCAGTGTGGATTGGAGGCCGTCGAGTTGGGCCTGGCGACAGGCATGCAGTGTGCTCAGAGAGTCATTGATACGGTGAAGAGACGATCGGTCAGGTCCAATGTTGAAGTTCGCGGCGCACGAGGCGATGAGCTGGGGAGTGTTAGCGGTTGTGCTTTCGCAGTGTAAACAGAGAAATGTACCGTGGCGGGGTCTTCGTCGAGGAGCATGATGGCAGAGTTTGAAAAGGAGGGTAGAACGGAATTGCAGTGTCAGAGCGTTTGCAACTATTGCAGTGGGGTGGCGGCAGGGCTGAGCAGATGTGGTGAAGTCGAGATAGCGGCGTGGTGTTGAGCAGTTGCCCGCATGTTTTGATTTATGGGCGCTTGGACCAACGGCGGCTTTCCAGGGCAACGACGACTGGCGTCCGGCGTACGTCACAAAAATTCACGAGATCACGGCTTGCGCAGCGGCGAAAGGCACCACCAGACCTGCTCCGAGATTACGTTCACCCTCTCCGTACTCCTAATACACCATTCATGGCGCCCTCTCTGCCCTGTGAGTACTGTGCCTTCACAATAGCAGCGACAAAGCTAACGCCTCGCCAGATGCCGCTGATGCGGAAAGGTACGAATCCGGCATTTGCGATTTCACTGCGCAGCAATAGAGCTTGATCCAAGTCTAACATGTTCCCAGTCCTCTCAAACCCGAAGAACTCCAAGTCCTCCGCGCACAGTACGAGAAGGAGGGCGAGTACGTGGGCTTGCAAACGAAATTCAACTACGCCTGGGTATGCGCCCCATCGAATCCACTGAAGGCACAACAAGCTCACATTCACCGCCACAGGGCCTCATAAAATCAAACAACCGCCAGGAGCAACAAGAAGGCGTTCGCCTGCTCTCAGAAATCTTCCGCAACTCCCCCGAGCGCCGGAGGGAGTGCCTCTACTACCTCGCCCTCGGAAACTACAAGCTCGGCAACTACGCCGAGGCGAGGAAATACAACGAGCTATTGATCGACCTCGAGCCCGCGAACCTGCAGGCGGGAAGTCTGAAAGGGCTGATCGACGACAAGGTGGCGAAGGAGGGCCTTGTCGGGGTGGCGATTGTTGGAGGTCTGGCTGTGGCGGCGGGTATCGTGGGAAGCATGCTATTCAAGGGAAGCAGAAGGCGATAGGGTAACACGCTGTGTATAATGGGGGATGAGTGACGAGCGTTGGTGGTGCATTCGGCGTATCGGCGGCTTTCCCTAGGCCGAGAAATCGCATGTAGAATATGGACATCTTTAACCTTTCAAGCGCGTGCGTCTCTGCGCCCAGGACGCTCCAATGGTGTTTTGCGGTTGTCTCGGATCCAATGAACTACCCATGCGGGGCGTCAGAATAGCAAAGAAGAGCATGGAAAGCCAGAGAAGGCTTTGGTGGCAGCGAGTCGAACAGACGTACAACAACGCACCCGAACAATCAGGCGGATTTGCTAGGTGCTAGTGTAATTAACACAGCTGTGCAGCGAGCGTCTTGTCCCGTCCAGGTGCACCCTCACCGGACCCTCCCTCTCGTTCCCGCGCAGTTGGCTGCACCGGCTCGGCGATCCCTGTCAGGTCGATTATCTAGCACAACGTCACCGGCAGCGCGTTCGCATCAACACTACTTCGCCCCTACACCTCGACGGCCTCCTACTCGACGCCTATTTCTACGCTCTGCCTTCCACCTGCTCCGCCCCTCCCTCCGTGCAACTCAGCTGTCGGGCCATCGCACCGGTCACTGCGAGAGGCGCATGACAAGGCTCACACCCGAGCTGCCTCTGACCCATCATCACACATCACCCACGTCTCGTGAGGATCTGATGAGCACGTAGCTTTGCTACGACCACAGCAAACTTCCGCAACCTTCTGCGAGCAGCGACTCTCCTCTGCTCTCCAACCTTCCACTCCTTGCCTCTCTCCTCGGCCCCGCCCAACATGGATCCACCCCTTCAGCAGCCAGCGCAACAGCCACAGACAACGGCGCGCGACATGGTCTTCTGCCACGAATGCGAAAACGAATGGTACAGGGACGAACACGGGCTATCCTGCCCCGAGTGCCATTCTGATTTCACCGAAATTGTAAGTTCTCCGGAGATGCTGACTTCGCACCGCCGCCCGCCACTGCATGCGTCGACGGCGACCGAGAACCCCAAACTCGCTGGAATCAAGTGTTTGAGAGCTGAGCTAACATCATGTCCTAGATCGAGGAAAATCACGATCCTAGAGTTGCCGCCATGGCAGATTCCGACGACGACGGCCCACCCCCACTAGGCGCCTTTCACCACCACCACCCTTGGGATGCTCCAGACCCAGACGAGGATGATATCAATCAACTACACTGGAGCACTGGCCCAAACACTTTCGCTGTCCAGGGCGTCATATTTCGAGACAACCTCAGCCAACGCCGAGCTGACCCCCACGACCATGATCTCCATAATCCAGTCTTGGGAACCTTCGCCACGATGCTGCAAAATTTAGTGGGAGGGCTTGGACAACAACCTCCTAGTGAACAACCCCCTAGTGAACAACCCAGCGGATCTCCTTCTCCAGGCCAGGGACCAAATGATCGGTTCTCTGGCACACTGCCGGGTGGAAACCGCTTTACGTATCAACGTACTGTACGGCTCCATGGCCCAGATGGCACACATCGGGGTGCACATCTGGACCCCAGTGGAGACGAGTTGAACGGGTTAGTTCTTCATATTGTGATCATCTGTGAAATTGTCCTTGCTAACACGGTTGATAGACTAGTGGAGCACCTTCTCGGCGCCGCCATGGGCGGTCCACCAGGCCACACCCACCCTCCCAGTGGACAACCTGGACAACCTCCCGGACAACCTGGACAATTTCCCGGCCAACCGCAGATAAACCCCCTCGCCGCTATATTCGCACAATTGATGAATCCAGGAATGGCAGCTCCTGGTGATTTCGTCTATTCACAAGAAGCCCTCGATCGCATAATCTCGCAACTAATGGAGCAAAACACTAGTAATGCTCCAGGACCTGCTACTCCCGAGGCTATCGGCTCCCTCCCCAAAAAGATAATTACCATTGAAGACCTCGGGCCTGACGGACGGGCTGAATGCAGCATCTGTATGGACGAAGTCACTGTTGGTGAAGAGGTCGCTCAGCTGCCCTGCCACCACTGGTTCCATCAACCATGCGTGGCCATGTGGTTAGGCGAACACGATACGTGTCCGCACTGCCGCAAAGGCATTATGGATCACGACAAGGCCGGCGAGAGTGCTAACAGTTCGACGAACACCGCGGATGCATCCAGCGGTTCCAACGGCGCACCTGCGACTCCCTCCCGCCAGCAGATGCCAGGAACCTTCGGTGCCGGCACGGAAGAAAACCCGTTCATTGTCCCAGAAACACCTGAGCAGAGTCGGTTGCATGCACAACAAGACCAGCGGTCAAGTTCGGAGCGTCAACCAAGCCCTCATTCGGTACACTCGGATGGAGACGCAAGTGGCGGTGGGCTGGGCGACCGTATTCGGAGGGGTTTGTTTGGCCAACCCCGATGATGTCCGCCAGTCTTACTTGCTCTCTGCTGACCTTCACTTTGTTGGCTAGGAAGAAATAGTATCCGACGAAAACTGGCTGCTCGCAGGTCGAGGCACAGTAATGGCTAGCTGTGAAGGCATCAACTCGACCGTGCATCATGTATACCCTTTCCCTGCATTTAGTGGCGTTTTGGTCTGGTTCAGCTGTCAGAGCTCCTTGGAGGCCCTTTTCTATGTCAGTGGAACAACCCTTTTCTATTCTTTGTTGGTCTCTGGGGATGTGTGTACACGAATGACGGCTCTTGAGCGGATCGAATTGAATCACATAGAAGTGATCATGGGCTGTGATGGCTGGAGTTCTGCGGTTGGTATTTTGGAAATGTGTATAGATTGATGCGGTCAACGCTTATTCTATTTACTCTTCATCTCATCTCATCTACCTAAATTTCACAAGACGCTCTAATATAATGCCTTGTCATAGATATCCGTACACTCATTTGACGCTGCATGAGGACCCTCATAGTGTTTTCAGCATTCTTGGTAATAGGGAAGTTCGGCACTTTGGACAACTAGTAAACTCGTGAGGCTACCCTAGACAGCGTCAGCAGTGTATCCGCTGCCCCCGGCTCCTATCAGTTATGGCAAGGCACTGTACTGCCATCTTTCGAGTACCTGTTCAGAGACACCCAGACCGTTATTAAGCACGTATTTCTACCGTGACTAGCACGTGCCTCGACTCATGCATTGGATATATCAGCCTCCCCTTTTTCTGACCCACTTCACAGGGTAATGGCGTCTTCAAATTGACCTGGTGGAGCACACATGTGGTGTGTTTGTTGAGAAGTGACGATGATCAATTTCCTCGCCATATGTAGATGAGCATTCAGAGGCTCTCTATGCGATCTACGGCGACGCTCTATGGCTGTGGTTGCACGGACGAGCTTTAGGTGGTGGTCTCCATCGTACGACTGTAAAGAGTGGTGCCGGTGACCGTGATGCTGGTCCTACCACCAATCCCATAGAACCATGCCACTAAAGGTTTAGATTCACCACATTGGTCCTTAGTTCGGGAGTTGTTGATGCCACCCAGGTACGACAACCTTCTCGCCCCGTCAAAGAGAAGGACGCATGTGCTGATATACTCGGCAATTCTGGCTGTGACTAATACATGACTAAGCATGATCACATGATAACTAGTTATCAATCCAAAAGCCAGATTCTGAACAGTGGCAAGCCGCTCAGCCCGAGGGTGCTTCAAGGTCTCCTTGTATGCGAACACTTTTAATTCAGAAGGAGAGAGTGTGTGCTCTACGACGAAGGCTTTGAGAATAAGTGTCGCAGGCCCCATCGACTCAATCATTACCTGTAATCTCTTTAGAAAGAAACGTGCTGTCGTACTGACGGCACTCTAGGGGTTCGCCCCTCGTCTAAATCAGTCCATCCCGTACATACGGCATCATGGACGGCTTATCCAGCAAAGCCCAGGACCAAACCAGTGCTCTAGAGTCCTGTGAATAGCGACACCCAGAACACGATGCTGTCTCTGACCACCGCCATCATGGGGGCAATTAGAAAGATATTGTAGGAGCCAAATCCTAGGCGAAAGGCTTCTCAAGGGTATAGGTAAGGCGGCATGGTGATCAGGTGGTATGATCGTGTGTGGAACTTTTTATCTCCCTAAGACCGGGAGCTGCGGGCTAATATGTGAGGCTAGGGTGAATATAGGGTCGTAATATTGGGCGCTCTGTGTTTGAACCAGGCGCAGGCGCTCGATTGGTACCTAGCGAGAACCCTAAGAGTGTTGAGTTGGAACGGACGTTGAAATCTGGTGGCGCTGTAGTGTTGGCCGGGGTGACGGCGTCAGACACCGTTGACAGCACCTCACTTCGACGAGAACCACCAAGCACGCTAGGATTACACTATTCATGCACTCAAATCCTGCAGAACCGCCATGCGTCTATTCAAGCCCGCTGTTTGGTGCATGCAAGGTCCCTTATATAATCACCCGGCCTACGAAAGCGGGCGTCCACGAGGTAATTGCACTTTTTTCTCCATCAGATGGCTGCGCGCGTTAGTTAGGCATAACGAGAAGCCTTATTCACGATATTCCTGTTCTGCTGTTTAAGCAATTTATCATGCTGCAGACCCTCCCGTGCTTGTCTGACGTGCTGGGCGTGGCCGTCTCTCTCTATAGCTCATCAACACCTCTCTTTATAGCTGCGTGTCGAGTTCTTTGCCTCTCCGTCCCGTCTTCTTACGCTTTCATTATCCTTCTCCACCGCATTCGCCATGCGGTATACCCCTCTCTTCGCCTTGATTGGGCTCCTATCCGTCACTTCCGCCAACCCAATCCTACACCCTCGCGCTACTCCTACCACCACTAATCGGACCACTACCAGCAGTACAGCACCATGCGCCGCCGTCTCCTCAGCCCACTATGCTCCGAGCAACAAAGATGGTACAGTCCCTGCACAGCTGGCCTACGAATGCCTCAAAAGCGTGCCACTCAACGTGACCGCTGCCAAGAGGCTCATGGGGGAGATACGGCCCTACATCAATTGGCAGACAAACATAGTCTTCCTGAAGAACCCACCCGCCGAGTATGTGCAAAAGATCCAGCAGCCCGTGGACATTCTGGCCGGATTAGACAAAATTGAGGCACAGATTGATAGTGGGGCTTTCTTTGGCGAGTATGACGTGAGTGCTTTTTCTTTTTCGAGTTAATGAAACTAGCTCTAGAGATACATCCTATACAGTACTTCGTCCTTAGTCTGTGTGTAACACAATTCCAAGGATCGGAAGCTCACCATTTTGAACAGTCATCAAAGCCGGCATGACCTGTCTTATACGGCTTTGAGCTACCTCAAGCGTCACGGTCGAGTGTTGTAGCTAACTACTTGGTAGTTTGGACTTGCGCTGTATAAACTTATCCTATCAGCACACGACGGTCATTTCTCTATTGTCCTGGATTCCGTAGGAAATTTCTTCAACTTCGACCGGAAATTCCCATTAGTTTCCGTCTCTGAAGACGGAGTGAAGTTACCCGCGGTTTTCGTATACGGCGATGTTTTAGGTCAGCAATTCAATACTATTTCAGGGGCATATACTCCCTCTGCCGTTGTCAAGATTGATGGCCAAGATGCTGCGACTTTCCTCGAAAATTGGAGCCAATGGGGGATTCTTCAGGACCGCGATGCCCTCTATAACAACCTCTTCTACGAGCTTGCGCAGGTCTCTGTTGGCTCTTATGGCACCGGCACAGGCACCTTTAGGTATGGCTCACTCACACACACGTGACGTCCAAGTTCGCTCACACGTATATGATAGCGGAGGTGGAAGAGGTCGGTGGGCTTACCCTGGAGCGAATACTACCTACACTTTTGCCAACGGAACCTCCAAGACTGTCGAAAATATCGCCTACCCCATGTTCAACTTAGATGGTATTGATTCAGGGGAGAAGCTGCAGCAGAACTTCTTCAACTACGACGCAGGCACCGCCAATACCGAGGGGAAAGTAAACCTTCACGTTGTTCCTGGTGATAAAGTCGCAGCAGCAGCTACTGGATCGGCTGCTGGCTACCCACCCACCGTCATTGCCGGGCCCTCAAACATCATCAACGGCTACTATATCGATTCGCCAGACTACAGCAGCATCGCGGTCCTCTCTGTACCTAATTTCGTCGGAGATATAGACGACAACGTCGCCTTCCAGGCCACAAGTCGGAACTTCATCGCCCAAGCCCTCGCAGATAACAAGACGAAGCTAATCATCGACCTTTCCGCCAACGGCGGCGGCAGTGTGCTGCAAGCCTATGACCTATTCAAACAGCTCTTCCCCAGGCCCGCATACCTCCCCTACGGCGCGACACGCTGGCGCGCCCACGAAGCCGCCGACCTAATCGGCCAATCTTTCAGCGCCGCCGCCTCGCAATTTCCGCGAGTCCTAGACACGATCCAATTCTACGTCCAGGAAATGCAGTCGACCTACTTCGACTACGAAAGCGACCTCGACGTCAACTACAAGCCCTTCACCTCGTGGCCCGAAAAGTACGCGCCCCGCGTGTACAACGGCGACAACTTCACCGGCATCGCGCGCTACAACCTGTCCGACGTCCTCATCACCCTCATGTCGGGCGGCATCGACATCACCGGCTACGGCGCCCTCGCGAGCGCCTCCAACAACCCCCAGCCGTTCAAAGCCGAGGACATCGTCATCGTCTACGACGGCTACTGCGCGTCGACGTGCAGCATCTTCTCCGAGCTCATGCGGCAGCAGGGCGGCGTCAAGGCCATCGCCATGGGCGGGCGCCCCAACACGCACCCGATCCAGGCCGTGGGCGGCACCAAGGGCGTGAATAACCTCGACTGGGAGACCATTCAGGCGTTCGTGCAGTTGGGGGTTAGGGCTTCGAGCGCGGCGGAGAGACAGCGGTATGAAGATAGCGTGCTGGGCACTGATTACAACGCCGAGGGGCCGTTTGTCCGCACGTCTTGGGCGAGCGACCCCGGGTGCAACGTGCGAGATGGGCTGAGGGAGGGCGATGACAGCGGGACGCCGTTGCAATTTCGCTACGAGGAGGCGGATTGTCGGTTGTATTATACGCCCGAGATGACGGTTGATGCGACGGCGATTTGGAAGGCAGCGGCGGACGCGCAGTGGGGTGGGTGGGGGAAGTCGAAGTGTGTGGCAAATTGGTGGCCGTGGTCTAAGGAGAAGAGGGAGGTTACTACGACGCTGGGTAGGAGTAGACTAGGGAAGAGGGGTGCCGGTGCGAGTGATGCAAAGGCTCTGGAGGAGTTGCTGAAGACGCTTGCGATTAGGACGGAAAATCAATGGAAAGGGGATGGGTTTATGAAGCCATAGGGGTGAAACTGAGTCGAACGGATGGGAAATAGTAGAACCAGTAGGAAATAGCAGAACAAGTAGGAAACAATAGAATAAGTAATAAGTGGGAAATGGCATATTAACGGAGCGGTACAGTACTAGGCCATGACCCTAAACGGATATACCACTGCTCCAGCTCCACTCTTGCTCTCTCGACACCACTGTAAGGAATGCCTTAGCTCACATATCTTCAAATAGTCAAGGTAGTCTAGTATCCACTGCGTTTACCCTTATATCGTATGTGGACTTTCTAGAGCCACTTAGGGTACCCCAAGCAGTCGCAGAGAGTGCCCAAACTTATGTCTTGTTACTATAATGAGACCTCAAGAATGCTCAACAAGCATCAAGTCCAATTACTTTGTTCAGAATCCAATTCCGTTTCGCCTCGATAGAGTCCAAATGGTATGCTAGCGATGCCGCACAAAATGACCGTGACAGAACGACAAGGAACCAAACTCTGCGATAGATAAGAATAATGAACTCCTCCGCAACTCCACCCAATGCCAGGCTCCGACTTTCTCCCCAAAGAAGAGGAAGAAAGGTGACGGCGACCTAATTGCTCCTTCTAAATCCCTAGAGCCCCATCTAAGAGATCCTCAAAAAGCACATCAACTTCTGTATCCAACATCTACCCGCCCACCCACTCGTCTATGAGGGCCGTTTCCCCTCCAACCAGATATCCCCACCTTCGCCTCTGACCCACATGCCCCACGCCCTCTCATACGCCTCCTCTAGATCTCTTACCCATCGCTTTGTGTCAAACAACGCGCTACTCCACCGACTCTCATACAGTAACTTGCGTAACGCCACCAATCGTCCTGTCGCCCGATATCCCTCGTACACACACTCCTTCCCCAACCGAACAGCCGCCTCTTCATACTCCTCCTCGCTCCCCGCAATCAGATCCTGTGCCGCTTGCACTCCTGCCGCGTTTCTTGGCAAAGCGCCTTTTAGGATACTTGCGGCCATGCGGCTGCACATCTTGTAGCGGTAGCGCGGGAGGGTAAGTAAGGGTGTGCCCGACCACAGCACGTCGGCGGCCGTGGTATGCGCATTGCACTCTGGCGTGTCGAGGAAGAGGTCGCAGACGCGAGCGCGAGCGATGTGCATGTGCTTCTGGGCGACGTCGGTGAAGAGAACGCGGGACGCGACTTCAGGGCCGGCCCAGGCATGGGCGGTTTGCTTGAGGTTAGTCTCCCCGAGGTCGGGGAACCGAAGGAGCCAGAGGACGGCATTGGGGAGACGTGCAAGGATGCGGAGCCAAGTACGGAAGGTGGTGGGTTCGATCTGATAGATAGGTGTTAGCAGATCGTACATGATGATGGAAGAATAATTGGAACGTACCTTGTAGAGTTGGTTGAAGTTGCCCAGGATGATGGCATCGTCGGGAAGATTTGGAAAGAGTTCTTTGCGCATCTTCCATCGTCTGACTTGCTCTTCTTCCCAGTCTAACTGCTTGCCTTGCGAGTCTGGCGCGCTCTGTCTGTGGTCGCAGCAGAAGAATGTGTCGCGACAGAAGATGACGTTCTCGCCATAGACCCACTCGTCGTCCGTCCCTCCGCTGTTATCATCGACGAAATTATCTTCAATATCGATGTTGCGACGCCACTTTCGCAGCGTACTTGGCGGGACGGCTGTGTCGTCTGCGAGTAGGTAATCACACCATTCTGCGCCTAGCGTGCCGGCGAAACCCATAAAGGACATTTGAATGGGAGCTGGACGAGCTGCGAACACTTCGTTCCTCGCGCCACGAGTGTAGCCATTCAGGTTGATTAGTATGTGAATGCCGTCCTGCACGATCTGGTTGACGAGACGCTCAGCTGACCAATTGCTGGCATCGTAAAAAACTGGCGACTCTTTCTCGATCTGCTGCCGATGAACCGAGCCGTCGCTTGCTGTAGTCGCGTAACAATATGCCTTAGCGCGGGAGGGATCATGAAGTCCAAATACCGACTGCATGAGGTGTGCTAGTGGGTGGTTGTTGAAGTCAGACGACACGTACCCAACCTTGAGGTAGGGTTTCGGAGGTGGAGGTGGAGCAAATACTGTCGGTGGTAGCCATGGAGCCTTTAGTGTGGAGCAGGATATCCGGAGACCGTTTCTTTGAGATATCAAGCGTATCTGCTTCGCAGACATCGGACAGGTGAAGGTATGGAAAGGAAGGACGGTAGGAGCGGCCGGGACCGTCAAAGCTCCTGGTAGCTGAGGTCGCCTGTACGATGCAGACGGCCGTAGCAGTCCCTTGATGTACTTGTCCTGGTACCATTGCCATGCAATTCTTCTGATTACACGCTCAACCGAGCGTACCAACCTGGCGCCTTCCCATTTTTGGCCTCTCCAACTGCCTAGCTTTGATTTCATGTTCTTCTCCTTTTCTTTCACGTCCGAAACACCACCTTCGATGAGAGTCAGCGATCGGACCATTGATTCCACGAAGCGCTGGTCGATGACGCCCAGGCCCCAATTTTCTCCATCGCCCAGTTGCTTCTCAACTAGGTCAACGACTCGTTTGATCCAGCCAGAGCTCGAAGCACCAGGAAGTCTCGCGTCAAGAAGCATGCCCTTATCATCCACGTGCCATCGGTCTCGAGTGCCACTTTCCGAAGCAATACCTCCTCTACCTGCCCAACCACAGACCGAATTCAAGGCGTTCGCAAGGCCGCACACAGCCTCAGCAAAATCAGGACTGACGTTCACAGCGCGGCGGTAGTATGTGATGGCATCGCTAATCCGACCTTTGTCCTTCACAGCGTTTGCCAGATTTGCAAGGGCAATGTCGAAGTTCGCGTCACATGCTACAGCCTGCTCATACATGTTGATAGCAACGTCCAACTGGCCGATATCTTTGAGTAAGCTGCCGAGATTTGTGTAAAGATGTGCGTGTTTCGAGTCCAGAAGCAATCCGTAGTTGTAATACATCAACGCCAGTGCGATTCCACTTCCCGGGACCAGGCCGGGTATGTAAGGCTTGGGGATGGGACCAGAAACCGGCATGTGCTTAGAAGGTGCCGACTGCTGCACACTGGAGAGCAGTATTCCGACGTTGTTGGCAGTCGAAGGACTTGGTTGAAGTGATAGAGAAAGGTAGTACAGGGCTAGAATTTCTCGGACACTGTATGAGGTCTGGTATGCGGATGACTTCGGTGAATTTGTGGACATCCCATCTTGGAAAATCTTGGCTAGGGACAATAACGAGTTACTGGTAGTTGATATTGCAGCTTTCCGAGCCATGCCTTCACTAGAAACAAATTCGAGGCCAGGTAGCTGTCCATGCGGAGGAAAGCAAAGCTGTGAGGTCTTCAACGCAGGCTCAGGACCGAGTAGAATCGGATCATGAGAAGGAGGGATGCGCCGGCCGTCAGTGGTTGTTTCGCCCTCTCCAATGACTGAGAGAATGTGTCTTATAAGACCTTCGATGCCTTGCATTTGACGACCAGTAGCGATCAAGACGGCCCTTTCGAAGGCTTTCGCAGCGCCGACATTGTCACCTAGGGCATATAGCATGTTCCCTTTGGCGTGAACCAGCGCAAGGATTCGGCCGTTGTCAGATCCTGGAATAGCGTATCCACTTGAACCAAAGCCAGGCTGATCTGAGCCAGGTAACTCTTCTAGATCCTTGAAAACAGTCTCGCCGTCTCCATCGAAGAATTCAAAAACTGGTTTGTCGGAGACTTCGGAGATTGCTGGAGAGTGGCTCATGGATGTCGACCTTTCACTTTGAACATCGAGGTTCTTTGATAGTTCCCTGCTCTTGAAGTATTTCAAGGATCGCTCTACGTGTTCGATAATCTGTACAGCCTCTTTCCCTCGATGATCTGTGCACAGAAGACCAATCAGATGTTCAACAGCTTCGAAATAGCTAGGACGTAGTTTGACCGCGCGAATCCAATACTGCTCGGCGTCTTGTTTTCGCTGGAGCGCGAGTAGCGTTGCGGCTAGATTAGAGATTGCTTCAACATGGCTATCAATTGATCAGCAGTGTCCGAGTGAAGCGGTCGGGGTTTACTTACTCCGCGTCAAGATCAAGTATTCGAGAATACCATCCGAGGGCCTTCTGATAATCTCCAAGTGCATAGGCTAAACATCCCCCAAGAAGCATGCCGTCTATCCATTTCCAAGAACTTTCACTACAGTGTTTTGTGATTGACTCAAGAGCGGAAGTTGCGGCAGCATTTGGAGAAACGTTGGGTTGTAGTCCGGTAATCGATCCTGAGGTCCGTCGTAACGTGCGAGCAGAATCGTTCATTTGGCCATGTAGTTGCATTAAGCCAGGACTTGCCATTTGCTGTTGCCAAGAGGCTCGCCGTTGAGCTTCGGGATCCCTTTGCTCGGCCGGACTTGGGGACCACAAAGAAGATGAGCGACTGTGAGATAGCGATGGTCGCTTCTGTCTATTCTGGAAGTTTGGATCATCACGTTCGGCGCTGACCGCTTGGGCCAAAGTGCCAGGATTCGATATGCGCCTGTCATAAGTCTTGCCGGAGTTGTTAGTATTTGAGGAGGAGAAATTAGCCCCAGGCTGGCGAGGAGGTTTTGGATAGATGTTTGGACGAGGCGGTTGCCCGTTTGCGTGTCGACTTTGGGCACTGGCTCTCCTTGTTTGTTGTAAATACTTTAAGAGATCAATGTAGACCGTGTGAGCCCAGTTGAAGACCCTCTCCCGCAACTGCGCATTGCTTGAATGAGGTCCAAATTCGGAGATAGGCGTAGAAACAGGTGTGAGGTCTGGTACTGGTGTTGTTTGGCCAGATGAATGTGACGAGTGGACGTCGAGCGGGGTATGTGATGCTCGCTGTCTAAATTGAGTATTGAGATTCAGGTTCTGATATTCTGGTCCTTGGTTGCGTCCATGGTGATAAGAATGATGTGTTGGTTCACTATTTCGTAAGCTATATGGCAGCGGGTGGTCCAGAGTAGCACCGTCGATGTTGTACGAATTTCCGGGCGGTACCGGTGTTGATCCCGGAAATGGAGTTTGTTGCAAGAGATTGACATTCGGTACTGGAGGATTGAATACTTGCCAATCTCCCATGCCTTTGCCGAGATAGCCTTGCTGATGCGCCGAGCTCCAACTTGATGCGGGATGATGATAGTAGCGTGGATCACGCATAGCGGCAGGCCTGTAGGGAATAAATGTTCCATCGTACCAGTAAGGTCCATAAGGGCCTTGATCATTAGACACTGTTGGAGCTAACTGCGTGTGCAACTGAAGGTCCATTGCACCACAAAACTGCTGGCCATAGAAGCGATACATAAGATCCTGGTCCGCTGGCAGCTGATTTAGCATTGAGTCAAAATTTGGCAAGGTGTTCTGTGAGTTCGTCCACGAGTTCTTGCGAGCATCCCAATTGGCAGACTGGGGGTCTTGGTTCACTGGACCGTAGGTATTGAACGCTGAAGCAGGCGACCTTATCGGTAAATTCTGTGTCGGACCATATGGAAACACTGTTGAATTCAAGAGGGTAGGTTCGTCAGCCGTGACGGGTAGCAAAACGTGCTTGGATGCGTGTGGCCTTTCTGTCTGCTCGACTGAGGTTCCGTCGTACGAGGCTGCCAGGATCCCATTTGGTGTCTTCCGACGAAGCATATGCTCCGGATGCTTCACTTCCACCTGACCCTGGTCCGTCTGTTCTGTGTATTGCGGGTGTGAACTTATGCGCTGGAGGGGGTGGGCATACTGCTGGGGCATCCGAACATGCCCAGCACTCCACTGTTCGTGACCAGGGACATTTCGGCGTGCAGCGGAGCGCGGAGAGATGGGGAATGAGTCGTAAGGCACAGCGGGCGTGTTAAATGTGAACAGCTGCGTTTGCTGTGTAGGGAGGGGTGGATATTGCCGGACCATCGTCATGGTGTAATGGGATGCCTAGTGCACGCTTCAAGATGAGAGGGCTGGATCAATAGGGCTCCCAGGACAATGGGGACGGGCCTCCAACTCGTACAAGGCTCTTTCACCGAGACCGGCTGGTGCCTATGCCTTTGCGAAGTTGTCTCCCGTCGCCGGTGCATGACATTTCAGGTTATTGTGCCCAAGGCAGGTGGCTCCAGGCGCCCCAAGACCGGCTTGTCACCAGTTCAGGATCCCAGGATGCAGAAGAGGTCCCAGCAGGCGGGTGGCAGACGGGTGCAGCGTCGCAGCAGCAACGGGCCGTCCGATTAGCGACCCCCAGGCTCTGGAGAGCGACACGAAGCGTGAGGCGGGCGAGGAGAAGACAGAGTGTCAGAATTGAGGCCGGTGAGGACAGCACGCGGGATGCGAGGTAGATGCAAGGGAGTGGACAGCGTGCCGTCTGACGCAACCGGGGCGGCTGGGCGGGAGCTGTGCAGCGGGAGAAACGGTGAGGCACGCTCTCAGGCGACGCGAGCTGACGAGGCCGAGGGCTCACTACTTGCAGCGATGGAGGATGAGTGAGGTTTTACGTGGAGCGGGAGCAGGCGTCTACGGTCACACAGCGGTGACGGAGGCGCAGCGGCGCGACTGGAGAGCGCCCTGCCAAACGGCAACGAGACACACGGATAGCGACGTCGACTTGGGGCTCGAGCTGGCGTGTCCAGCAAAGCGTACTAGGCGCGGTGGGGAGCGGACGAGGGCCGTGAGGGTGAATGTATATGAGATGGCCGTGCAGGCCTGCTGCAGCTGGCTCGACATGCAACGATGTCACTAAAGCGGGCGGACTTGGGGGGCTAGCGACAGCGTCAAAGAGCAGCTCTGGCTTGGGAAAAGCCTGCCGCCAGGCGTTGCGCGACCCCGGCGTGCACCAGCGAGAATGCTGCAGGTGGCTTGCCCCAGCCGTGGGGCGCCAAAACGGGGGCAGGGGCTGCGAAAACACGGCACCGTGCTCTCCCCCAGGTGCGAGGGCATGGCTGCTTGCAGCCTCTCGATGCGCCGTCCGTTGCTGTGCCGTCTTCTTCCAGGTGCCCCAGGCGCCGTCCCCGTTGCTGTGAGCCGTCCTCTCGCCATGCGCTCGCCGACTCGGGGTCGTGGAGTGCGTGTTGGGCGGGCAGAGTGGCTCCACCGGTCCTGATATTCTGCAGCTCCACACGCCCGCCCTGTCGACGGGTGCAAATCACAATAACGAGCCCAGCGTCGTCGCGGCGGCCGGCCATTGTGGCGTGCGCCCCAGACGCCATCGACCAAGGAGAGCGGTGCATGCCTGCGCGGTGGCTGACGCCGCCCTCACCACCCCGACCAATTCATTCAACGGCGATCGCCCGACTCTTGGGGCCACACCAACGCGGCCGCCATCACGGCCTCTCGCGCCGGCGACGCTGCTGGTGCTGGTGCCTGTGCCAACCATGGCGTGGGGAACATGCAGAACTGACCGCACATCTGGCCCAACTAGTAAGCTTGCCGTGCCGGATCAAGCCGGCTGCAAAATCCGCTTGCAAATTTCATGGGTAGCGATCTTCTGCTCATCCGGCATATAGACTTTCTGTCGTTTGTACGGTGGTGGGGCAGTGGTGTCGATGCAGCTTCGATCTGAGAGAAAAGACGATGGAATGCTTAGATTGGTTTGGAGTTGTGTTTATATATAGCTGATAGATCGAATAAGCCTGAAACGGTATCGGTCCCCATGGGCTGTCAAGGCATCCTTCGCCTATGCCGTGCAGCTGTGCCGCATGCCTGTCAGCATTGCTAACATCAGATCGCCAGCTGCAGAAAATGCATGAAGGTGGCATGTAGACCGTAAAAGATGGACCACTGCACCCACGCCCGAAGGACAGGATGCCGCGGTGAGTAGTAGGTCTGATTTCCTCTCCTTTGCACCAAAATAGGCCTATACCATGGTATGGTCCAATCCAGAAGGAAAGGGGTAAGGGCCAGAGTGTTGGCAAAGGAGTTTCAAGTATGTCACAGTATCAGCTAAGAGTAGATGGCATGTAAATGGCAGTTTAGTGAAGGTAAACGGAGTCTGACAAAGCATGAGGATGACAATGCTTGAATAGATCTGCAGCATTGCCCCACATATCCTCAAACCTTTACCAGATGCCGTTTCTTATGTGGGAACAGCCCGGCTGTGCTAGAAAACCAGTCTTTGCCCCGGGAATAATGCCGTGATGTTTCAAATGGGAACATATAAGCCTTGGCAATGAAGTCAGACTGAATCTCCGTAGGCTCAAAAACTGTTCTATGCTGTGAGGTCAGTCTGAAAGAGTGGTATTGAACGATGCTTGCTCTCTTTCCGAGTCTTGTCACGCGCAGTGAATCGTTGACGAAACATAGGAAACGTGAATTCAATGAGAAAATGCGACAAAGTTCCCTGTGAAGAGCAGTGGGTCAGCAAGGTGTACTATGACGGGAAAGGCGACAAGCGTATCAAGGGAACAAACATAAAGAAGCAACAACAACGAACAAGACGCAAACAAAACGAAGAGCGATAGGTGGCTTACGTATTGATGTCTGCAAACAGGTTGCAGAAAGCTAGGCTACTAATTGAGATGCTATGGCGAATCCAAATGATGCCAGTAACGATGTATAGCAACACACAATGCATTTAGTCGCATCAAAGCGTTGTTGAGGGAGGACAGAAGGCTCCTCTGGCGATGGGAAGATGGAGGAGATGAGGTTGAAAATTTCGGTGTGAAGAAGGTTCCAGGACTTGGCACGCTAGAGAACCGAGCTTACCTAATTAGTCATGGCGTTCCCAGATTGGTCCGTGAACCTTAGAAGCACCTCACCTGCATAGATCGACCAATCTGGACTGTCTGCAAGGCTTCGATACAGCTCGAAAGATCTGGACAGAATGTATCTAGGGTGTATATCATGATCTGCAAAGACGCCGGGCCACCTCATATATCATTATACGCCACTAAAAAGGGATCTTCAATGTATTGCATGTCGAATTTCCACCAGCTACGGTGCATTAGCTACTGATCGCTACAACCATGACTGAAATGCTTCATCGAAACGTTGGCGTATTGCGAAAGCCGTGAGGACCAGTACCATAACTCCAGCTTTATCCCATTTGAGCCATTTCCCTTTTCCAGTGAGCCTTTAACGCCGCTTACTAGCATATGTATTCCACACCGAGGCCTCGCACACGTTCAAAACATCGAACAAGCACTCATGTGCTCCACTCTCGACCTTCTATCTTCGTGTCGTCGACTTGTCTAGGTTCGCCACTAAAGGATGGAGTCCTTCCCAAATGGGAAGTCACGACAGGGGTATGAGCGATGGGAGACGTCGGGTTGAGCTCAGCCATTTGTCGCTCTGGGTAACGTTAGCAAGAATTCTGGCAGAATAGCAAGATAGCTCACCAAGTTCGCGTATTCTCAGCTTGAGCATCTGGTTCTCCCTTGTCAACGTTTGTGTCTCCGCCTGGTAGAAAGCACTCTCGTCCCTAGCATTAGCCGGAGTCCCAAGTAAGAACTCGCTGCTCTCGTTTTGACTTCCCAATGCTGCCGACACGGGCCGAATAGCAGGCGAGCCTGCGTGGCTGCTGCTCTGGGACTGGTTGTGGAGGGACGATTGCCGGGACGGGCTGTTGTATGCTGGCAAAGGCGAGCGAGAACGAGGGATCAAAGGACTGGCTTGTGGGTGTGACATGTTCTGCTGTGAAGCGTATCCAGAGCGAGGAAGCGACGGCGAGCGTGTCGGCTGTGGAGGGCCGTCATCGATGACAGCTGAAGAAGAGTGGCTTGGGAGGGCGTGACTGGTTCGCTGGTTGCTGAGCGCATGGTGCTCTTGGCGGATCATGTTCAGAAGGCGGTTCTATGGAATGGGGTCAGTTGCAAGGTCAGAATAAGGTTTCGTGTTCGGTGGCGGCGATACAAGACAGCAGAGGGTCTTGAGGATCGTGTGACAAGCTACGTACCACCTGGCCTTCCTGCTCAGACTCTAGTTCCTGATGCAGCTCTCCCAGACTCGGCGCCCGCTCGTGATGGGGGCTGGGCGGGAAGCCTGGGGCGCGGGTTCGTGTCGAAGGGCTCATCGGTTGCAGCTCTCCTGGGGACGGTAGTGTGGGGTCTTCCCGTTGCACTACTAAACGCACTGAAGAGCGTCGGCGAGCGCGTTCTACCTCGCGACGCATGGGGCTACCAGAGGGCCGGCGTGACTCTTCGTTCTGCATGCCAGCGTTCATGGCAGCCGCGGCGACGAGCGAGCGGGGCGGCGAGTGGGAGGTGGGCGGCGTGGCAGGCCTGGGGGCGCCATCGCTGCTGGGGATTGTTTGGGCCATTCGGGTCTGCAGTGGAGATGCAGAGGTGGATCGTGGAGGAGGGAGCGAATTGATGTCGGGCATAGCTAGAGCTGCGCAGCGGCAGATATAGCAACAGCTAAATGATAGGCCGGCACAGGTGCATAGGACGGAGGCGAGGACCGGGGCGGATGGGATTCAGGAATGACGATAGAGTGGCATTCTGGTGGAGAGACACCTGGCGTGTGGGGTGCTTTGGGCACGTGGAGCGCATAAAGAAAGCCCCGGTGATGCAGGCACGACGCATGCGCCAGGCAGAGGTCCATCGCAGACCGGCGGCTCGCTCTCCGCCAGTTCGAGCCAAGCCGGCCCGCGCAGCAGCTGACGGCGGAGCGGAGAATTTAGGACGGCGATGGCGATGCTGGATGGGCCTGGTGGTGTTGAGTGTCGTCGGTGCTCAGTGCTGGCGGCTGTGATTGCCAGTGCATCCGGTGGATACGCCCCAGCGCTGCCCATAGCGGCCCCAGCCGCAAAATATTGGGAATAGAGGCCGGAGGATGGGGTATAGCGGCGGCAAGATCGGGCATAGCTGCTGTGAAGGATCGCCTATGCGGCAGCCAGGAGGTCGGCTCGCGCGCCGTGCGGGCTTCGAGGGCCTTCAGGACCTCCCGGCCCTTTCAACCTCTTCCACTGTGCCTCTCAGTTTCTTACGGCCCATCTCTTCCTCTTCCTCTCGCCTCCCCGGACATGTCCTCCACGCTCTTTTGAACTGTCGCTCTTTTCAGCCGGCCTCGCGCCATACCACACTCGTTATACCACTAGAGTCCTGCATCTCTCGTTTCCGGCCAGCTCCTCCCACAGCATTCCAGACGAGACACGGCCGCCCGTTCGCGGTCCCTGGCGCTTCATGCTCACATTGTCTTCGCTGCATTGATCGAGCCGGTCTTCCGCCAGTCCTTCCTTGTCGCCGTTTTCGTATCATCCCGTGGTATAATAGCCGTGGCATAGTACATACCTCGAAGTTTACGGCACGGAGACTCCCCCGCCAAACCTGCAGCACTAGCCTCGCCGCACCAGCCTCGCCGCACCACTAAGGCTCTGCTTCTGCTGCTACGCACTCCCGCTGACGTCTTCCATTTCCCTGTTCGATCCTGGTCTATTTAGAAGCTTGTATGTTTCACGAATCCTCGTGATCCTCCCCGGGTGACTCGCCATGGCCACCGACGAGAATGAAATCCCGGCCAGTCTAGGTTCCCGGCGCAACATCAAGAATCTTCCGCCCATCCAGACGACCTTCGTCAAAGATGCTCCCCCAGCTTCCCGCTGGCGCCGCGCCCGTCCGGCTCTAGATCAATCGCGTGTGCCGTTGAGCCCTGCTCCCTTACCGAAGCCTGCGCCGACGAAACCTGCTCCAAAGCTTGAAAAGCGGCAGTCTAAGATGTCTCTATTTAATCTCTTCAGTCGTCCCAACGTTGAGAAAGCGAGAGGCCACCACGAGTCCGGTCTCGCGGTGCCCATGGAGTCACCAACGTCACCTTTGCCAACTCCCCCACCCAAGTCACCCATACGGCACATTTCAGTCCATCCAGCGCCTGCTCGACCTCAACCCGAGCGGACACTATCAAAGTCGCAGAAAGGCTCCGTTGTCAAACGTACACGACAACCTATAAATTGGGACCCCCCGCCGCTCTTCCAGGCCTACCCTCAATCAATCAAGCACGCAACCTTGCAGGCTTGCACAGCATCTCCAGATGTTCTCATCCGCTCACATAGCCAAAGACAGATGTACGAAGCGCAGCAGCAGAAGCTTGAAAGCAAACAGGACCTTTCCATGCTCGAAGGGGATGCAGACATCAAGAAGTTTGACAAAGGGAAGACAGCCCATAAGAGACTAGTTTCTGCTTCCATTATGAACCCGCCCGATCTAACTACCAAGGTATATGTCTTGGTTACATCAGGATACGTACTACAATACGCCGGCGAGGGCCCCTCGGACCGGCTCCCAGAGAAGATTCTACAATTAGGAACGGAATCAGCCGCATTTGCCTGCGATCTCATCCCAGGAAAGCATTGGGTGCTACAGATATCTCAATCGGCGAAAGAGGATGGGACGGTATCATCGTTCCCTGCGAAATCTCTGTTGTCACGCCTGCGGCTACAAAGTTCCGGGGCTAAGAGGACTGCCTCGAGCTTTTTTCTGATCATGGAAAGCGCCGAAGAAATGGATACATGGCTCACAGCTGTGCGAAGAGAGATTGATACATTAGGTGGGATGAAATGCAGGACAGAATCCGATCCTCTCCCTAGCACCGAACCTGCTGTAGAGACAGGGTTGCGACACAGACCTAGCCATCGCTATAACGTCCATCGTGATCCCAATCGCTTCGGAAACAGCCAGTCTCCCATTAACTCTCCCGTCCAATCACCTATCGATTCCCCCATCATTGTTACCCAGAACTGGGAGGGTAGCCGTCATCGAAAGCCGGCAAACAGCTCTGACAGTACTTCCATCAACTCATCGAGGCACACATCCGTAAGACAATCGACAGAGACGTCTTCGATTGCTACCACCATCACTTCGAATGATCAGCTTCAATTAAATCAATTGCGAGAAAGCTCGAGACTTTCTTATGTCTCAACCGGCACTTCGGGCACGGGAACGATGACAGTGACGACATCTCGTGGCTCCTCGCCCGCGACCTCTCCTCGTGTTGATTCTTTCCAAAACGCCGAATCGGAGGCTCCTCGAGCGGCCACTTCTCTAAGATCATTCCATATGAACCCTAATTCCATCTCCAACAGGAGAAGATCCATGCAAACTTTACCAAACGCAGTTTTACCAACAACAAATGAAGACCATTCATCTTCCACGAACCCTCGTGTTAGACCTCAACGACACTCAACTTGGGGGCCTCCGCAAGACTATAGTCCGCGAGATGTGCATGTACCAACCATTGAAGGCTCACTCGCAACAAATTCTCCAGCCAAATCCCAGCGGCATTCTATTTGGGAGGCCCCACCAGGTCACAACCAGAAAGACGTGCATATACCTGCGTCCGCTTATTTCAACCGCTACCGGGGTAACTCGAATATCTCTCCTGTCAAACCTAACGCTGCCTCGAGGAGTTCAAGTGCACCACCAGTTAGACAATCCTCGCTTCCTCCTCCACCAGAGAGTCCCATCATCGGTAGTGTTCGACCCCAATCTCAAATTGGAGGTCTACCGACTATACTCACTTCATCTACTAAATCCTTAAATCGACTATCTGCAACACCGAAACCCTTCTTTAGGCCACTTCCGATCCGGACGCAGGACGCCTCTGGGCCAGTCGTCATCCCACGACGGCTCTCGTCCCTGGGACCTCCGCCTGCATCTATTGCTGCCGCAATATCTCGCTCCGTGTCCACGCCAACACTCTTAGCTCCATCTTCTTCTCCGCCCCAGACACAAGTTTCTCAGACCCCTCCGCAGTCACTCCGCCGCCCAACAAGCATGCAGATCCGCGCCGATCACGCCCCGTTTCTGTCATCTTCCAGACCTACTGCTGCTGCATACAACCGTTCCGTAGCCACTACTACATCTTACCCCTCCGTCAATCGATCCTCCTCCAGTCTTGGCATGCACTCTGCTGCATCTCTCTCAGTACCTCGCTCTCGCGTCCAAAACCGCAAGTCGATGCCTGTCATGGGTCTTCCACCACCGGCTCCACCACCAAATATGCCTCTGCCGCCCCCTCCTCCCATGGCACCAGCCGTCCGAGTATGATCTAATCAATTCCCACTGACTACTTCTGCCTTTGCACAGCTGAAAAAGTTTTCTTTTCTTGCCATTTGTTCAAAATTGTTCTCCTAGGCGTTGGCGGGAAGGCGAAAGATGGAGAACGGTACGGCTCACATAGGCGCAACCTGCCATGTCCATTAATGTATTACGTTTCGGTTGAGGGACTGGCTGACTTCCATTTCTGATTTGGGGTTCCGTTGTGTTTTCTGCATTATACCTCATTGTTCAATTCAAATCATCTAGTCCAGATTTCTGCGTCACCTAGGGGTCACCCCCCTTTATCCTCTTTCTGAGAATTTTATTCTTCGGCGTTTCGCGCTTGTGTCGATTACGACTTCGCGCCTATGATACCACCCGTATCAAAAATCATGTTTCGTCTTTCTCTCAGCTGTTTCTATACGGATGACGTAGGCAGCGTTATGGCGAAGACGGCATGGCGATGTATGATAGACGGAATCTCAAACACAGGGGTACCATTTGCGAAAGCATCTCAGCACATTGCACATCATCTGAATCACGAATGAAGTCTGCGAGTACAGTCTCAAGCTGTGCTGTTGACGGCAGTTAGCTGAACTAGACTGTAGATTAAGTCCTTCTATTCTAGGTGTATCTTTAGGCACCGATCAACGAGAGCAAAAAGTGGGCATGATAGCCTAAAAGTTTGCTAACCCCTTCACCCCATCGAGGCACTCCACGAGTCTATTTGCATGCTTCGTTCAGCTGTCATAGATTTCGCACCCGGTTCACAGTTTTTGGATACCGCAGTTCTGATTTAGGCCTGAAGTCCCGTGGCCTCTGATCCCCATCGTGAAACCAGGCCTTGAATCCATACGGGCATGTTATGTATCATGAAATGTCTCCACACCTCCACACTGGGTGCATGCCAAGAGCCGCTTTTAGGACTGCTTGAGGAGTGGTAGGGGTTCTCATTATTCGGCCACACGTGAAAGCTACAATGTAGATATCAATGTATAGTAGCAAGTATGCTCAGCGCCACAATCCATACAGCGTCAAGTTGCAAATAAAATATCTGCGGTAGTCCCAATAAGATCCCACCGCTAGAATAGATTTACATGGGTCGGTCTTCTTCCCGAACTTCCGAAGCCGCAAAGTCATCACCATCACCATCACGATGCATCCCAGAACACACTTCTTTCAAATTATTCTCTACTTATCATGAAAACTATCCTAATTACTGGCGCAGGCGGATTCGTCGGCCAAACTCTGGCATCCAAGCTACTCTCCGTCTACGAAGACGCCAGACTCGTCCTTGCCGATGTCACCAAACCTCCCAGTCCTCAACCATCGTCTAGCCGCATCCAATGTGTGGCTTCCGACCTGACCGATTCGGCAGCATGCAACTCTCTACTTGAAGTCTCTCCAGATGCCGTGTTCATATTGCATGGCATCATGTCGTCAGGCGCCGAGGCCAACCTAGAATTAGGCCTGAAGGTGAACTTCGACAGCGTACGCAACCTGCTAGACAGGCTCCGGCACACCAAACCAGGCGTCAAAGTCATCTTCACGTCTTCCTGCGCAGTGTTTGGCAAAGCTGCCACCGAAAAGCTTGCGACCGAGGTCGATGTCGTCCCCATGCCGGAAACCTCGTACGGCACGCAAAAGCTGATGATCGAGTTTCTCATCAACGATTACTCCAGGAGGGGACTAATTGACGGCCGCGTCGTGCGTTTGCCGACCATTTTCATACGCGCCGGTGCGCCTACTGCGGCCGCCTCGTCGTTTGTCTCCGGCATCGTAAGGGAGCCGCTACATGGCCAAAAGAGCATACTTCCTGTAGATCCTACGATAGGAATTTGGTTGTGTTCTCCAAGAACGCTAGCCCACAACTTGGTTCATGCAATGGAGCTCAAAGCAGAAAAATTTGGGCACTTCAGGACCGTTCTTCTTCCTGGTTATACTGCAACCAGTGCGGAAATCCTCGATGCTTTAGAAAAAGTCGCCGGCAAGGAGACCAGGGCCTTGGTAGAAGAAAGAAGAGATGAGACCATTCAAAGGATATGCCTTGGATGGCCTGCAAAGTATAATACATCAAGAGCAAAGAGCCTAGGATTTGCGGACGATATAGGGCTAGAGCAGACGATTAAGGATTTCATTAAGTCTGACATTAAAGGGTAGACCTATCTGAAAAAATCAATCGATGAGAAGTCTTCCTTTCTCGAAGCATTCTCCTAACTACCTTTGTCAGCCACCTGTCGAAGTCTTTATCTCAGTACTGATTCAGGCCCTTCATATTACCAGTACCACCGGTATGTACTGTCGCTATCCAACATACCGCATTTACCCCAGATTCCCAGTACCAGGATCCTAACCCGACAACGCATTGAGGTAGGTGTAGCTTTCCTGCAACCGCGAGGTAGCCGTGAGCTTTCAAGGAGCCGGATATTGTACCCCATGCATGTTCACGGGTAACCTCACCGAATGTCTAAAAACAACATAGTGTCCAAGAAGTTCTCGTGCATTTACCAATACTCGCAGGAGTTCACCATCACCACCAATTGTTTGTTGGTTAACCCCAGGTTTCCCCGCACTCTATGCTATGGCATAATGTTGTCCGGCCTGTAGCCATACGTCTTCGCGAGGAGCCTAGTGACTTCAGCGCCATGTGTGGTCCTAGGACAAGGTCTAAAAGCCTCTTTATCATGAGACTCGAGTCTTGTGTTGGCATGTGCATAGAATTTACGACTACTCCATACTAACGAACGCAGCAGGTCTAAGTTTCTCGGTTCATATTATCCACATGTGCTGAATAGACTTAAGATGCATATCTTCTCTTACACTAGCAGTGGTTAATCTCTTTCCTTTCTCCATGGTTCTCTCCACGTCTCAAATTTCTAGCCCGTATCTCCAGACGCCCATTCCAGTATGGCGGACACCAAAGAAGATCTCCCAGCTGGCACGGTCTCTCACCACGAGATTGCACCGGAAGCCGAAAAGCCGCAGCTGTCCCACGAAGAAGAACTTAGAGGTCGCGATTTCACCATATCGGAGAATGACTTACCCAGAGGCTACTTCCGAAGTGCTAGCTTCCTAGGGTCCATGTTTGCAATCGGCCTAAGCTTTGGCTGCGGTGTTGGCGGGTTTACGCTCGTAGCGCCCATTCTAGGCTTCATCGACGCGGATATTGGGCCGGATCCGAACTTGACTTGGGTCGCTATCAGTTATCTCCTTACGAACTCCGTCGGGCTGATGCTGGTGGGCCGTTTGAGTGATTTGTTTGGTTCGCGTGGCTCTTGCCATTGACTCTGTCGGTTCTAACTCTTTCAGGGCGCCGTTGGTTCTTCATCGGTGGCAATATTCTTGCTACTCTGGGTTGCATTGTTGCCGCAACAGCTCCAAATATACCGGCGCTCATTGCTGGAGAAACGCTGATCGGTCTCGGTGCTGCTTCGCAGCTTTCATACGCCTGTAGGTGTCATCAAACGAAACATCTAAAGTACTTGCTGATAATGCCGCCCAAGTCGTGGTTGGCGAGATTGTCCCTACGAAATACCGATTCTTAGCTCAAGGCTACGTGTATGTCCTAAACTGTTGGGGTCGCATTGAGATCAACACTAATATGCCCTAGGTTTCTCTGGGGTATCCCGTTCAGTGGCTTTGCTACGGCTATCGGTTACGCCTTTGTGTTCCAGTCTAGCGTTGGGTGGAGAGGTGTATTCTATGTCCTCATAGCCATGAACGTTGCAAGCACTCTTGCTTGGTTTCTGTTCTACAGGCCACCGTACGTGCTCCACATGTCCCACCAGTCATGCCAAACTAATGCTCGACTAACATATTCAACATGAAGCACTGAAAGGGCCGCAAGACACGGTTTCTCAAAGATTTTGATTACATTGGGACATTTATCGGCGTCCTCGGCCTCATACTCCTCCTGATGGGCCTCTCATGGGGTGGCGCGCTGCACCCATGGAAAGTTGCACACGTCATATTCACCATCGTCGTGGGTTTCGTCCTCATGGTTGCTTTCGTTCTCTACGAGACGTTCGGGAACCTCAAGGAGCCTCTGCTTCCTATAAGACTGTTTCGGAATACCGGATGGGTGATTACAATCATTCCTTGGGCCCTCGGAGCGGCAGTCTACTACGCCCTTGCCATCTTATGGGCCAGCATGGTAGCGACGTTGTACTCGGGTGGCCATTCAGCGATGTGGGCCGGCTGGAGGAGCTGTCTTTCGAACTGCGGCATTCTTTTCGGAGAATACTGTGGCGCATGGGGAAAGAGAAAGACGAACTACCAGATCATGGTCGTTTTTCTGATAGGAAGCGTCCTCTTAGCCTGTAAGTTCTCGATATATCTAACTTCGCTCATAGTCTACATGCTAACCACCATCATCTATAGCAATGGCAACCTGCAACCACGACACGCCCGTCCGCGCCATGGTCCTCGTCTTCCTCGCCGCAGCCTTCATCGGCTACAACGAAATCCTCAACTCCACCGTCGCGACCATCGTCATAGACGACCAACGCGAAATCGGCACAGCAACCGACATCGCCGGCTCGGCGCGCTCTTTCATCTCCACTATGTGCTCCAAGTGCGTTGATGCCCCGTCTCCTCTACTAGATATCGAGACAAACACTCACACCCACAGCGTCTACACCGTCGTTCTCACAAACCGCCTCGCCGAAACCATCCCCGCGAGAGTCCCCGCTGCTCTCCTCGCCGCCGGCCTCCCCAGCACGTCCATCATTGCCTTCCTTACTGCAATCACAGCTGGCACGCCTGCGGCTTGGGTAGCGGTGCCGGGTCTCACGCCCGGTATTAAGCGATCGGCGTGCGCGCTTACCAGGATGCGAGCTCGTCGGCGTATAGCACAGTCTTCTTGACCACGATCGCGTTCTCGGGGATCGGTGTTATGTGCTCCTTCTTTGCGCCGAATGTTGACCATTTGTTGAGCAAGGATGTGGCGGTTACGTTGCATGAAAGAGGGACGGAGATGGTCGTTGGGGGATCGGATGGTGAAGGGAGAGGGGAAGGTGTAGATGTTGATTCTTGGCCTAGCTACGTCTCATGAGGGACTGGGTCGCTGACTATTCGTCTTGATCGGCTGCTTATGTTATACGGCCTTCATTACGAGGAAGCGACTTAAAATGTGAGTATCTTGGGCGTGAATCAGAGCTGATGTATTCGAAATCAATGGTCTGAAACGGATATCGAAGAAGCACCCGCTCCTAGCACTACTCAAAGAGGTGTGATTACTCCAAACCATGGGCAGGGAAAGACGCCCTTGCGATGTTCGCTCGTAGCTAAGGACAACGAGGGTGATGACGATCTTGGACATACACATATCTGCCGCCGGGGCCGCACGTCAATATCCGGGGCTTCCGCAATCGCAGCAGTTCCCGAGTATGTTGGAAGAGTGCTTGAATACCAAATCCTAGATCCGTCGAGTCTCCTCCAATCTGCATCAGCATGATGCATCTCGAGCCGTCACCGGGAGACGTCACGATCCCGGACACAGATGTTTACATTGCCGGCAACGCAACGGCAATATCGGCATCGGTACGAAAGCTTCAGCACGACGCAGACGCCTACACGTCCGAACGATAGCTGGACGAAGGCCTTGAGCCTTGCGAAAAAATGGCCTACTTTCCGTACTCATTCGACCCGTGTTCGTGTGTTGGTGAGCATGTAGCGTACATAGACCTCTACAAGGTTATTGCGGCGTTTGTGCGGTACTTTGATATGTCGCTTGGTTCGCAGTAGGACTCGAAGACGTATATGCCCTCGATAGAGGACTCGATCGTTGTGCTTACGAGTCGGGCAGGATAGCTTGTGGTTGTCGATGGCGCTGAGCCTTGGAGGTGTAGGTAGTTGGAGGTTGCGACTTAGACTAGGAGCGCATTATGTTCGTGAAGGCAAGCACAGCGGCTTAGTGACGCTTTGTAGACATCCTTAATGAAGACACTATAAGTTTTCCTTTATTAGCTAAGAGCATAACCCAGGTCTAATCATCGAGTCCCTTGCTATTGTGTGTTCAAGGTTCGTTTCGTGGATAGTGAAGTTAGGACTTGATCAGTGAAATGCTACGACAAAAGAAGGATTCGAAGAACTGCTTTTAGTGTGCCTAAAAGCTGGTATGGAAGGAAGTATTGCTCGTTGCTGTCGGACAAGCAAAAACTGACGCATGGCTTCAAAGGAAATAAGGAGAAAGAACGAAAGAGCGAGGAAAGTTGAGAGGGATCCCGTTGGAGATCAAGATGACTATAGTTCCAACTACAGGTTTATCTGTCCACAGTCGAAGATCGTATGCTTCAGTGACGAGAAAGAAAGTCTGTTCGTCAATAACGGCACTGTTAGTCTGTCCAGCTAGGAAGACGAAAACCCCTTCAGGCTGCTTGATATTGCTCTCGCAATCTTCAGCACCACTCAAAATTCCACTGGTCGTTCTCAACGTTCGAAAAGACTACAAGCTCGTACCACAAACCTCTCTGACCTCATGTCAACTCTTCCAGTCGTCATTCACATCCCTACCGCCCCTGAAATGAATCCCACGACAGAATTTCCCACTAACGAAGCAATAACCCCAACTCCACCAATGTCGAGCTCTGAACTGCGTCCATATTAACGGGTAACGTTCCGACGGGCTACCATACGCATAGTTTCAGCTCGCCACGCGCCGTTGAAGCCAACCTGCTTCCCACGAGTCAACGCCACCTCCCGCCCAACGCTGGCAGTGCACATAGGGGTCCTGACTCCCAGGGAGTCCCTCCCGGCTCCTGACTCTCCGTCGGCAGCAAACGCACAGTAGTCCGTCCGCGAAACGACGGACCGCACCGGGCGGAAGTTTGGTGCATTGAACCTGCCTCTACACTACTGCAGCGCACTTGTTGCTATTTCGTTGAAATCTGCTACAGCCACCTACATCATCAATCGCCCGAGTGAGGTGTACCTAAGACCCAAGCGGCGCGATAGTCAGGCTTTTCCTCACAGCCGGACTCTCACAAGCACTAGGTGCCGCATCTGCACATCCCCCACGCCCGCGACACTTCAGTCTCCAGATGCCTCCCGGTGCCTACTATTGTCGCTGGAAGGATCTCCGCAAGCTCAAACGTAGCACCCATCACACTTACCACACTCCCATCTCAATCTTACACCGCTCATTATCTAGATTGACATTATTAGCTGCGGAAAGTTCCATTGTTTGATAGCAGGCCTACCCCGGCGCTCTCCCGATGGTTAAAACTCAAATACTCAAAAGAGGCTACTAGAGGCGCTTAAGCCATGCGCTTGGCCAAGTGGGGTTTGTCACTTTGGGTACATAGGGGGGCCCACTTCCAGCCTCCGTTAACGGGATCCGGCGACGCGCAAAAAGCACCGGTGTCCGGCACCAGGCGATCGGGGCGGCCGGTGGTCGAATGGCTGTGTAGCGATATCGAGACGGGTGGACATGGAATTGTATCAATTGCGTGAAGCAGATGTTACTCGGGCCCCGTCGGGTTCTTTCAGAATAATGTGTCGATTAGCCCGTACGTAGTACGGGGCTACAAGCTCAAACGAAATACAAGCTCAACGATAACACCCAAACCGCCTATTTCCAGCGCTCTATAACTACACGTACACTAATACATATATAAATTCTCTTCTCTTAAATTTAGTAAGTATACCTAGAGTGCCCATTTTTAGAAGGAATATATATTGCATAAATTATCCCTGTATTAACTAGTAATTTTAGATATCTGGAATAAAAGTATACTAAAAATAGTAACAATGATAGAAATACTATTCTATTCATGTAGCCCTTTTAAGATATAGTAGAACCTATATAAACTCAGAGTATTCTATCTTAAAAAGAGTGATTATTTAGTAGGGTTGTGTGCTTTTACTAGGGACTAGAATCCAGTTTTTGGTGTGATTTCCGTTTTGTTTGAGCCTGTATTTCGTTTGAGCTTGTAGGCCCGTACTACGTACGGGCTAATCGACACATTATTCTGAAAGAACCCGACGGGGCCCAAGTACGACTTCGACATGATGCTGGTCGTCTAAGATCGGCTTGAGTACTCAATGCGTATGCACCGTGTGTTTGGATGCTCCGAGAAGGAGCAAGCCGCAGAGAAAGGAGACAAATGGGCTCACTACTTCGGAGTGCTTCGCGTTAGTTGGTCTGGGCCTCTGGCCAATGTGGTGTGGTGGCAGCTTTGTTAGGAGTCTGGACGACTGATTTGAGATTCCGGTGCCCACGTTGGTCCCGCTGCCAACTGTCACCCAGACGGCGTTGTCCTTCATCGGGAAAGAAGAAGGCTGATCTCGCCGGAACGAGCCAGCAGTGGAGAGCTAGGAAGAGGGTGTCGAAATTTCAGATCGTGAGAGCGGGGTCACATATTCGATTGGCTCCCTCTGCACATGAGTGGTGGATAATGTCCTTGATTCAAGAGCCGGGAAGGGCCCAAGACACTACACTATGGCCTGGAGTCAAGCGCATTCGCACGCCGCCGTTGGGTCCCGCAAGTTCGAAGACTGTACACAGCAGGATTTGGGACAGCTCGTGTTGGAAGGGTTGCATGGCAAGGGTCAGCGAGTGAATCCGTACCCACATACATATCGAGGACAGGGTGGCAAGAAAGCATGACAAAAAGCAATTAATTGCAGCAGTTGGGATCGTCGACAGGCAGCCGGGTGGACAGATGGAGAAAGTGAGCAGCGTTGATTCGAGGGCGGGAATGTCAGGTTTCAGCGGGTGCAGCGAACGTTGCAGCGACCAAGGGCCAACAGCAAGCAGCGCAGGCGCTTTCCGAAATGGTGTGGAGGACGCGGATCCGATTCGGCCAGCGTGAGATCTAACGACAACGGCCGATGCTCTCGATGCTGCACTTGGCGGCTCTCTAGTCGCGCCGGCGAGTCAGATGGCGCATTGATTTTGCGTCCGCTCGACGGCTGGGCGCGCTCTTGATGCTAGAGATGCGTGTTTGCCATCTGAAGTGCACTCTTGTGATGGCTCTGCATGCTGTCTGCCGTCTTGCTCTTATTCGTGCCGCTGGAATGCCATGCTGACTGGGCGTGAGTCGCATCCATACCTGAGAAGCTGTCCACAATCAATAGTTGGGTGGAGTCCGGGGCGCAACAGAACCTTGCCGGCGGAGTATCGGCCATGGATGGCGCTGGAGTGATTCTCAGAGCGGCGCAGCGATTAGGGAGATCTGCTAGCACCAGCCCAGAGAGGGCATAGGCAATATCCCAACGACAACGTCACCGCTGTCACGCACCGGGCGGGAGAGCAATCACGGCGCGATGGCGTGCGGCGCAGAAGCAAGCAACTGATGGGCGTGGTGGAGATGGTGGGTGGTGGGGGTGCGGTGGAGGCCGGCGAGGTCAGAAAGGGGCTGCTCGCCGCGATGATGAAGCTGAGTGCCACGATCTGCAGCCGGGCGCCGCTCATCGGGGCGGAAGGCGTGCAGTGTGATTGGCCGCACGGCCCTGTCTCATCAGGATCCAGTCCGCTCGTTAATCTTGCAAAAGCCGCGGATCTTGGGCCTTCCCGTCCCTGGAATTGGCTGCCACTCGTCCAAACTGCATTTTGCTTCTGCTCCGTGCCCCAACACCGCCCCATGGTGGTTTCAGCAGGCCTCACTACTACAGGGCGAACGAGGACAGGGCCGTGAGGCCTTGCTCGCGCTTCCCCTGACGCCTGGACGCGTGCCGCGGTGCTGGAGCTGGCCAAGCAGAGCCAGAGGCGTTCCGGAAGCGGATAGGCACGGGCGACCCTCACTGCTGGAGATTGCCGGCCAGCAGAATCGGTAGATCTCTGCGCGCTGTGTGGAGGCCGTCGAGTCCACCAGGCGGCCCGAGACCAGCAAAGCGAACAGAACGCTGCCCCGCGAGACAATGCGCACATTGCCTCTCGTGCGCCCCGCGACGTCAGCAAATCTGCCCTCAAACCGCGTTCTATTTCGTGCTACACTCAGCGCTCTCGTTTTCTGCGACTCGGAATGCAGCCGCTCGCCCGCTCGCCCTCCCTTCGAGTCGGGACGGGGCATGCAAGATAGAGTTCGCCTGCGTTTTGACAACACCCACGCTGCAAGGGCTGTCCTTGCGGCCATTAGGATGCTTTCCCTAGCACCGGGTCCTGCCTCCCGCGCCAATCCCCTCTACACGCCCGCGAGGGTCTCCTGATTAGGCCAATATCAGCCTGCCGCAAGGAAATCTCATGGTTGAGTATTTAGCACACGTTGCAGAGGCGTCGTCACTGACCTCCAGGGCCTGTGCCGCAGCCTGGCCGCACCAGACCGTGACATGCACGGGGAGTTCGCTGCTTCGGGCCCATCCTCACGCTGCCCGTGACATGCTGGTGCCGTCTGGCACGGTCTGGCAAGCCGGGTGAGATATGGCCGCCCTCACGGTCACAGCCTGCGTCTGCTCGTATCCCTGGCTGAGGGGCAGATGGTTTAGGACGGGGGAGGACCCGGCGAGCAGGAAAAGCATTGCGAAACAGTGGATCCGGGGTGGTCCCGCGGCCGTGTGCGACCAGGCCCAGGACATCTCTCCCAGCCAAACACCAGCACGTCGTGCAGAGTCCCGGTCCGTTTGGGCGGCGTGAGTCCTGAGCAACCGGCTGCGTCCCGAGCGCTGGAGGCTGTCGCCCTGTTCCAGGGCTTCATTTTGCTCAGACACCTGGATGGCACAGCAGGAGCCACAGAGGTCTTGTCGGGTCGCCGTTTGTCCCAGCACTCGGGAAGGTGCAGCATGGAGGCCACGGAGCGTGTCTGCGGTGCTCCCCTCTTGTTCCAGCAGGCTGCTGACATGCAGCGGCGGCATCCAAGCGACTCGCTCCCTCGCAGTTCACGTCGTACGCTGCGCTAAAGCCGGCGCTGGCGGTTGGTGATGACGAGCCGGCGGTTGCACAGGTCGGCGAGGTGAAAGAAACCAATTTCGCGCTGCTGGGGAGCCCTGGAGGCATCCTGGCCTCCCCCACGGGAGCTTGCGTGCATCAGACCGGCCTCAGCATCAGACAGGCCTCAGTCAGAGACGGCCATGACCTGGCCGTGGCGGGCATCCATGGACCTGTGCCGCCAGCAGTGGGCCTGATAGACAAGAACAATCTCTACAGCGCCTCAGCGAGGCTTCGTGCGCTTCCAACGAGAAATAGAGTTCGTGCTGCCGTTGCGCACCAGGTCTCTGAGTCGTGCCACCGCTCGCAAAGCCGTGCATGCAGCAGGGCCCGCCAAGGCCCAGCATCAGCAGCACGCACCTGGGGCCAACAGACGCCTCCGGGCCAGATCGGGCCGCGACATGTGGTACGTAGGGGGCAGCGATGCGAGCCCATGTCTGGCGATGCGGGTGCCGTTGTGCTGGCGACGGGTGTGGGGACGCTTTGGGCGAGAGAGGCGGGCCGATGCTCGCGCTGCAGGCGGATGCTTTCGGTCGCAGGCTTGCCAGAGGGCGTGAGGGCCAGAGTCACGGCCTGGCGGCTGGGTCTGATGCTGCAGCGGGCTGACTCGGGATTGGTGCGTGGTGCTGGATGGCGTGCGGTTCCTCGCTCGTTAAACGGCGTCGCGCACTGCTGGAACCGACTAGGCTGCCTGCGGCGATTACTGGCGAGGCTCCACCACCCCCCTCCACCACCATTCACCATCCTCCACCACACCTGGTGCCACACGCCGCTCAGCCCGCCGTCTCTCGTGCCTCGCGCGCCCTGGAACGCCCAGCACCGCTTGGAGGCTGCCCCAGCGGGCCACCTGCCACTTGCCAGCCCGCCGGAATCCGTCCAACCCCAGATCTATCTCAGCCACAGGCGCACCGCGCGCAGCAACCACGCTTCGGGGTCGCCGCGACCTTGCGTCTTGCTCCCGACGACCCAGACGGCTCTTTTTGCCTGGTATCCGTGCCGTCTCGCGTGGGGAGGCATGTCGTCCAGGGGCAGACGCTTGCGTCAGGCCACCAGCAGCAGCAGCTCGCTATTTTTGCGCCAGAGGGCAGGCCGCGGGAGGCAGAGCAGAACTCGGGACACGAGCCTGGCAAGAGCTGGGGACTGTGGAATGACGATATCCGCCGCGGCAGTCGACAATCCTGCCTCGTGGAGTCGTGGGCCGCATTGTGCAAGGCGCTGCAGTGGAGCAGCGGAGATATGGAGTGACTCCGTGGTTCGCGATCGCAGCACCGGCCAGGGATCGATATCGCTCGTCTGCCGCTGTCACGCTCGCGGCTGGGCAGCACGGCGGGCGGCGTGGTGGGAGAGACGTCAGGCCGTCAACGCCGCGCGCTGGTGCTTCCGCTCCACGCGCCAGCCTTCTGGGAGAAGATGCAGAGCACGAAGCGGGCCAATCACACAGGCCGCAGCGAATTCCAAATCACAGTCGTCGGCCCAACGTCGGCTCCCCCTCGCGGCGACCCGTTCGCCTGGCCCTGTGCACTAAGCATCGAGGGCGTCCGAATCGGGACGCGCGCGTTACCGCCCTGGGCCGAGATGCCTCTGTTGAGCATGCTTGGCGCTCGCCCGCTGCAGAGCCGACCTGGCTCGCGCCGCGGTCCCGGCATGCCGGTGCTGTTTTGCTGCCGGCGCCAGTCCCGCCCAACGGCTGTCTGCGCGAACAACCTCACGCGGTATCGTCTGCTCCGCCGCGGTTTGGCTGCCCCCGCCGGGCACCGCTCCCTCAGCACCCGTTGGTTCGTCGGCACGCCATCGCTCCTCTCTGCGCCCTGGGGCCTGATTCGCGCGCCGTGGCCTCAGCGATCCGGCGCTTGTCACGGCGATCAGAATCTGCGCTCGGTTCCAAAGCAAGTCTTTGCGCGGCGTTTGATCGCTCGCCCGTTGCCCTGCTGGATCAGAGTGACGCCCGCGCTCAACGTCGCTGGATGGCCGCGGGTGATCGCCTCACGACGTCCATCGTCGCCTCATCGCGCCGCACGACGCTCCCCGGATGCGCGGGCGCAAGAGGGCGACATGGCGGCGGCGGTGCGGGCTTTCCCTCGCAGCTGTCAGAGCAGCAGTCTGCATGCCTCCATCAAGGTGGAATGCTCGGCCGGCTGGCACGCGCACCAGCGCGTTTCCGACGTCTCGCAGCGCAGATTCCACGTCCCACGAAACGATCCCAGGTGCCACCAGGTCCGGGGAGGCTCGTCGACGCCGGCGCCCCTTGGGCCCGGCTGCTGGACGGGCCAGGTGCTCGCCCTCATTCCTCAGGCGGGCTTTATTGCGTGCATGCCCCATCGAGGGCGAGGTCCCCGACGACGAGGGTGACGACGACGAGGGGCCCGACGAGGGTCACGATGCTGGCGGCAGGGAAGGCCTCGTCCTGGGCGCGCTGAGGCCATGCCTCTGGCCACGATGATGGCGCCGCGGGCTGGCTGAGTGCGACAGGCATGGATAGGTGCTCGCGGCCAGAAGGGACCTCGTGTGGGGGGGACGTGACAGTCATGATCAATCTCATCAGGCCGTGAATCGCCCGCTAGAGGCGCCGGGCAGATCAAGGCTGCGCGCGCTCCCTTTGCGAACCCAGCGGCGGCCAAGGGCGCTGAACGGCCTCGCCAGGCGCATGGATCCCTGGCGGCGTGGCCACGCAGGCGCGGACGGCGATAGGGCGCGGCGGTGCAAGGAGAACCGCATCACCACGCCCAGCGGAGGGCCACAGGAGGCCACGGCCTGGCGGAGCGTGTCTCTGAGCATCGCGTAGCGCTGCAATTGCTGGCCATGGCAATTGCAGCAGCGGTGCCACGGTACCAGGCAGACCCAGCGGAGCCCATACCGCGCGATATGCACCACCCTGGGGCGCATCCTTCACCCGACGATCTGGTTACAGACATTCAGGCAGGCTGTCGCCCAAAGCGGCGTGGCCACCAGATACAATTAGTCGCGCGGTCGCCGCCGCCTTTCCCTATCTGCGTCTCGCCCACCCCTCCCGGATCGCCCAGGCCGCCTGCATCCCGAAGCGTGCCAGCGTGAGCAAGGCTGGCTGTACCGCCTGCCAGCAACGTCAACCGCCCCAGCAGCCCGCGCCCATGCCACCCGAGCAGTCCCAGCTCCAAACAAGCCCTAGCCGCATCGCAGACACTGAGATGCCCCCAGCCCACAGGCAATAACTCCTCCAGACGCCTTGGCGCTGCCTGTGCACCACCGCGCCCTCCTTCCCCGCTGCCAATATATACTCTCCGAGACCCACGGCCCATCTCGCTCACCGTTGGCCTTTGCCGCCGTGCTTCCCGTCCAGCCTCTTAACGCCTCGACCACCCTCGCGTCCCTCACTCCCTCTCTCCACCATAGCTCCTGTCCTGTTGTGCATTTATCACTCACCAAGGTATGTCGCCGTCACTTCCTCCTTGCAGTGCTGTTCCCCAAGCATTCACCTCCTAGCTGTAACGGGGGGACGCATAACATCGAGACCTTCGTTCCGTCGATCGTTTTCGTTCGAGTCGTCCTGTTTACGGTCGTGGACGCTGGCATCAGAGCGTGGACGTGGATGCTTGCTCAGATCACACGGCACAACCAGTCCTAACGACATCTGCAGCAATTCACCACCATTTCGACGACATCTTGTGCCTATTCTCTCTATATCGACGTTTCAAGTCATTGCATCGACAGACTGTTCCGCTTGTTGCGACTTTCTTGACATCACCCCGCTTGGTAACTAGCCTGGACTTCACTCAGCAACGTCACCACATCGCCCACAATGGTCAACCACCGACGCGGCCCTTGGTCGCAGCACGAAGACGCCTGGCTCGTTTCTCTCGTCCACCGCAACGGTCCGCACAACTGGGTGCGGATATCACAGGAGATCCAGACGCGGTCACCCAAGCAGTGCCGCGAGCGCTTCCACCAGAACCTCAAGCCAACGCTAAACCACGAGCCAATCTCGCCCGAGGAGGGCGAGCTGATCGAGAGGCTGGTTCACGAGATGGGTAAGAGGTGGGCCGAAATCGCACGACGCCTGAAGGGCCGAAGCGACAACGCCGTGAAGAACTGGTGGAACGGAGGGCAGAACCGAAGGAAGCGCAACCCTGATCGACTTGACGACGGCACCCAAGGATCGCAGTCTGTGCAGAGCAGCTATTCTTACCACCCGCTATCACGACCCATGGATCGTCGCGAGGAACATCCTGGCCAGGTCGCACATTCTTCCCTGCCACCACTGTTCAACAGGGAGATGCCAGAGTCTGCACAATACTATCCAGAGGCTAGACGGTTATCACTAAACCCTGTTTCGCACAGCCCGCAAGGACTGCAGCTCCCACCTCCACAGAGCTTCGAGCCGTATTCTGGTATGAGCGCTTCGCGTCCGCATAACCTCGAGCTTCAGTTCACTGGACCGTTTTCGGCTCATCGCAGATGGGAAACCCCAATGCCTTCACCATCTGGCTACTCGGTCGTCTCGGCAGATGGAGCGCCATCTCTAATCACAGACACTGGCTCTGAGTCCCGCTCTCCTCGAGGAGCAGCTTCCCCACTCGAGTCGACAACCCTAGCTCCTCTGGTCGGTGGCCGTTCCGAGCGCAAGAACTCCAGCACCCGCTTCTTGCCTCAATCTGGCTTTGCCATCGATGACGATGATCACACGACGATTCAGATGCCGTATGACCCGCACAAGCGCCGTGCGTCGGTACAGCTTCCTCCTCTCCAACCTCCATCGGCCGCACCCATTTTCAGGGAGCCAAACTACAGGGCTGAGAAGCCGCAGTTGCTCACCCAGCCTGCTCACCATCATTACTCTCTCCTATCGGGCCAACAGCCTCTCCCAACCTTCCGCAGCTTGGCCGAGCCAGGACGTGTACCAGACGTGCAGTCCACTAGCCCGCTCGCGAGGCAATTACCCTCGCCATACGCTTTGCTGCCTCCGGTGAAGAAGTCTCGAAGCGCACCAGCGAGCCCAAGAGAGGGCAGCCGCGACCAGCGCATGAACCTCTCGACTATGCTTTCATGAAACCAATTCTTGTATTATAGCAAAGGCACATCACCAGCGATGGCACCATCATCAACTACACCTACACTTCCTGTTTATGATTTGGAATTATTTAAGCGAGCGCAGCGAGCGTCTAGCGATCTAGGATCGAAGCTGCCTACTCATCCTTCCTCTAGCTATAGTCTCATATTTCCGAGGTTAGGGATAACCAGTTTGTAATCTAACAAGATAGCTTCCTTTCTCGCTTTCATTTTGCAATACCCCTAAAACTCCTCCTGTTTCAATTTCTTTCTTTTTCACTTTTAGCAGTCTGGAATTAGACGGCTTTGGGCTTTTGCGATGACGGACTGGATTGGGCTGGATTGGCATATACCCCCTTAATGTAGGACACACTAAAAAACTTCTCATCAAAGAATGGGAAACATCGGATTTGGATCGGGGCGAGAATTATGGTTCTCCTGTTTCACTTGACGAGGCGTTTTGTGCGAGCGTGGCTTTGCTTCTTCTCTCATTGGCGTTCGGGGCGGGCTGAAGGGAGGCAGCGCGATGGGAATTAAACGGCACCGGGCCGTTTGAGTGGGCACTATTGAACCAGTCTGATTCATGGATATGATAGCCCTACAGCCAACTAGACAGCCAGTCGGTTGTATTGGTCGAACTTTAATCGAGGCGATTCGCCGCTATGACACGAAGCTCATCTATCTACAAACTCTCTTGGAATTACGTGTGATTTGGTGAAGCAGGAGTTGCTACTCCAAGCAGCGATCCTAGCCGTGCCGTCAAAATCACTGGCAGAGGTGCTACAACAGGCTCACTCCACAAAGAAACGGAACGGACGGCGCTGGTGAAACTGCTTACCCCCGACCGAGAGAGCCCCGTCAACCCTTCTCCCGCAAACCTACCGCAGCGCAGTGCACCCTCTCCGGTCCGCATCTGGTGCCGTTTCGCACAAAACCACGTGTTCCTGCGGTAGAGTTTGCGCATCTGCGAAACGCAGCACTGCTAGCCCGGGGGGGCCAGACAGAGCAAAAACGCCGCACCTTCCTACCTTGGCGCGATGCAGGCGGGCCGTACGAACAGACATTTTCGGTCCCGGTCGAGTAGTCGGGTACGAGGCGAGTCGAGTGTCTGCGTACCTTACTTAGGCAAGGCAGGGGAGGGGGTTGTTTGGCAAAAACGCTGAATCGCCGGCCCAGTTCGATAGTTGGTGGTTTCGAGGATACAACTGTGAGACGGAGCCCGAGTCGTGCGTTTGGGCAGTGCTGACTTGCATGCATGCTACCGGTGGTACCGTCCCGTGAACGGCCCGTTGGGAAGTGGTTGGCTGCGGCGGGGATTTAGGTCGACGATAAAAGTGCCGAAAATGGGGGAGGAGACGGCAGGGGTGGCAGGTTGGAAGCGGTAATGGGCGAAGAATCGTGGCGAGCTGAACAGCTGCTTTCTGTCAAGTACATATGGGCATGTCGAGCTGCCTTGCGAAGTGGGTGGGTGACGAGCGAACGAGGCGAGCCAGAGAGCCGCACGCAACGACCGGGGGCTGTTCGCGCCCCGCCGCGCAGGCAAGGGGATGTGCTGTTCACCATTCCGGGTTCTGCAAAGCGAACGCGGCGAGTCAGGTCACCGATACAGATCTCAGAGGGCGGTTCGGCGGACAGCACCGGGGGGATCGCTGGATCGAGTCGCCCAAGGTCACGTTGGCTGGCTGATAGCACGCCAGAAGAGGAAATTGAAACTAAGCGACGTCTTCAAGTCGCCGACCTGAGACGTTGATCTGATATGTTCACGGGCTGGCGTCTGGCCATTGCTGGTTGATGCTTGGCGTTGCCGATTGCTGATCTGAGATGGAATCAGCTGTGAGATAAACGGGGGCAAGCGAGTGGGCGAGAGTGATGTGCGAATAACGGCAAAAACGGCCGTTAGGGGCCCCGCGGTGAGCCGTGTGCTGCGTCGTTAGTGAGGCGTCCCAGGAGCGACTCCGGCCGTTGGGCCATTGTGGGAGCTCCTTTTGGGATTGCATGGGGAGCTGGGAGGAGGTTGTTTCCCGCGTTTCCCCAACGTCCACGGCATCCGCCTCTTGAGACGATTCCCATGTCTTCTCGCTCCAGGCTGCATGTCCCGGCTCTGGGCCTGCGAGTACCATTCGGGCATGCGTCCCCGCTCATCAACGTGGCAAGATCTCTGCGTGCAGCATCTGCAAATATGCACTGTAGTCACACACAACGCCACGGCGCACCACACGGCATCGTCGCCGGCAGCCCCTTTTGCCCATCAAGTGGGCTCTATCAAATAACGTTGCCCGCCGCGATCCGCGCCGGCGTGCCAGCGCATGCACGTCGTTCGGAAGCCAACCACGGTTCGGCATCGCGGCGTCCTGCGTTGAAAGGGCAGCCAGTCTGCAGGACCAAGGGGCCGAGTCACGTCACAGGCCAGAGTTGAGATGCAGCACGCCAGCGCGCCGTGGTCGGCCGAGGCTTTGGTGGTTGGGCGATGAGCCGTGGTTCTGGTCAAGCTGAGTCGGCGAGCAGGCTGACAGATGGTTGGCGGGGGCTGGCATCGTCAGGAGATGAGTGGTCCACCGCGACGGTGGAGAGAGACGATCGTCGTTATAGTCCTCGCTTAACTTAGCACGTGACATCCGAATTGGGCAAATAGTGTTCTAATCGACTTTGGTACACAAATCCAAACTTATGCAATGATAGAAGCATTGAACACTGACTAGAGTGTACTACATTGACAGGTCGCTCGTGTTAGCGGCTCATTACGTAGCTAAATTTCCATCAGGGTCAGTAGATTCCTGCCCTGACGATAATTGTGCGTACTCGTCTACTATGTTTTCCCATGTACTTCAACATATCTCGAGGACCTTCATAGACCGGATCTTGCTCTAGTTGGTCAAGCCGTACGCTAATCTAGCCACCTCGGGCGATGTTATTCTACAATTTTGTATTCGCCAAGACTCATCAAAGCACGTGATCTCCGAATTGCCAGCCTTCACCGCCTTCCAACTTCAACTTCTCCAGCATCCTTCACATTGGACAACACAACATCCTGACCGTCGGCAAACTCGACGTAGCGCATCCAAAATGGGTGAAAAGCTGCAAAACCCTTCATACATATGACAGACCGCTGCTCTTTGGGGCCTTTCGCGCCCGTTTGACCGCTCTTTACGATGACTTCACCCTACCCGTACGATCCGGACCCGCAGGCTGTGGTCGTTGCTCCTTGGAGCGTCGCGTTTCGAGTAGGTGGCACACTTTCCTATGAATAAAATGCCCCGTCAAATGTCAGCGTACACTCTATTGCCGCTGCTGGGGGTACTACAGCGCCCTTTGATACATCTACACATGGAAGTTTATTATCTTGAACATTCGGCAAACTCGCCAAGCCACTTCAGACAGCGGCAAAGACTGTACACAGACTAAGGCGCGACTTTCGTTCGCATGTGGGAAGGCGCAATGTTGATAATATTACCCAGGCTCAGCGAGACGTCGGCTTGAAAATCCCTATCAATTATGTCACCGTACCTGCAGTTTCTCTCAAGGCTGCCTGCTTCGCTCACAATCAATACGAGGACTCAGCAGCTCAAAAATGCTTTTCAAACCTACTAGCTTCAGGATTCAAACGATTCATAATAGACGTGTACTGGGATACCGGCCGTTCCCAATGGAGCCTTTGTCCAGCTGAGATACCCGAATCTGCCTCTCCGGCCGATGATACGACTAGTATCAGTATCACCCAGTCAACCTCAGTTAAGTCTCTCATGACTGCTCCGATCAGTCTCAGAGACGGGCTTTTGGCTTTTGATGCAACACCCACGCCTTTCGGTCCTGATGAAGGCCTCCCGATATTTGAGAGGCAGGCTTCCTCTATTTCTTCCCGCAGCTCTACTCCGGCGGCTAGGACCGACTCAGCAACCTCATCAACTCCTACTTTGAGCTTTACCGGCTCAAGTAGTACATCCATGGCATACAGTGCGGCAGCTACACCTACTGAATTTCCCGTATGTAAAAATCTGATTACACTGCTAAGAGTACATCAACTATGATGAGGCAATGTACGTTTGTGAACATCTGCTAATTGACTATACCCTGATTCCAGACTGCTGGTGAGCCACTTGTGCAGATTGGGCAGTACAACTGTACTTCAAATCTGGGCCTCCAATTCCTAAGCAGTATCTTGTCCGGTTATCTAAAAGATACCTCAACTACCATTGGTGCGAGTCTGATCTATCTTGTCCTCAATGTACATGTAGCCGCTCCGTATTCCTCTCCCAATTCGCCAGCCATGCAACCCGACCCCTCAGCTCTACCGAAAGATGAGAACTTCCTCGGTCATCTACTCAGCTCCAACCTGTCTTCATACTTGTACACACCTTCCATGCTTCAATCGCAGCGAGGAAACCTCAACGAGAGCTGGCGCCTTGAACAATCTAATTTGCCAGTTGCTGGGTATTACAAGACGAACGTCAGCGGCAACGGCATTCCCTCGACACAAGATGGTTGGCCTACTGAAACCTTCATGGAATTTAAAAACTTCTTGCGCCTGGTCACTAGCTTTGGCGCTGTCGACCCTCAAATGGCGTCTTACGATTTCACGAACGACGCGGACACAATATTTCCTCTCAATGAGATAATTTCGTTGAAAGATGTGTCGATTAGCACTTCTGGCTCTGTGACTACCGGTTGCCTCTTCAATCCTAACATTACCACTATAACCTCTGAGACCAATTCCTCGTGGGCGATGTTCCCAGCGTCGAGTCTGCCAAACCTAGCGTCAAATCCCAACGCTACGATACCAATTCCTGCAATCATGAACCTTACATCATGTGGCATATCTCCGTTGCTAAATGCTAGCCTCTCAAATACGACCGCGGACATAAACCCCCTGGCTTACCTCTCATTTTCCTACTCTACTTTATGGAGTTGGGCTCCCGGTTCACCAAATAACAGTACCCTTATTGATGACAACCCCAATAACGATCTCCGCTGTGCTGCTCTTTACGGCGATGCTAACGGCCGATGGCGCGCAGTAGATTGCAAATCTAGCCACCGAGTTGCCTGTCGCGGGTCTACACCCTATACCTGGAGCATCACCCCCGACCTCTTCGCCTACTCCGACGCCGACCAAGCCTGCCCTGATGATACCAAGTTTTCAACACCCCGCACTGCTCTCGAAAACGCCTACCTTTACACTGCCGCCCTCGCATCCGCAAACACGGGCTCCTCTGACCCCGGCGATCTTCCAATCATATATCTCGACCTCAACAGCCTTGATTATGCCGATTGCTGGGTCACGGGCGCTAATAGTACATGTCCGTACAAAAACTCGGATAACGTAAACCACACAAAGATTGTGGTCGTTCCCACGGTGGCGACCGTCATCGTATTTGTACTAGCTGTGGCGACGTTCTTCGTCAAGTGCGCTGCGAACCGAAGGGATTTGCGGAGAGGAAAGAGGAGGAGAAATATGGGTGGGTGGGATTATGAAGGCGTGCCGAGCTAGGTCAAGATTGTGTTGTAAGCCAAGAGTAAAACATGTGTTTTATGTAGACTCTTGTATAACTATTGATGATGTTTTCGCTGCACTGTATTGTCACGGGTTTAGACAGGGAACTCAAGAGTCGCATATTAATGAAACTTGAAGAGAAAGAGGGCAACACCAAAGGATTTTGAATTTTCATGGCCACCTCCGGAGCCAGAAGCTTGTAGCACCTTTCCAAAGTCATATTCGTCGAGGGACGAGCTCATGCGCTTATTTGACGACCATAAGATATTACGACACCCGATTTCCACGGATCCTCGCATACGTAATATCAAGTATTACTGTATCGTTAACCGGTAGCGGTGATGTAGTGGTAAACACCCCGAGGTAACCTGCGGGACTGCGTCGTATTTACTAGTAAGGACAAATAAGTTATCATTGTAATCTTGTACTTTTCAATAGAATCCCGTGGACTCTTTCCTGCAAGCAATCCGAACTAAAGGGAAAAGTTTAGCAATCTATCAAAATCCCCAGTCACCCCCTCTTCCTTCTCATCCTGGACTATTCAAAATAATATCCTCAAATAGCTATCGGCCGAGCCATTGAGGCAATATCTTCGCCGGGGTTGCTGTAATCCACAAACCCAAACTTTGCGTACAAGGGTGCGCCATCTTTACTGGCATCCACATACGCCTCAACTTTCTCAGCATCGGCGAGGTCGCAGCCCCACTTAACGAGCATTGCACCAGCTCCTCGACGCTGGTAGTCTGGATGTGTGGCAACCGTGTCCAAATCTTCACCAGATGTAGCCAGTCAGTGTATCTGAAACGCAGAAATAAACGTAGAGAAACATACAAAAGTGCTTTTTATCACTCATCACACGCTTCCGATTAATTTCCTCTCGGTTGAAGAAGTCCTCGCAAAGCTGTGCAGGCATGTTTTCATGCCAAGGTAGGTAGCGTTGGCCGCGCTCGACGGGCATTGATAAATCCCATTTCGCAAAGGCGGCTATCCGCAGTCGGCCCTGGCTGTTTCTTGATTCCGTGTCCACAACTTTCAGGTATCGCTGGAAAGGCTTTTCGGCGAGGTCGTTGCGATTGGTGTCCTCCAGCCATTTGCGCACACCGGGGGTATCGGGGAAAACTCGTCGTATCTCAGGGTCCGTAAAGGCGGCGAACCAGAGGTTCGTAATGTCAGAGATATCCTCAACGGTCACGGGCTCTAGCTTCAGTGGATTGGGGGTCGCCATTTGCAAAAAGAGACACGAGAATAGGGAATTTGGCTCTAGAGTACTGTATGGGATGAACACTGGTCGAATTTGTGAAGAGAGGGAAGTTGATTTGACAGCTGATGGTTATTGTTTAAGGAGACTGTAAAATACACTTGAACCGTGTCGCAATAGCAGTCGCTGTTTTTAGAAGCCCCACTACCTACACAGCCCCGAATGACGCGGCGCAGACGACCGATGCAGCTTCATTTCGCACAATTAACATTGAGCGACAGCTACATGTAGCGATAGCGTTGTGGAAATCTCGGGACCAACCTGCAGGACGACGCTTCATAATGTTTGGTCTGCGGGGAAATGAGCCCAATGCTCAACACAAATAAGTTCCAGGGGCCAACCCAAGATTTTTGAGCTTACCAAATGAGGCGAGATGGAGACTCTGAAATGGAAGTGAGTATGGGGTTTAGGAAAGATTTGATTTGGCGACTTGATGTGCGCGTGAGACGCGGCAAACATACAGTCCTTTGCATCGTGAACAACCCCATGTGCAGTGGTCATCTAACCTTTTTAGTCGTAATATCCATCTTTCAAGCCTTCAAGCCATCCAATAGTGCTCCCTCGCCTTTCTTCTCCACGGCCTTGAACACTGATCCCTCTCCGCCGATATCCAATCCTTTCTCGGCCCTATCATACGCCTCCTCGCTCCTGTCCAGTAGAATTTCCAACTCCTTTCCTGGTAGTAATCCGCCGTTAACCCCGTCATCAACATCGAACCTCTCGCCGTCGGCCCGCCGCAGCAACTTTTGAAGGTCTTCTAACTCCTCCCTAGACCCTACTTCTGCATCTCCCTTTTTGCTCGACCCCTTCCCATTTCTCACCCCTCCCTTGCGGATGACCAACTTCTCCAGTCTCCTCTTTCCCTCAGCGCTCTCCAGCAGTTTTGCCTCAACAGTATTTCTCGTGGCAAAGCGATATACGATCACGTTGCGCGTTTGGCCAATCCTATGCGCTCGATCCTGGGCCTGCAAGTCCTGCTGCGGGTTCCAGTCGCTATCGAATAAGATGACAGTATCTGCCGCAGCCAGATTGATTCCTTGACCGCCAGCACGGGTGCTGAGGAGGAAGATGTTGCTCGGCTCCTCGTCATCGCCATCTGCCGCAGCCTTGTTCCGTTTCCGGGTGTCTGTGACAGCAGGTTTGTTGAAGACCCGGATCTGCTCCTGGCGCACCGACTGCGGAACGCTACCATCAATGCGGCAGACTCGCCAATTTCGGAGGGAGTTGCAGTAGGACTCGAGAAGGTCAAGTTGCGTAGTAAATTGACTGAATATGAGTACCTTGTGTCCACGCTTCAGTAATTCGGAAAGCAGAGAGTCCAAAAGTAGCATCTTTCCCGACGATGTGACGAGAGTCTCATCTGGCTCCGTCTCTGTCGCAAAGGTTTCACCGCCTTCAGATGACGTTGATATAAAAGGATTGAAGAAGTTATAAGGGGAGTTGCAGCATAAGCGGAGTTGCATGATAGGATTTTGCAGCTTTTTGGCGCCAATTTGACGTTTCGCAATAGCAAGGGTTGTAGCTCGGACCTTCTCCTCGACGGCTTCAGAGTTAAGCTCTTCTTCCTCCGGAGATGAGACTTCGGCATCGAGCTGTGCAAAGTACTTCTGGTCGCTGACTTCCTCGTAGCTCTGGCGGGGTCGTCCACGGCCTCTTTTGGTCGACACGGGAGTTGATTCCCGCGAGATTTTGGCACTCTTATTGGGGGTATCGGCACCATTTTCAAGAGCCTTGCGCTTAAGACTCCCGGTGCTACGCGCGCTGCGGGGGGTACTAGTCCCACTGCCTCCAATACTCAGACGTTCAAGAGCTTTGTCTTCGAGGAACTCGCGACTTGTTCCATCGAGAATGGCCTGGTAGAGTTCTCTCTGCATAGGAGTGAGGGGTGCGAATAACACATATTCGCGCTTTCTCGGCATGAGGTTCTCCACGTCCATCTTCACTCTTCGAAGCAAGAAAGGTTTGAGGACTGCATGTAGTGAAGCAACAAGATACTTTTGGCGTTCTTCCGAGAAGAGGCTTTCGTATCCCTGTCGGTCCTTTAGTGCGGAGAAATCGAACCAGCTTTCGAATGAAGATAGTTTATCGAAGATGGTTGGCATCAAGAAATGAAGAAGTGACCAAAGCTCGGTGAGGTTGTTCTGGAGAGGTGTTCCTGAGGACTGATTAGATCTATTGATAAAATGTCTAACTAAGACCTCTGGTAGAGGATTGTCTTACCTGTGATCAGAAGGCGGTTGGTAGATTGATACGACTGGAGTTCCCGAATCAATCGACAATCAAGATTCTTGATTCGATGACCTTCATCCTGGAATTTCAGTTAGGATTATTTCTGATGATATTCCACGGACGTCGGTACTCACAATGATAATGAATTGCCACCCAAATCCAGTTAAGAACTTGCGATCGTTCATGCAAATCTCATAGCTAGTAATCACGACAGGAAACTCGCTAGTCCCTGGATGCTTGAACTTTTGAGTTCGAATCTTTTGCCGTTCTTGTTTAGTCCCATGGTATAACACGACTGGGACAGAGGGTGTCCATTTACTGAACTCTTCCACCCAATTGCTGGTTGTACTTAGCGGAGCAGCAATGAGAAACGGTCCATACGACTTCTTCTCCCTCAAGTGAGCAAGGAATGCAATGGTTTGAATCGTCTTGCCCAATCCCATTTCGTCCGCCAAGATGCCATTTATTCCATTGTTGTATAACGATATCAGCCACTCAAGCCCTTCCAGCTGATACGATCGCATAGTGCCTCCAGTCACCAAGCTCGGCTGACGTGCCGATTTGAGATTTTGGACGCCAAGTTCGCTTGTATGGATGTCTTCTTCAGCGGTGGCTTCTTGCAGGGCATCTACAACGTTCGCGTTGCTAGTCTTTTGCTCGATATCCTCTTTCTTGAAGAAATCCGAGATTTTCGCGCCCTTATTTGGCCGTCCGCGCCCTCGCGTGGGCAACGATTTCCGATCAGCGTGGGCTTCAGTGGTATCGTCCCCATTTGTAATTGCTGCAGCTCGTGTCGCACGACGCTGAGACTCGGCGGCAGCCTTTTCTGCTTTTTCTTCTCGTTTTCGTGCCTGACCTTGTGTCTTCTCGTCGCGGACCTTCTCTTCTTCCTCTTGGCGTTGCATTTGAGCGAGCATAACTGTAGCAAAAAGCTATAATGTATGAATGATCAGCAAGTCGAACTGAACGGGCTGGATTCTTGCAATTAAACATCCGCATAAGCACCTGGGCAACGAACCTTGCTTTTGTTCATGAGATGTTCCAACGCTTTGAACTTGGTATCCAGAACCTCTTTCCCACCTTGTAGATCCTCTTTTCTTTCTTTCTCCAACTTTGCTTCCCGCTTCGCATCTTCTTTCTCGCGGCGCAACCGCATTTGTTCCTCTTCTGCTAGCATCTCCTTCGAGACGCCATGATCCACGTCCTCCATTTCGATGGAGGGCGGAGACGAAGCGGGTGTGGACTTTTGCGACGCGGTGTCAGCGGCAGTGATGGACGAAGAGACCATGGCTTCTTGGAGCAATTGGTACGCGTAGCGGAGGTGGCGGCTTAAAGGTGCATCTAACGAATGTAGTGGGCAATGCGTGTCCAAAAAGCCGTACAAATATGTTCAGCACGGTCTTTTGATACAGTGATGGCACGGCGGGTTGCAAGGCGTGGGTTGGGTGCTCGTGGTGCAAAGGGGCGATCTTTGACGCGTGAATGCGCGTAGATTGAATTGATGACGACACGCCAGGTCACGCTTTTCCCTTTCCATCTGATGAGGCGCCAAGGCTGACTCTATTTTCACCACCAAGCCAACGACAACACCACAATTGCTTCATGTATTCGCCTCTACGGCAGAGCGAGATACGTCTCCTTCGTATAGCCTCGCTGCAGGCTTCTTTCATTCCGACCCTCCTGACTGCATTCTTAAACTAGTACTCCTCAACGTTACAGCACTATCTTACTGCTGGGGAATAGAGAAAGCACTGAGCACAGGAAACTGAATGCTAAGGATAAAATATCACTTTGGATCTTTTATATGTATACGGGCGAAATCTTCTTCAAGAACTCATCGTCAAACCACTCAAATAGCGCAATCTACCAATTACCAACTCGATACACGAATTTCTTTGCACTGACCCTTCCCTTCTCCAAATCCTTCAAACCCTCGCCAATATTTTCTAGCCCATTTCGCACTTCGAGCGGATGCGGGACAACCCTTTTCTCCTCAAAAAGCTTCGCCGCTACGGGGCCCCATTTCTTCGCAAACTCAAAATTGGCCGGCATCGCCTCCACCCTAAAGCTGCCAAACACGTCAAACGCCTCGTTGAAGATAGTGTAACCAAGCGTGACGTCAGTCTTAACGTCCGCACGCGGAAACTCAACCAACGTAAGGGCGCTGTAGTGTAGAGTGGAGTCAGAGGAGGAGGATAGGGCATCGGCACAGATCTGAGGGGCTTGGCCCTCCGCGATGGTGTCCCACACGTAGCGCAGTTTATCATTGGTAAACTGGCGAATGTCAGAGCCGACGGTGGGCGACTTATAGTCAAAAACCTTGTCTGCGCCGAGTGACTTTACGCAGTCGAAGTTATGGGGCGAACAGGTGGTTATAACTTCAAGGCCGGATCTAGCCTACGTCAACGCTTTGTCCACAGGAATCGCTTTTCATACCTTCGACCGAGGTTCATTGGGGCCACTCACAGCTTTGCCATCTGAATCGCCAGCGTCCCCATCGCCGTGCTGCCTCATAGATCAGAATCGGGAACCTATCCTCGGGCTTCACAGGCTCCGTCGGCCATGGTAGCTGCAAGCTCTGACACAGCCCCTGCCCCACCGTATACACCTGCAAACCCAGCGATGCCTCTTCTTCAAACCCCATGTGGTCCGGAATCTTCAAGGCCAGATCCCCCTTCGCCACTACATGCTCCGCAAACGCGCCATCCTCGGGCTGCGCGGTGTGGCAGCTGTGCGCAAAACCCCAGACTCGATCACCCGGTTTGAAAGGCCGGGTCACCAAATTGCCGACTTCCTCGACAATACCGGCGAAGTCACAGCCTACCGTCAGCGGCGTCTCCTCGTTGAAGTCTGTATATTGGATGTTCTTCCAGTCTGTGGGGTTCAGAGCAACGCAGGCGACTTTGACAAGGATGTACTCAGGGCGAAGAGCTGGCTTGGGCGCATCAACGACGGCGGCATTGCCTTTAGAAAGGAGCTTGTAGGCTTTCATTTTGGAGGTTCAAAGTTCGACAGGTGATGAGCAGATAACTCAGGAGTGATAATCCGATTGAGACAAAGAACTGCTCTTGGTAGAATGCAGAAAAATACTGTTGTGCATAAGATGATAAATAGGTGCTGTGTATGATACAAGGCACGTGATTTACTGCTCTCTCCATTCTTACATTTCGCCGCCGGGAGGTCGATTCATCCGCCGGCCGGTCTGTCTCCATGGCTCGTGTCGTCCTCCTTTTTTCGTCCGTCTCTGTCCCTTTTCAAGATAATAGAGAAACAAGCATGACCGGTATTGAAGCACTCATGACAGTGGGAAGAAAGTGTACGTACCGAGAGTATTGATTTCGTCAACTAAGCTATCCTTAATTCGTTGCCAATACAGCGCGTTAAACTAACCTTACGGCCTCCATTTTCATTGTGTCTGAGAACTTCCAATGCTCTTTAGGACCGCCCCATAAAGACAGCACAGCCAAACCAATCCTCTTCCAAGCGTCGTCGACTTCCAATCCATCCGCACTGAACAGGAAGTGATTGAATCGCTCTGCGAGACCTGAAAGGGCGGACAGCTTGTCACCGGGATAGCTCAGATATCTTGTCATATACATCTCCACCATAGCATGCTAAAGGCGGTAAACAGTTGTCCTTGTTGGGACCGAAGACACTCTCGTAGTCGTGAATGTGTGGCTGGGCATTCTCATCGTACGGAGCCGCGTCGATATTTCCGTACCCGCGTTCATCACGTCCTTATAATTGACTCCGCACTCACACACATAGCCTTCATTGCACTCCCAAACGAGCTCTTTGGATGTGTAGAATACAGTGCGATTAGACAATAGCGTCTCCTGCAACGTCCACGCCCGAGAGTTGATGGGTTCTGTGCTTGTATCGGAAAGATGTTCCGGCTCTTGGTGGAAGTACGTGTTTTTCTTTGCGACTCGTGTGTAGACAGATTCGCCCATGTAATTGAATTCGTGGGGTGGCCCGCCCCATAGATTCTGCATGCCGAAGCAGCCTTCGGAAGCTTCAGAAGAGCGCGAAGCGGATATGGTTAGATACGCGTTGGAGTAACAATTGCACATGTTTCCCGACTCGCGTGCCCAATCCTCCTCGTCCCTTTGAATGATACAAAGGGCGTCGACCCATAGGTACGGTATATTCAACCGCCTAGTGATTTCCACGGCATCCCGCACTGTCTGCGGAAGCAAAGAAAGCTCGATGCTGGCCTTGTTGGATCCCAAATTCTCTCGAGTAGTCTTGAGAATGGCCCTGCTGTCACCCCAGCAGTAGCTCAGTGCTGCATACTTGCCTGATTTGCCCTCTGTCTCCCACAGAAACACGGCCGATTCGTCCTGGCCAACATTGATCACGCGTGTAGGCAGCGACTTTAAATCGCTAGAACCACAGCGCGTATGGTTTTGAGTGCAATCCGTCAACCAGGACTAAACATGACTCAAGCTTGTCTCTGAAGATGAGACATCAGGGACCTCGGTAACAAACCCTATTCCGGGAAGAGCGCCTTTGGGCTTGCCTGAGGAGTGGCATCAGTGGAATATCGTCCAAACCAGGCGACGTCGAACCTGGCCGTGTATAAATCTCGATAGTCCTTCCTTCGGGTCGGTCAAAAGACAGCTGAATTGGACCTGAAAGTTTCCCAAGACAGTAAATGTAATCAGTGCTAATATCGTAATGGGCCATGATACTTCGAATAAGCTGACAGGCCGTGCAGTCTCCGGCGTCTGTGAAGCCTGATATCGCGTAGGTGAAATCTCTTGGCTGTCTTTTAATGTAATTGCGCAGATTGCGGCATCGCGAACACTGCGGTAGCTCATCAACCACTCCTTGTTCGAGTGGAAGTCGGGCGGTGGCCATGGTTGAGCATGAAGGGGAAAGGAAGTATGAGGGCAGAGTCCCAATGAGGCAGGCCGCAGTCAAGGTTTAAGCTGCCGATGTGGTTTCTGATGCCCTTATGTCAGAGTCACGTGACGCTATAATCAAGACCCTGTCGACTTTTGATATGGCTATGGGATTAGAGAGATTAGAGAGCGTTGGGGCTAGCCTTCGCTCGATGTCGCCCTCTTCAAATCCCGAAAAGTGGAGGAGGATATCTAGCACGCGCGGAGTAGACACTCTCCCGTACTACTGACTCGCTTCCCAGCTTCATTATCTACGTAGATCCAGGGAACATGTTCTTATCCGGCACCCTGTAATAATGTTCGGGCCAGCCCTGATACAGCTTAAGGCCCTCCCTACTTTTACGTGGTTCTAGATCACTTCGTAAATCACTGAGGTCTGGAACCCCAAAGCCGTTTCAAGATTGGTATCGTTATCGCTCCACACTCCACTCTCTGCTTCACCAATAGAATCCAGCAAGGACAATGCTTGCATCACGAGATAAATGATAAGCAGGATTACGAAAGCATCGTCAGGCTCTGCCCTAGATTCACTGCAGTAACTCCAAGTCCAGGAATGAACAATGAATGCTTGATTTAGATGAGTAGTATCGCTTTTGAACGAATGCTCCCTCCAGCTCCATATATATCTATATGCTCATAAGCCTTGAATGCTACAACAAACAACCGCCAAATCGCTTCGATCACACGTGCGCCCACTGCCAAAGATACAACATGCATCTCAGTGAAACTCTCCACTTCTGACTCGAGTCTCAACGACCTCGGTCTAACCCTCCTGCACAGCCCTCTGTACCTCCCTCGACGGCCCATGGAAATGCTTCCGATCCCTGAAGGCACAGTCAATCCCCGCAAACACAATGACAAGCAGGAACACAGGACCAGCATAGTTCATCGTCTCCTTCGTCAGCGGCAGCGTCGATGGTAGTGCCATGAACGGTACCAGCAGCGTCGCGTAGCATATGGCGTAGAGGTTGATAAGCGGGTCCCATTGGCCTAGCGTCCACGGGCCAAAGACGATCTTGTCCTCGTCGACGCCGGCGTGGCTGGGCTCCGCTTTAGATGTGGCGACGCGAAGGCGCAGGGACAGGAGGCAGGCGATCGGAATGATATATGAGATGTAGAGGCCGATGGTAGAAAGGGAGAGGACAGCATTGAGGGCGACGGAAGAGCCGATGTTGATGAGGGAGAGGAGAATGATGACGACGCTAACAAGGGACACTGCGCGCGTGGGGATTTGGTACTTGGGGTCGACGTATTTGAAGTAGTTGGAGAACGGGAGGCCCTCGTCGCGGGCAAAGGCCCAAGTCAGACGGGAGACTGAGGCGAGGGTACCGAACATTGCGGCGATTGAGATAGTCAACATGGCGCACATCATGAGGGTGGCCGAGGTGGTGGAGTTTGTGAGTTGGCGGAAGATTTCGAGGATGGCGTAGCCAGTTGGGGTGCTAATCGCCAGGTTGATGTCCTTGATGGCGAAGAGGAAGAGGAGAAGGGACAGCCACGCGAGCGAAGCGTTTATGAGGACTGTTGTAACGATGATCCTGGGGATTGTTTGGGCCGCTTTCGCGGTTTCTTCACTCATATGGATGGCGCCGTCGAAGCCTGATTGATTGTATTAGAATGGCTCAATTTTCGAGGCAGCTTTGGATGGATGATCACATACCGATAATGCACCAAATGCATGGTAGGAGACCGATGAAGAAACCAACACCGGTGCTTTCCCAACCGGTTTGGTTGATGAATGTGGTGAAGACGAACTTCGCATCTGAGTTGCGGCCCAAAACCAGCATGACCACCGCGAAGATAATGAAGAAGAAGACGTGACAAACTCCAGCGAAGAGTTCGGTCGCTGGAAGGAGGCCTATTCCGTATATGTTTATGACATAAGTTATGCCTAAAACAGCCCACATCATCAAGGTAGTGTGCCATCGCTCAAATCCATAATCAGCCCAGTTGAGGATCACCATTCCCTGGACCTGACCGGCGATGATGTATGTCAAACTGGTAATTGTGGCCTGCCAAGCGAAGACAGTGCACCATCCCGCGCTTGTCAGATGTTGTTCATGGTTCCACTTCTTCACTAAACGTACCTTGCAAGAAAGTGATTTGAACCTTCCACTTCTTAGGCGCAAACATGTACGTCCAGTGGTACTGAGCTCCACTGATTGGGCACATGGAGGCCATTTCTGCTATGGAACATGCCAGCGCAAGGGTTCCGCTTCCTGTGAAGAAGAGACCCCATACCAGGGTCACTGGCCCGCCAGCATAGAGACCGGTTCCGAGTGATCTATACCAAGGTCAGCCATGAATGAGGACAATAGCATCTTTTGATGACTTACGATCCAAACGCTTCTCAAGACGACAGCAATGTCAAGGACAGACCCAATATGGAGATGTAGTTGAAGCGCCGCTGATGGGATTAGCAAGCCGTCTGTGCGGGTACGAGTACGAGGTGTGACGATCCCTTTAATTGTTGCGTCTTCCCCATGGCCTGCATTGTCGCCTTGTCTTCCAGGTCGATGCTCGACGACTCTGGCGAGACGGGGGCGACATGGTCGTCGGAGACGGTGGTCTCAAACTGCTTCTCGGCCATTTGGAATTCGGTGTCGAGTTGTTCGAGAGCTGCGTATGCTGCTCTTCGCTTGCCCGAGAGTAGTGGCATACAACGCTCTTAAAGGAAACGAGAATCAGGGTCCGGGAGACAGCTGGGTTTTGAATTGAGATAAAACCGGCAACATGGCCTAGCACAAGGGCAATGCTAAAGACAAATGGGCCGCGTTCTCGAGTCGAGGGCCTGGTTAACCACTCCTCCGACTAGCCCTCCCGGGCTGCTGGGTTGCGCACGCGACGGTGGTGTTGCTTTGGCGTCCCTTGTTGCGGGGCGTGACGCCTTGACGAGGCCAGACATATGGCTCGAGAGTCGCGAGATTGCTGGGTGCTACAAGCGGTACCGAGAGCAGGCAAGGCCTAGCAGCACAAGAGGAGCACCGTGTTCCATGATCGTGCCATTGCCATTGGCGCTGGCGTGGCCGACGAACGGCACCTCCTTGCCGCTCGGGCCATGGTGTTGACTAAATCGCTCCGAACCCTCCGCCCTGCAGTGCTTGACAAAGACTCCGCAAGCATGCCAGCCTACGCGAATCAACGATTGCCGTGGCCTGCAGCGGGAGTTGCGGGACGAAGGCGATGAGCGACGGATCCCCTGATGGCGTACCATGGCGCCTTATAAACTTTCCGAGGGTCGCAGAAGCCGCTGGGCGGGCCAGCCGCCTCGTTGCCGAGCGTTGTCGAAGGGGAACGCGGCTCTGACTGGAGCGGCAAGACAGAAGCCACGAGCCGAGCCAGCCCCCAAAGCACTTTCACCTGAAGCCGCCGGAGTCGAAAACGTGGCGTGGTGGTTCCAGAAGCCATCACGGTGGATGCTGCTGCAGCCAGAGGGGGCGCTTCTGCAGCAAAAAGCACCCAGAGAGCGACATCACGCCGGATCCGCAGACCCTTTGCCGCCCCGTTAAGACCGCACGCGTGGGTGGCGCGGGCTGTTCCGGGTGGCGTCCAGATCGATGGCGTTCGAGAAGACGATGGCGTTGGAGCGAGTTGGAGCCCAGAGACGCCGGTTTCCAATAGACCGGACCCCACACGTGACCGGGATAACACTCCATCGCAAGGCTAGAGCTGAACTCCATCGCAGACTAGAGAGCCAAGCTCCACAGCAAGGCCAGAGTAAAGACGTCCCAAGGCTGCCTGTCCATGTCTCTCTGTGCACACTGTTAGCTTCTATCAAACCAAACCTAGAAGACCGTGCGTATGGAGGCTGAGCTGTATATTTTTGGGGTACCTGTTGCGCCCAACTCATTGCATATCTATTTATTCTATCGTGAAGCATTACCATCCACAGAGCACAGCAACCGTAACCAGTCCATCCATGCTATACTAGTGTATCAAACTTGAACCAGCCGTCCGCCCTTCGTCCCAGCATCATCAACTCCCTTTTCAAGTCGACGGCTCCTCCACCTCGTCCGGCTTCACGGCATCAGCGTCCTTCATTTCCTCGTCCTTGGCTTCGGGTGGCGCCTCGGTCTTCCGCTTCTCCTCCGCCGCCCGCTTCTGTCGCTCGAGCTCCGCCTGCTTGGCCATAGCAGCCTCTTGCTGCTTCTTCATCACGGCCTGTCGCTCTTCCTCGACCTTGTCGTTATATCGTTGGATGATTGGGCCAGCAACAGAGCGCATCTCCTCGATCTTGCTCACGTAGACGGCCTTTGTTGTGTCGTCGCCCTCGTCATAGAGCCACTCCTATATACAAGTTAGCCAATCCGCACAAATCCCTAACTTAGTCCATTAGTGACAATGAGCTTACCTCGATTGCCTCTGCCTTGGCATTGACCTTCGCTTTTTCATCATCGTTGCAGAAGTCAGCGTACGTGGTGTAGATCTTGTCCTTCATATCGTAGATGAAAGTTTCCAGGTCGTTCTTCATGTGCTCTGTGTCCTGGACAAGCTTATCCTCCATGAACATCTGGTTCTCCTTCTCCATCGCAATTTCCTTGCTTGCTTGATCCATGGCGGAGGTGCCAGCAGATAGGGGAAGATCGCCCTTGCGAGCCTGCTTCTTAACCTTTCGCGTCTTCGGCTTTTCAGCATCGTCTTTGGCGTCAACGTCCATCGCCTGTGGGTTCAAATCAGTTAGCTCATCTGGTGCCAAGCGTAACGCGGACGTAGGCATTACAGGAGGGACTTCATGCTTCGGCCTTTTCGAAGCGCGCAGGGGTACGGCAGGCTCTGTGCTGCTACTGCGAGCACGACCATTGGTGCCGTACACCTGCGCGTCGCTACTCAGGTCAGCCGAGGAATCGAGAGGACGTACATCACCATCTTTCTTCTCGCCCTCTTTTGGCGCCTCAGGTATCGGTTCCTCCACTTCCTGTTCTTCTACGTAGTAGCCAGACTCGACATTCAGAATGCCGTGCAGGTTCAGCCTCGCTTTCAGTTTGCAAATCATGAAATCGTCCTTAGCATCCGCCTTGACCCCTTTGACGGAGAATCTGCCGATCCAAGGGTTCATCTTGCCTGGGAGAGTTTCTGGCTTGGCGTACTTGGCTTCGAGGTCAAACGGCTGTTTCCTGTAGAATGTCAGAATTTTAGTTGACGGCATGACATTGCCCTTGTTAAAGACGGTGAGGCTAGTATCCTCATCAGGGATGTCCGGTGACTTCTCCCAGGTGAATTCAATTGGATAGTTGACAATGTCGTGGATGGAGAAGTCTCGGACACGGAACACGGGCGACAATATGGCACAGCTGAAAGCGCAACCTCGAGCAACGGCTTCGTCCTGGTTGAGAGTGAAGGAAAGAGGCTTGCCGAAATAGTCCTGAATGGCAGCCTTTAGAGAAGGTACACGGGTGCAGCCGCCAATCATCTCGATGGCGTCGATATCCTCGGGCTTTAGTTTGGCCTCCGCAAGAGCCTGTTCGATAGGTGCAGTGGCACGCTCGAGGAGCGGCTTGACGAGTTCTTCCAGCTCCTCTCGCTTGAGGAAACCTCGGACATCGACGTCATTCATGACAGACTCAATGTTCAACGGAGCCGCGGAGTTTGCGGAAAGGATCTTCTTGACCTTCTCGCAACCTGCAGCAACTCGAACACGGGCCTTTGCGTTCTCGTTGATGTCAATCTTGTAATTTTCCTTGAACTGCTTGGCGAAATGGTCGACCATGGCCTTGTCGAAATTCCGGCCACCGAAGTGACGATCCCATGCAGTCGACTTGACGGCGAGCTCACCCTTCTTGAACTCGACGACCGAGGCAGTGTAGTTGCTATGTCCAATATCGACGAAAACAACGCGCCTAGGCTTTTCCTCTGGGCCTGGGAGGTCTAGTTTTGTGATACCGTATCCCAAAGCTGTCGCAGTGGTGTCGTTGATGAGGCGTAGGCATTTGAGTCCGGCGATTTCGGCAGCGTCGAGCAGACTTCGGCGCTGTGTGTCGGTGTACCATGTAGGGCAGCTGAGGACCACGTCGGAGACAGGAAGTTTCAGCTCAGCGGACGCAGTGGCCTTTGCCTTTGTCAAGAACATGGCCACCAGCTGGGTCGCCGTAAACTGCTCAGTCTTGCCCAGATACTTGACTTCCGCGCCGACCTGGCCATTGATATCCACTAGGTTTGCCGACACGTAGTCCTTCTCTATCTGGACATCTGGGTCCTTCAAAGATCGACCCGCTAACCTTGTGAGGGAGCTGACAGTGTTCTTGAGGTTGGAGATTTCCTGGTTCTTCGCGGCCTCGCCGATGTATCTGCTCTTGGGTCCGAATCCAACGAGAGTTCTGACAAAGCGCGTTAGCATGGAGCTCTTTGGTGGGCTGAGATTCGAAACCTACGGTGTAGCGCGGTTTGACACTTCATTCGTGATCTGTAAGGCATTAGTAGATTCCAGAAAGAGCGCAAGACGTGTTGTACGTACGACATCGACGCCTCTGTTCCTCGCGACCGCAATCACGGTGTTGAGCGTCCCCAAATCTATGCCAACGACACTCATGTTGCTGGTTCCTGTGAGGCGTGGAAAGACTGTGTTTAGGGTGGATGGTGGTCTGAAAAAGTGTAAGTGGGTGTGTTGTAGAGAGAGAAGAAGTGCGGGTGCGCAGTCGCCTTTGTGTTGGTGTTTTGAAACAAGGTTCAAGGCTACAATTTTCTAGTTCTAGATATTTCGAGCAGTTTCTCCCACGCAGGCTGCGTTGGCGGGGCAGTGGCGGTGCGGGACAGGCACGTGATCTGGGACAAGCCGCAACACCACACAGAGCGTAAACACATCACAACATCGCCGTCGATTCACCAAGGGCCCACCTCGAACAGTCGCCTCAAACACCCACGTATCCCGGCGCGCTCAATGCGCTCGTGACTCTTCTCCAAAGCGCGCCCGTACGCGTCAACACTCTCCCCGCCGATCCTAACGCGCTCACTCGCCACGCCATCATGGAGGATATCCCCCCGTATCCTCTATACAACTCGACCTACCACCTCTATCGCGTCTCGCCACTCTACCATGGGGACTCGCCAATACTACAAGAGCGCGCGCTCCGGAAAAATGCACGCAGGCTTCGAGATGTCCTCAAGGGCGACAACCTCCGTGGCGTGCAGGTCGACTTCGCAAGTGCCGACTCAGCTGTCGCCAATTGCGGGCCTCTCCATCAATGCGAATGGGCTATGATTAGAGACGACTCATCGTGGGATGAGCACCACCAACAATCACAAACTCAGGAATCGACTCAATCTGTGACACCAGACACAGCCCGAGGGATCCTAGTAGACCTCTACTATGCCAGACACTCATACAATGCGCTCCTGCTACGTGACCCTGGAGTCACTACCTCGCCGGCAGACTTCACACACCTCCCCCTGCTCCTCGTCCGCATGCCTGCCCCGATCCGCGAGATCTTCCTGAATTACCTTTCCACAACCTTCGACGCGAAAGTCTCGCCCTTCAAACCGAACCCCACGTTTCTCACCTCGACCCTCGAATCCCACCTCACACACCTCACGGACGCATCGTCGAGTCAAACAATACCAGATATCATCAAAGTGTTGCAGCTGCAGCTCAGCTTTCCGAGCTTGACATCCACAGCCCTTAAGAACATCGATATCAACATTGCACGCGACGACGTTCCTGGATTTCATACCAGAGGCAAATTGATATTACGGGGAAGCCGCACTCAAACTGGGACGCGATCCGCAAATAGCAACACACCCTTCACCACAGCCCTTTCCGAATATCTGGCGGCGCATCTTGCGCTTCGACTAGGCGATAACAAGAAGGTCTACATATCCAAAGTAGTCTGTGGTGCATTTGCGCTTTCCACAGACGGAAAAATAAAACTCTATACGCCACCTCCTATCACCGTCGAGGGGTCCGAGGACGGTAATATTCCTACCGACTACTCAGCTGCTGAGCTGGCGATGCGCGATCTCTACACCTCTCTAGTTCGCGAGGCTACGCGGCAAGGCCCATTCTTGAACGAGGATGATAGCATAGAGGATGATCGAACAACGAGGCGAAAGCGTCCTTTGATGGAGTCGGGAGCTTCTGGGAATAAGCGATTACGAGGACGGACGGCGGATGCGGACAGAGCGGCTTCGGAGGCGGCGGGAGCGCCAAAGACGGGGAGGGATAGTATACCTGCTGAGCCACCCCCACCGTACGAGTTGCATGATCCGTCTTTGGTGTCGACTGCTGTGTAGAATACATAGAGATGATTTATTGCACATGTCGATAAATCAGGCAGCGTTAGGACGGCTCCTTTCCTTAATTATACCCAAAGACCTTTTCACGATCAAATTCAAAGCATCTCGGACTTGCAAAAGTAATCGGCTCTGTGAGCCTTCATGTTTTATGATCGAAAGTTCACGTAGCTAATGGAATCGGATAATAACCCAACAAGATGGTATGATCTACATTATCAGACGGTTACTTACAACTACATGGACAATCTACAACTACATATGAGCCTTTCCGTCCCTATTCATTGGTCTTCTTTATGTCCCTGCTAGGCATCAAACGCCGCTTTCTCCACTGCGTACCTTCTCCGATCTTCTTCAGCAAGACCCATATAATGCTCCAAGTCTTCCGCAGAGAGCGCTTTCCACATCTTGCCAATCTTCTGAACGATTTCATCTGTGTAGCAAGAGGGTTAGCATGATACATAGCTAATGAATGACTGATTCCAGGAAGACAGAGTGCAAAAAGTCTTACCAAGCTTCAATCCAGGATTCTTCTCTTTGACTTCACCTTCAACCTCAGACGTAAAGATGCTATAAGCCTCCCGCTCCCGATCCTCGGGCTTGAGCCAATAATACCCAAAAGCAGTCTTTCCCCAAACCTTTGCGTCTTCCTCAGCTCTATGAGTCACCTCAGTCTTGCGCCACTGCTGCACCACGCCCTCCTGTTCCGCTTTGAACTCGCGGATAGCGGTGCGCAGATGCCACAACGAGCCCCATCCGTGGAGCGCGATACCCTCTTGTCCGGTCTGCTCGTCCGCCCTGCGCCAGTTTGACTCTTTGCCCATGTAGCCTACGTGAACTTGGTCAGTAATGTACCGGGAGACCTTCCCATCTTGCTCCTTAACGCGCCACACGACGTCGTCGCCGCCGTACGGGATCCCGCCGAGCCAGTCCGCGCCGCGCGCATCACAGGTAGCGTACATATACTGAGCGAATTCAAGATAGGATGCCTCAACGCTGGAAGCAGAGTCCTTTTCCAGTTGGTGCAGGTACGAAAGCGGTGTTATTACTGAGCCATCACCAACAACCCATTGCCAGATACACGGCGCACAGACGCTATTTTTGAGTTCTTCTTGCCATTTAGGAAGTTCCTTGCGGAGGGCGTCGTACTCTGGGGTGCCAAAGCCCTTGTGGACTGCTGCGCTGACGACAGGGGGTATAGGTGTTGCATCTAGAGCGGCAATTCGCTGGGAGATCTCGTGGTGGAATGCGTTGCCGGAAGGGCGGCCGTCGTAAGCCCAGGAAGTGAGGTTGAGCGATGAGAGCACCGGGGCGCACTGCTGCGTGGTTCGTTCTTCTTTTACGCATACGTTCGCGTGGGTTTTGCGAGCGTCTCCCCAGGCGTCCCAGAACGGCTTTACGATGGGGGTCGAGCGGATATCGGATCTCATGCAGACTCTTAGACTAGGTTCTTGTTGGTTGACCGCAGTAGCGCATTCGGAGCTGCAGTAATATCTCAATAGACCATTGGGATCCTTGATCATTGGGTCTAACGTGGTGATATTGAGATGGAGATAGCAGGGAAGAGACTGGATTTTGGCCGCGAGGTTATCGAGACATATCAGTGTACGCTGAAGATTGTATGGTTCAATATCTGGGAATGCTGAGTGGTTGTTCCGAATGGCTGCTGCTGTGGATTGAATGGTCTTGATAGGTTCGTCGCCGCGATGGGGTCCATTGCGGATGAGGAATGCTAAATCGCCAGATGGTAGTCCTTCCCAGTCTTCTGACAAAAGATTCTTGTCTTGATAGTTTTTGATGGCCTGGCCATAGATACGGTTCCACTCGGTCGCTTTGCATCGCTGTCCGGCCTCTTTGATTCTACGAATGTACTCTGGCAAGGACACAGGCAGGCCGCTGTCGGGGCTGATAACGGAGCCATCGTCCCAGCCGTTCAGGTGATTCTCGAACCACGACAACATACACCAGCCACAGCTTGTAGAGCCGATGCCCGGACCGTAAGTCCGCTCAGGAGCCTTGAACCTGTACGTCTTCTTCCATCCGCCATCAGTGCTAGAACCTATCGTCCCAGACTTCCAGCCGCCACGTTCTCGACTAGGCCGTTTAGTTTTCCTCAGAAACGCGTCAATGCCCTCCAAAGAGCCAAAGTTGATGCCATCTAATATGTAGAATCGCTCGTTGAGCTCGATCATACAGGAGCCGTATTCGCTATCACCGACTTCGCTGTTTCGGCAAGTATGCGTGTTGCGATGAAGAAGTACTCCTACGGCTTCGACAGGTCCCGCCTCCAGAAAAGTGGTATTAAACATGCCCTCATACCCTTCGATGTCGAAGGATGCTCCATCAGAACATGCTGCCGTGACAGATTCAAAAGCGCTTTCTAATGCAGATTTGCACTTTGGCTCGCATAGTTGGGGCACATATCGCATTGGGTCTGGTTCGAAGAAAGATAGATGCTTCCCAGCATCCCATCCTCGATTGAAGATCTTTTCGTGACAGGGGACCGAAGAGAGTGCCGCCCACGCTGACTGACATTGCGTGCTTTCGGAGACGATTGGCGGATAAAGGCTTGGGAAGTCGAGCACCCAATTGACAGCCTTGGGACTGGATTTTGGTTTCGGCTTCGGCCTGTTGGTTGAGATATGCTCATTGTGGCGCACGTGGACTTTGCGGAGGAAGAGCAGGAAGAAGCCCGCGAAAAGAACGACAACACACGACGCCACAAGAGCAATACGGAGAACGGTCCATGTGGAACGTGGGTTTGGGTTTATGACAGGGTCATCGTCGTCCTCATCGTCCAAATTATCATAATTGATGTTGAAGTCCAAGTTGGGGGCTTCCGATTCATCTCGAGGCGCTGCTGGCTCATCCGCGGTGTCGGTGTAGGGCGCGAGGCTAATAATCTCAGCCTCGTCTAGGATGTGTGCTTCTCCTTTGTCCCCGTCCATATTTCAGAAACGATGAACGAAAGGAAAGGAAATGGAGAGAGCGATCAACGTTACATTTGCAGGAGAGGTACGAGTTTGTCTTGGCGACGGATCGGATGGATAGGCGGCAGCCTCCTGAAATAGACACGCTAGGAGCCGTTTACGCCCCTGAAATCATGCCATGCCACCCAGCTAGTTCCACGAGGCAAATTCTTGATAGGTCCGGTACAATCATGCGCTTTCAGTGCTCAAACTCTCGAAAGCATGTAAACTAATCTATGATCAGCACTACATACATTCAACAGACGAACAATCGCGGCGAGCCTTACCAGCGAGAGGCTTCAAAATCCTAAACCGCAGACGACCCTTGACAAGTCACTGTGTTTGAGTCTTGCTAGGGCTTACGCCTCAAATTTGACCAACCCTTTTGCGCTAGGCGCCCTTTCGAACGAACACTCGGACTTGATAGGTCGTTTAAAACAGCTCGCTTGCCCAGCTCTTTTACACCAGAGTCATTCATAACATCTCGCACAGCGTGCTTCATAACCACGATACCGCGCAGATACTAAAGGTCGCTGTCGAACTCTTCAAATGAACGTGTAAGGACGATGCCTCGTCATAGAGATCCGTACACTCGTCTACTGCTGCGTCATAGTAATTTCAGCATTGCCAACAAGAGAGAAGTTTGGCATTTTGGACAGCTAGTAAACTTGCGAGGCTACCCCAGACAGCGTCAACAGGGTGTGCGCAGATTTGAAGTGTATCTGCTACCCCCGGGTTCCGTTAGTACGTTAGAGCCCCAGACAGCGGCAGGAACGTGTACGGATATCTACGGCAAGGCACTGTCAGTTCATGTTCGCGAAAGATTCCGGTAGCACCTCAAGAAATCTCTCGTGAGTCCATCATGAGGGCTGTCCTTGTTTACCCTCAATATCAGCTGTTATTATACATACCGCTCTAGTCATGATGGAGTTATGCCTTAGTGCAGTCGCTGGCGAGGCATAACTATCCTGATTTCAAGAGTTTTGCTCAGCATGCCCGGTTCGGCGCCGCGCTGGAAATCTAGATTCAAGCCAAAGATCGTCGAAACCAGGAGTCACAAGCGACCCGGTCAAGAATTCTCCAGGAACTTCCCGTAACAAGGAAGCAATTCCCGCCGGCCGTCCCCAGGTGTGTTCGGGTCTCGGGTTTCGCACGATAGCTTGATCTGCAGCTTTTAACTGGATGAATCGGTCGTAATAGATCTTGGAGTAGCTATACGACAGCCACTGAAGAGACATATATGACGATGATTATAAATATGCGACGTAGAATGCTGTGCAAAACGCCGCTATGCCAAGTCCAGATTTAGTTTCTGACTCATGATGCACCTCACACCGGGCATGCCCCTCCACTCGTCCCAACTCCACCATCACCACGGCTGCTGAGACCCCTGTTTTTCACAAAGGTAATGCGCTCGACGGACAAGCCTCAGTGCTTGTGACTCAGGCAGACATCCGCGCCCTCGTGGCGTGCGCTATGTAGTGACTGCATGCGATGGTTTCGTAAGCTGCTGCGCCTACCATGCCGGTGACTATTCTCTACACCGCGCGCGCCCTATTACGACGCACCGTACGAATGTAAGGAGCCGAGTATATAAAGATGCCACAAGATCGCTCTTGGAAAGACAACTTCATCAACCGCCATCGCACACCTATTGGCCCTTCCCGTTTCAACCCGAATTTAGAAAAGTGTCTGCTCCCTCCTCCCATCTGAGCCTCATTCTATCCATCTCTCAGGCCAATCAATCACAAACCTTCGCCATGCCTTCCCAAGCCTCCGAGAAGACCTCAACCCCCGATTCAGCGTCGGTGAAGACGACATCCACCACGTCGTCCGCGACACACCTGCTTAAGTCGATGTTCCGGTCAAATCGGACCTCGACGAAAACACCACCTCCCAAGGACTCCCCCGCCGTCAAGGCCCAGCGAGATGCCGCTGCTGCTGAGGCTAGATACAACTATATGGCGTACCGGTGAGGGCACCATTACTACCCTTCTGATCCGGCACCCCTTCAGTCGTTAGCGATGCTTGCGCCAAACCATCGATATGGCTGGTAACCACCAGTGCTACCGAAACCAGCACGAAACAGAGCCTACGGCATCCTTCGATACGAATCTCGTCTAGTCAGACAGATATACCCATGGCGTGGAGGAAATCGAAATGTTTGATATAGCGCTCCTTTTAGGGTTCAATCATGTTTAGCGTCTTTTCCTTGTCTTTCTATATACTTCAATCTGTAAATTCATCTGGCTCCCCATCATCAATCTCGTCTAATTTTCAACTTACACCGCACTGCTCACAGATGTGCTAGTTATTACTAAGAAGTACCAATGGTGACTCTCTCCATGTCTTGAGGAACTCAAAGCTGTTTTATTTACAGCAATCGGTATCAGTCAGTGGTGATCTTCAGATGACGACAGTGAATGGAGGACACATTCTGCTTTCCCGCGCCAATGCTTCCCCCGCCGCCGATTTCCTTCCGATACTATCCTCACCGCCCTTCCCGTGTACGCTCCTTGATTCCCACGTGCTCTCGCGTTTCGTTTATCGGCACGTCTATAAATTGCTGTTGTGCAACGTCTTGACCTCCGTCTTCCTTCCAACACACCAGAACATCCACCACCTCTGTTGGTAGCCGCACACCATCAGCACGTCTAACTCTTGTACACCAGTCTCCCTATTGTACACCCTTGTCTGAGAGATCCGTGTGCGCATCATGATGCTTCCGTAAGTCGCAACTTCTATTCACTAGGCTCTGAAACAAGATGTCCTTTGTCGGCTGCATGCTATCCTGCGAGGTCTTTTAAGCTCCTTGCTTGAACCTTGTCGATAATCTCTGCTAACTCCGTCTAGCTACAGTCAGAACGACAACGACGCGTATGGCGGCGAGGCTCCCGAGGCACCCAGCGCGCCCCGTGCGCCCGACATCACAGACAATGTCCGTGGCGCCCGTGGCGGTCGAGGTGGAATGCGTGGAGGTGCTCGTGGAAATCCCCGCGTAGGCTTTCCCCGCGGCGCTTCAGCTCACCCTCCGTACGGTCATGAGCTTCGTCGTCCATTCGTTCAAGGGCGTTCATCGATGGGTCCTACGGAACGCGCCCCTCTCCTACCCAGCCGCCGTCCTCTCTACCAACAAGAGCCCCTACGGACGCATCACGAGCACAGCGAATCCGATTCGGACGACATGTTCCAAGTGGAACCTTCTCGCCATCCCCTTCGACCTTCAACTCGTGAGCTTGTCGACCCGGAGCCTGATTCTGAAGGCGAAGGAACTCAGTCTCCTCCTCCCCGACAATCCACTCGTGGTGGACGTTTTGGTTCTGTTTTCAATCGCAAGGTCGTAGAGACTCAACGTCCATCCCCGCGCTTCCAGCCCCGTGACCAACGTCAGCCGATGCGCGGCCACGAAGAAGGCCAGTCTCAGACCACTCGTCAATATCCTCGTGTTCAGTTTCCTAAGATGCAACAAATTAATGAAGACCAATCTCAAACCGTGCGTTACCCTCTTCGTGGTCAGCGTTCTGGTATGCCCGACCTCGAAGACCACGCAGACGACGATCGATCTTCACCGGCGCGTCCACCTAGTCGCGGTCAGCTTCTTGGGCTACGTCATAAGGATGACAAGAACGCTCTGACAGGTCACGGCACTCATCGTACCATGCAGGAATCTGCCGACGACGAGTCGGACGGGGAGAGCCTCCACCAAACCAAGCGCATCAGACGAGACGAACGAGACGAACAAGCCGAGAGAGCTGAGCGAGACGAACGAGCCGAATCATCTCTATTCTTCAACCGCGAGGAGCCTCAGCAAACCCCCAACATTCCTCAGCAGCGTAGCAAGTTGGCGGCGTCCATTCCGAACCCAAATCTTGGAAACCTAACCGACAGAGAGAGTTTTATGAACAGCCTCATCATGTCTACTGGCTTCACCCCTCAAGCCGGTGGAACTCGCAAGAACATGGTGGAGTTAGACCCTGAAAATCATTGGATTAAGGATATGCGGGTAATTCACAAGATGTCCTGGGGAGAAATCAAGGACATAGTAAGTTCATGCATGCCTTCTTACCCAAGTCTAGCTCATCCATCTCATCATCCTCTTCTCTCCCCATTCCTCTCACTTGCTTTTCACTCCAATTAACAACCGCAACCCTTTGAACTCTTCTCTCCAATCAATAACCAAAGCTAACGCCATCCTCCAAGATGAATGCGCAACGCGCCAGAGAGAAGAAGCCCCAGACCTACAGCGAAGCCGCCGTCTACGGACGCTTCGTGCGCAACGCCCCGCGCATCGCCGAATTCAAAGGTGAAGACTTCACCGTCAGCGACCACATGCACATCAAGCCCTCGGAGCGCCGCGCCGCTGTGGCTGCCTCGTCCAATCCCCAGGTCGCCGCGCAGACCTCGACCACCGGTACAAAGTGGAATGACGAGAAGAGGGAGCAACTCATTCGCTGCTGGGAGGACGCTAATGGAGAGCTTTGGCAGGCCGTTGCGGACAAGATGGAGCTGTATTTTGCGGAGTCCTTCGATCCGGCAGAGTTAGAGAAGTTGTGGGGCAAGTTTGGGAAGGGTGGACTCATGGCACTTTCCAACATTTCTATGGATACTACCTAAAACGGTGGCGATGAGGTGCCTGAGTAGAGACGGAGTCAGACCCGAGATCTGATTTCAAGAGAGTTTCTATGCTGTCAAAAGGCCCTCAAGATCATATCACGACTGTCAGAGGAGAGCGCAGAAGGCCCGATATTAGGGTTCACGACAATGCTGCTTTTCTCCTGGCAAAACTTTTCATTCACTTGGGCATTGAGGTTGGATCACTGCTTGCTTGGGGAGGTTTGATGGATTCATTCATCTTCTCCTCCCATCACTATGGTCCACCTCCGATTTCATGTTTGTTGCCCCTCTTTCTTTTTTTTCCCTTCCCTTCCCTTTCTTTCCCTTTTCCTCCATCATAATTCTACGGCATAGCCCGGCGTCCCGGCTGGGACAACACTGATTCCCATTGCGGATTCACAAAATACCCTTCCCCTAGCCTCCTACCCTTTGAGATTCTGCGACAGGCACAATGTTTAGATAAAAAATGATGAACTGCATCGGAATAAGGCTCCAATGGAATGCGTGAAATGGTGTGATGATTTTCGCCTCTGGGTCACATCTCCATACACTCTGCTAGCACATCGCACTTCGTATATTACCCATCACGGCTTCAAAATCTCAATAATCTCGTAGACAACCTTTCTCCCGCAGCAGGATTTGAGTCGGCTATCACGTGATCTCGACCAACTTCGGATCCACCCCCGAAAGCGACAGCATCTGATAGAAGCATCTTAGAAAGATAAAGGAATCGGTACGTAGTCATTCGGGCCAAGAAAAAGCTCTACGGCATACGTACGTATCTCTGTACGATTTGTCAGAAAGTTTCGCCGTTGGAATAGCTTTCGCGTCTTTTCCGTCGCAAAGTGTGGGTGAGTTTTGCTGATTCTTTTTACATGATGGCATGATGAACGAAGTATATGAATGGAGGGCAGGATACTCTCATGTATTCAAGAAGGAAACACTTGCGATTATGACGTTGATAGAACCTTTTAGGACTTTGGGGCGGAGCCCGTACCAGAACACGGCGTTGGAAGGGCGCACTCTGGGCTCGCAAGTGCGATCTATTAGGCAGTCGGGGAATATCATCATGAAGCTGCGAATCACTGTACTTCTCTAAACCTAGGTATTTGTTCTTTTGGTATGTGGGGACCTTGAGTATAAGGCTATGTGCCCGCGGGACGTGCTTCTACGACATGGTGTGCCGCCAATAGAGTGTTCACTGTCTGTAGTTTGATTGCGCACGAGAAATGCGAGACCTTGCAGGAGAAGCAAGAGACCAAAGTTTCTTACCATTTCGACCAGAGTACCGGAAGTAGCTTGGGGTCCTTTATGTTCCAATCTGCACCAAGGGGCGAAATAGGCCCCTCTGACCCACCCCACCATATTTAGAGTCTCCAAGGTCTATGGAGTCTGCTTTATGAATTGGGAAACGGTAGCAGAAGACTCAGACATCTACGGATGGATTTACTGCGCGAATAGGCCGGCATTGTTGACATGTAACTAAGTAATACCAACATTACACCCCCGAAGGCCTCAACCCTACTCGCAAGATATGGAAGCTACTAAACTGCCCTTATCAGCTGATTGAGTCATGCAACAGTAGGGATTGCTCCGGATCATCTGCAGGGAGAGGTATATACGGAGCTCTGTCGAGTTGTTGACACTTACTGAACTACAACCAACTTCGCACCCCCGACGACCTCCACTCACGTCCGACACTTCGACGCCGCCCAGCCTCAGTGAACTCCACAGCCTTCATACTTGCCAAGCTGAAGTATCTTTGACCAGTGAGACTGCCTAAGGTAGCTAGCAAGCTGGTTACTGGACTGTTTGACTAATTTGAGGGATCTTTGCCCAAGTGACGGACCTCCTCCCGAACCTCCTCACTTTCACCCATTCAACGGCAAATCGCTCCCAAAGGTCCTACCGACCGCTGACAGAAAGCCTTCTCGCTTCTCCTGTTCCTGATAGACACGCTAGTCAACAAATCGGGAGCCTTGGAGTGATATCATCGGCTGTGCGTGCACCTGCCTTAGCCACCTCCCGTTGCTAGGCGACGGCGCAAAACTTCGCACATAAAAAGACCTTCTGCCACTCTCCAGCAGACTTTGTTCCAACAACCAACATCACCTCCGTCACCCTCCCCTCAACCATATTCACTCACTCTTACACACATTCATACACCTCTTCAAGACAAGCCAGCTTACCCAGTGCCTACCCGACAAGCTTCGCTGCCAGTATCCGCCATGGCTGCACCTCCCAATGCCATAGTGTATTCGCGGGAGTTCCACGGCGAGTCCGAAGCCCTTGCACTCCCATTTTCGAGCGTTACCAGCTTTCAGGTATGCTTTCACCTCTTCTCTCTTTCTTCCTGCATTTCGCCCCTCAGCAGGAACTTGCATGCCGCTGTCTGAGGTGCCTCGATGACCTTCTCACCTCCCAACCTTTGCTAACCCTCTCTTTAGGACCTCGTCGCCATCCTCTTCAAGATCCACAAGCAGGACCCGGAGACCCACGATGTCCACATCCACCTGAACGACGTCACTTGCAACGGCATCGTCTCCGACTTCACCTGGGAGGCTGGCGCGTATCTCACCCCGACCCAAGAGCGCCTCGACATCTTCCCCCACTTCGTCGAGAAGGGTGTTCCGTACTCAACCTATGCTCGGCCTGTCTCTCAGTCTCAGACCCCATCCGCGGTGTCGGCTCCGATGTTCCAGACCCCAGTGCGAAATGGCACCAACAAGGGCCTCTCTTTCACCGCGCCCAAGCATGCTGGAGGCACCCCACTCGGTTCGACTCGCCTGACGTGCAGCGCGCCTCGCAACCAGACTACCCGCGGCCAGGAGTCCCCCATGCCTGGCAAGACCAGCACAGGCATGCGGTCGGATCGCGAAGAAGACTCCGCCATCGTCACCGTCGAGAATGGCGACGACGACGGAAGCACCCTCTTCGTCCAGCAATCCCCCACCGAGGACGCCGAAGCCGAGTCGCCCACGGGCATCGCCAACGGCATCGAGCACATTCCCGGCCCGCCCATCAAGACCGAGGAGCAGGACATCGACCCCTCCCTCCTGGTCAACGTGACCTACACCTACTACCAGGGCACCGCCGGCGTCTTCCGCAACTTCCGCGTCCACTCTGTCGCGCTGCCGCTGGCCACCAACGTCGACGACATCCGCAACGAGATCACGGCTGCTATCACGCATAGCATCAACTCGTCGTCGCGCCTCCGCATCTTCCGCTCCCAGGTCGAGTTTGACATCTTCATCTCCGCGAACCAGCCTGGTGCGCCGAACCACGGGCTCCACGATGCGACTACGCTCGGCGCGCACATGGTCGCCATGGGTGCTGCGGGCGGCTTGCTCGTCAACACCTACATCTACCTCTCCCACGAGGGCATCCGCTACAACCGAATCGAAGACGCGATCCCGGATGCCGAGCACGCTCGTGCCTTCACCAAAGCAGCCACGCGTATTGTCAAGGCTCTTCGCGGAAAGCCTGTTGCTACTCCGAAGAAAGAACTCGCTGCAGCGCAGCCCGATGCCGATGAAGAGGGCGAAGCCATGGACGTTGATGCTGCTGAGGGCGATGACGAGGCCGCCAACGACTCCGACTCTTCAGCCTTTGCCCCGAGCGGCTCGAGCAAGAAGCGTCGCCGCGTCTCTACCCGCAACAAGACCAAGCCGAAGCCCAAGGCCCGGGTGCCGCGCTCGCCCTCCCCTTCCCCGGTCCCATCTCCCCGCGCGGCCAAGAAGCAGCGTCGTCGTGCGCGCTCCCCGAGCATAGACTCCGACGACATGATCAAGGACAACGGCATCATCGTCGGCCAGGCGCTGCGTAGCTACCACGAGGACGGCCGCCGCAACGCCATCATCGCCTGCTTCAGCCCCGCCGGCCGCGTCCTGTTCCAGGCCATCGACGAGGACCTGGCCGGCCAGAGCATCAGCGTCCGCGGCAACCCGCGCATCATGCCCGAGGAGATCGAGTACCTGCGCGAGTACCGCAAGCTGGGCCGCGACCAGCGCCGCAACGAGATCAAGCGCAAGATCGAGGCCGCCTTTGGCCCGGCCTAGGGCGTCTTTCTTGTTTTCTACCATATCCATGACCGACGTCAAGACCGTGGAGAGAGAAGACTACCAGCCGTGTGAACGTGGTACGCGGGTACTATTCTTCGGTACTATTCTCTGCCAACTCTTCTTGTCTTTTCTTCTCTTTCTCGGGGATGGCTTGTTGCTTCGACTTTGGGGTGGTGGGTGGGGTCTCGATTCCAGTACTAATTCCTTTTCCTTTTCCTTTCCCTAACTCTTTCTCTGTTGTCATTTCTTCACACGGCGGCTGTCTGTGCTTGCTTTTGATGGCGAGGGTGTCAATCACGGTCTGTTTCCCTTTGCTTCCAATCTCCCTAATGTTGCCCCACACCACCCCATTGTTAACACCGGGTGCGACGATTGGTTGTCTGTTTGTCTTGGATCGATAAATGCCCCCACCTTTATGCTTGCTTGCTTAGCCTACACCACCAGAATGTTGACAAAGGAGGAGATTACGACTGGTTCTGTGACTTGGATCGAGGTCCCTACACTTCTTCTTGTCGGTTGCTCTCAAAATGGTTTGTGGAATCGAGGGGGATGGGTGGCTATGATTGCGTGTACGATGGGTAATGGGTTCATTTTCCTTTTCCTTGGGAAGATTGCCCTTTTCATCAGTAGTGCATTGCAAGCGGGACGGATATGGCATGGAGGGTGGTGGGTTGCTCTAGGCATGACTAGGTAGAAAAGCTTCTCACCACAACCAAATTTCTGCACTATGCGTGACGATGTGACATAAACCCTGCGCGTGAGCATATACCTTCCTTGCTAACAAAAGGAACGACACAGAGGTACGATATTGTATAAGAATTTGATTAGCCAAAAACACTCCACTGACGCCCTGTCATACAGCCAGAGCGCAAGAGCGACAATCTCCTGTAGTGGTGTGCTATATAACGGAGCCATCTACGGGTTATCCTTCGAGGTACCTACATGTATTGAACGCCACAGACCCCAAATCCCCGCCTTACCCAACGCTATGCAATGCTATCAGATATCCTGGGCCCTCCGTATTGCGGGAACAGTATGAACGGTATTAGGAAGTCGGTCGGAGAAAGGAGAAATCTTGTGGATCGGTCGTAGACTTCGTTATATTTAAAGGTATCGATCATAGACTCGACTGGAGACCGGGATCTTGGCTTTAGGTAAGATTAGGCCTCGCAAAGAGGGTCTCAGGTCTCAGGTCGCTGGGTTTGGAGTCGCGGTGGCGTGACGCGACTCTGCTCCTGCAGTGGTCGGTGCGGACTTCTCATCCTCCGGCTCTTGCGCAAGTGTTGCTGCAATCTTGACGTCTTCTGGCGCATGAAGAGGTGGCGAAGCTAAAGGCGTAGAAGGATTGGACGGCTTTGCCCATGCATTTTTTCGCTTCTCCGATGCCCAAGAACCCCACGACGAGATGTATGCACTAGCACGTGAGGAGGCAGCGTGAACGGAAGCTTGTGCCTGTGAAAGATCCGGGGCTTTGGGAACTGAAGTAATGGCGTATTAAAACAAAGGCATACTGTGGGTTCGGCGTTAGACTTACATTTCGTACCTGTCGGCGATGTCCCGTTTTCAGCAGCTGCAGCTCGTTGCTCTTCGCTCCTCTTCCGCTGTGCTTCTCGCATGGTTTCTATATCTGCCCAGAGATTGTTGAACGCTGACGACACTTTCTTCTGACCTACTGCAAGCCCTTTTCCAAGAACTTCGCGACTGGCCTGGATTCGCTCATCGAGATGCATTTCTGCTACTTGTCTACATTCTCGAGTCAGTGCGGTGAAATATGGTAGATAAGAGGCAATACGGACTGTGCTAGGCGTCGTTGTACGTCTTCGATGGACAGACCACCAGAAAAGGGATGCTTTGCGTCAGAAATGTCGAATAGATGCGAGTCTATGATCTATCAGAAAAAGTCCAGGTTCGCGAAAGCTTCACAGAGACCGCCCACTCACCGGTGATCTTGTTGAAGATTCGGTAATTTTCAGTTCGCATCCAAGCCTCAATCCAATCGGAGTTGAATTCGCTAGATGGATCTCCTTCTGCAGGTAGTGCATATCAGCCGCTGAAGACGCTTCGACTAGATAGAAGACATACCATAGTCAGTCAATATGGCATTGTCGTCCCCTTTATGCTCCTGCATGTAGACCCTGTATTTCGCAGAGGCGAGCAGTGCTAATAGATACTCTTCAAATTGCAGTCGAATGAATTCTTCGCTTCCGGAGTAACCATGTGTGTTTGGACGACTGGGATTTTCTCCGGAAATGTTAACTTAGAGCAATGCATTGTCAGATTGCACTTACTCTCATCCCATGTATCGTTTACCGTGGCGGTGAGAAAGTCTATGAAACGACGATCTGGCGTTGAGAGCACCAACGAATTCCGAAGCGATGATGAAGAGATGTTGATGGTGTGTTCGTCGAGCTACATGATACCTGTTAGGAAGTGTTCTCAATTTAGCACACGGGGATGATCCTAACATTGATGAGAATGTCACTGTATCGATCCTTTTGTTGGAGCAAGAGGGAATTCGTGGATCCAACAATGTATGATTTTGTGCCATGATCGGCCAGCATGTCGAGCTGTTGCAGAGGGGTATATGGACCAAACAAGCTGCCTGTGCCAAATATTTGCAACGGTAGACCCATGTATGCAAGGACTAGACACATTAGCGCTGGCTGAATAACACAGGACAGAAAGACTAACGTGACGACCGTTCACTGGTTCTAAGTGATGTTGGCCGGACGAGATTCTCTTCGTACGCATTGAACTTGGGATCAGCGCAGTCTTGAAGGTTACGTATCAGGCCGGGTATCAGAGAAATAAGAGAGAATTGCATCATGCACAACCGCTCGCAATGCGACCCAAAGAACAACATCTACCATATTTAGCAAGCTTCATTAGGTGGAGAAGAGCGTATTATACCTTTGGTTGTAGCAAGCAGCACTTGAAGAGCACCAAGGTCTGGTGCTTGAACTCGTGGATCATCTCTCGAAGGGAGAGGCCTGTATCAAAAGTTAAAAATTAGGCCATGAGATTAACTCCGCCGCAGCGAGGACATACCAAAATACTGATCCCTCTCGTCATCGTGCTCCTTTGCACTCTTAGCCAAGCTTTCCTGGAACTTCTGCAAGATGTCTGTATCTGTAAAGTCTCTGCCTTTCATTAGCCCTAGGTGTCACCCTTCCTATCTCGAGTCAACTAACCTTTGCGAGAACCATGCCGTCGTGATGATGCTCAATTTCTCCCGAACTTGTCCAAAGTGATGCGGGCTATCGCTGATAACCACAACAGCTTTCTGCACCGTACTCCGCGTCACTTCGGCGGGCCGATTTATGAGCTCGTTTGAATCTAGTTGACGCGTGCAACTGATGCCGAAGAGGCTGGTCGCGGGGACATTGTCCTTGGCCTCGTGTCGCAGCGTAAAGTAGGAGAAGTCTTCGGTAGATCTGCACGAAAGGTGAATGTGAGCACGGCGTTGCGCATCGCGGGCGTTGAGTGGTGGGGCGGTGAGGGGTTGGAGGTATGATGCATGTGTGAAGGGACAAGAGTAGAGGAAGACGGGACAACGCACGCGTGCGCGCCGTCGCTCAGCGCCATGAACGGGAGCAGTGGCCATTCATTCTCGGTCGCAGGATCGATGCCGTCCTCCACGCCGAACCAGCTCTCGACTTCGGGGCCCCTGCGGCAAGCGGTCAGTCAGTGCGCGAACACGGGAGCGGGGACACGCGCCGCGGGCTCACTTCGCGTGATGGAATCCGACAATGCATACGAGCGGACTAAAGGGGGCCATGGCGGGCATGGTGCGCGTGTTGTTGCGTTGGGGAGCGCGGACGACGCGGTGGCATGGTCGAGGTTCGAGGTGTCGGTGGAGGAGGTATATATTTCAGCCCTATATCTAGCGCCTATGCTACCCGTGGTTCCATGACGCTGATCACCGCTCTGAATCATGTTCACATTCACAATTTCAAACAGCACCGACAGGAATATACGTGCCCCGTTGGCTAATGCACCTCCACTTAGGACCAACAATCCCATCATAGCTGCGGGTGTATAGTGTGCCAAGCTTCATATCGAGATTTTGATCTATCGTATACCGTTTGTACGAGGTATCACACATGAATGAGAAGCAGCCATCGATGCAGTTGGTCGCAGGCTCAAGAGGATACCACCGTTGCCCTGTTGTTGCTTAACTCTTGTTAAAGCCCTTCGCCATGTCACGCCTTGGCCCATGCCTGGTCGCAATCCAATTCCGTGAGAAGATCTTGCCCACCCCACACCCCATCCGAGAAAACTAAGAAAGAGATAAGGAGAAGACATCTCCTGCCATCGCCTACGGAGGGCCGTCGCAGCAAATTGAGGCTAAAGACCCGGATGGGTTCTGGAAGAGAAGAGAGCCGATTGCATCACCTGCCGTCCCCAGAAGCGTCGACTCCGGGAGAGGGACCGCATCAACTGCCGTTCTCGCCCTCACCCGTTCCTTGTCCCTGTGCATCTACATTGTGATAGTCCAGGATCTCAGAGTACCTGTTCGCGCGATCTGTCAGCGATTAGGTCTTTTTAACAACCGGAGCATAGGCCTCCAGCAGGCTTAGGGCAACTGAAAAGTCCTTACATCATGATCTTCCATGTATCCACAGGGAGGTCTGCATCGTTGAACGACCAATCAAACTTCTCCTCCGCAACTGGTTCGTCTGTGGGATCGTGGTACGGGGCGAGGTATGGATGAGCTAGGGCCTGTTCGGCCTTGACTCGCTTCTTAGGGTCAAACACAAGCATTTTTTCAAGCAAATCAACCGCTGTCTAGTGTTAGACTCGGCCAAAAGGTAGCAGTGGGTTGCAATCTTACCGTCAGGATCAGCATTCTTGAACTTTTGGCTCAATGGCTGGCGCTCTCGCTTTGGTAGGGACTGAACGAATCGTAGCGTCTGGTATTCTAATTAGCAAAAGTCACCGACAACGACTTGACACATCTTACATTCTCGCTGCAGATGGTCTCTATCACATCTTGTGGTGGTGTTCCGAGCAGCTCTGTGATGATGGAGAATTGATTGACATGGTCTTTGCCCGGGAACAGGGGCTTTCCTTCGAGCATTTCTGCGAAGATGCACCCGGCGCTCCAAATGTCTACCTCAACATCGTATTTTTGCCAGGTAAGCATAATCTCGGGTGCTCGGTAGTATCGCGTGGAAACGTAGCCAGTCATCTGGGGATCCTGAATACGGGCCAAGCCGAAGTCGCAGATCTTGAGATCACAATTCTCATTCACGAGGATGTTGCTGGGCTTGAGATCACGGTGCACCACTCCTGCGGAATGGACATATTTCAGCCCACGCTGCGCCATGTCAGTCAATCGCATCGCAACCAGAGGCGGTTGTGCGTACCAAGATCTGGTAGAGGAAGTATTGGATGAACTGCTTCTCTAGGGGTCTCGAGGTAAGAAGGCGGTGGAGGTCGGTGCCGAGGAGTTCGGTGACGAAGTAGCTGTACTGTGCGTTAGCGAGGGCGATGATGCGTCTAACGGTGGCATTACATGTCTTCCAGAGGAGAGATGAAAATATCGCTGAGACTGATGACCTGCGGGCAAGTCAGATTGCGGCTATTTCCGGACTGTGGTCTCCAATGCTCACATTTTCGTGTCGCAGATGCTTGAGCAGCTTCAGCTCACGGTAGGTTCGCTTGGACAGGACCGGCGTGCTGAAGGGCTTCATGATCTTCTTGATCGCCACGGCTTGGTTTGTGAGCTGATCCTTGGCCGAGCTGTAGCAGTATTAGTCTTGTCGTCTAAATCATGTGGTGCGAGCGTAGTACCAAACAAGGCCGAAGGCTCCCATGCCCACGGGCTGCAGATCAGTATATCTAGGGCTGCGGTTAGCACAACACGATACGTCGCGCGGAGGGGCACCGTACCTGCTGGTGATCTCAAATGTCGTGCCGAAGATCTGGGCGCGCACGAATTCAGCCATGATGAGGTGGTGTTAGAGGGGGGATGCGGCAAGCGCAGGTGGGAGCGAAGATGTGGATAGGGTCGGTGTGGATAGTCAACGTGGTGTTGTGGGCTTGGAGATGTCGCGGCGCCGCGAGCAGGTTTCGACCAGCGCGCTTCTAACTGGGCTCCGTCTAGCGAGTTGGACAGGCAGGCTCCGGGCACGGAAGAGGATGCTAGAAGCTAGAGGAGAGGCCACGGGCGGGTGGCAAGCTGCGGCGCGTGTGGATTGCTGCTTCAGGGCCGCGGTGCCACAAACAGTGCAACCCGTGGGACGGAGGGGCGGCGATGTGGCGGCGGGCGAGGCTGTGGGCGCTGCTTGGAGGGCGGCAAGCGGTGCTGGTGGGTCGGTGGGAGGCGGCGATCGTTACTATGAAGGGCGAGAGGAAGAAAATAAAGGTGGTGAGAGGGAGGAGTGTACTCCGGGTCTTGAGGGGGTGCGTCTGCCATCTGCTGTGGAGGCACTGTGTGCTGCACGGGATCGAAGGCCCGAAAACTTGCACGCTGCATGGCCGGCGGCGACGTCATCGCTGCTCAGAGCAGGCCTCAATTGGGGCTCCGGAATGCCATTTCATCTCTGCATCGCCGCCCGTGCACCGCGCCCCGGGTGCCTGAGTCCAGCGAATCCAGCCGCTGCCAACACCCCGGACAGCCCCAGAAAGACGCTGGACAGGGCCTTGCGCGACAACAACAAAACTGCCTTTGTGCCTGCCCATGCGTTGCGCCTCGCCCGCCGTTGCGTGCCTGCGAGCCCACTCGTCGTCCGTCTTCTTGCAGCTGCCGCGTTCCTTTCATGCCGACGCCCTCCGCGCTCTAGCCCGCCGACGTCCCCGATCCGCCCAACCCCACGGCGACACAGCGGGCAGCGCGAGCGACGGAAGAAGCATGGCGGAAGAAGCATGGTGCAGTCTGGCAGTGGAGGGTCACACGTCTCGCTGCTGGGGCCGTTACGACGTCTGCCGGCTTCGCTGCCCTCTGCTGGGGATCTGAGGCCGCTTAGTCGCAGGCCGCTGAGAGAGCTGGGGCCCAAACCGACACCTTAAAATAGTGCTCCTCATCCGGACGTATCCTGCTCGAATAGGCACCGCAGCGTGGCTATCAACTGGCATCTCCACCGTACATGCAGCGTTGCTGACAAGGGACTCCGGAGCACTTGGCCTGGGGAGCGCTTGCTGGAGCCATGGAGCTGTCTGATAGCTGCATCTTTAGCCTGCAGCCGACACAATAGCCGTTTCCAGTGTGCACGCAACGACCCATGCGAGTAGAACCATCCTCACATTACGACTCATGCTCAGGAGTAGTAGCGTCGGCATGCTGGAGGTAGTTGCGCAGCTATGAGAAACCAGGTCGTGGAAGACTATCTATCTACATACATCTCTATGTCTGGGTGGCATGCCGATCACCAAGCTCAAGTTACAAAACTTGGATACGCATCTGGCTGTTCCCGCCGATCTAGTGTTCATGGTAATCATCAATCATCAGCATCACATTAAAACCAATGTCATCGTCACCTCTCCGGAGTTCTAATCATGTGCTGAGCCCCAAACAGTGCCGAGATGAGCCAATCCTGAGCATTTGAAACCGCTAATTCTTGCTCTGGCGGATTCTACACCTTGCCCGACGTTCTAACAGCAATTTGAAGACCGTGAGCAGTAGCGAGGTGAGCAAGCTTCTTTTCATACCGTAACACGCTCGATCGTGCGCGGCTCCAAGCTTCAGGCTGTCTGTGGTGGAAGCCACACAGGTTGCTGGTCTAGACTTCGGCACGGTGCCTAGCAGGTGTTTGGCCAGTTCTAACCTTTGTAGGTTTCAAGACTGAAGGCCCTCGCTGTCACGTCACGGCTGGCGATGCCAGGAGCACACCTGCCGCACTCGTTCTGCGCCCTGGCCGTCTTAGAGCACGTTCGGTACATAGCCCTATAGAATCCTCGCACCACAGCGCCGTGTCCATCTAGAATACGGGTACAAGTGGTGACCTGCCCAATTGACGGGGACCGCGGCAGCAAGGCGGTTCTCAGGGCAGCAAGAGGAGTGTGTGACGACCTTGTATTGCGAAGCTGTCAAACCCGGGAGGAAACTGGGCATCATGGTCCGTCGGCTCTGTTCCACGTGTGGCAGACACATGGCCGTCGGCAGCAGCGTGAGAGTCAGGCTTCGTTGAACATGAAGCGGCCATCTATGCCGACTCGGTATGAGGTAGCCCAAGGAGCTATCCAGCGTCTCAGAATCGTCGGTTTCCGATTCCCAATAACCTGCCAGGGGCCTCAAGCGGTGCCAGACAGGTGTACATAGCCCAGAGTGGGGTGGTGCGTGTGTATCTACCGTATCGGAAGTCTAGGACAAGATCACAGATGCGCAGGCGGCCACGTTTTGTATAAGGCTGAGGGTCGAGACGGCCGTCTGCAGCGCTGGGGAGAGGCAATTGGGATCCCGCGCAGTGTCTGTTGGTGTGGTGTTTGAGAGCTGGCAACGCGGCCTCAGCAGCTCCAGCGCTTAGTGGGTGATTATTTTGGGAGCCCGGCGTCATCAGAGATCGAGAGATCGAGAGCGTCCCGAGTGCGCGCTGTAGCCCTTGTTCGAGTACGACTGTAACCTCCAGACTCCGATACCAGGCCGCCCGCTCCAGCGCTGCCCACGCCCAGCCCAGCACCGCGCCTGCAGTCCATGTGCACCGACGGCGCCCTCAGCCGGTGGGACTGCTCCATTCCCGGCTCCAGCTCCTCTGCGCCCTCAGCCTCGCCGTCCCACTGCCGGCTCTCGTCAAACACGCGCAGGTGAAGATCCGCCTGCCAGCCCGCCGCCTCCAGCCCAGCTCCTCTCCACCACGCTGCCCTCACGCCCATCGCCCGCGCCGCTGGACTCGCCCGCCCGCATCGACCCGGCCTCAGTGTGCCTCCAACGCCCCGATCCGCTTCCGGGGTGCCTTTGCTTGGAGCACCAGCGCACAGATCACCGCCCGGTGGCTCCTGCACATCGCAGGCCGCTCGACCTCCAACAGCCCACGGCGGACATCGCGACCTCCAGCCTGGACCCTGAACGACGACCTGCTCGCGCCGGCGGACCGCCTCCATTGCTTGGGCCCAGCGCTGGCGACCTGTGCCTCCCCTCTGCCGCTCCGCCCAGCGTCCGCGACCGCGCCGACGACCTCTCTTGACCCTCTCCATCTCGCTGCCGGCGGGCGTGACCCACGCCCTGCATTCTTCTGCGGCTTCAGCACTGAGACCGTGTCTCTGCGGTGCCCCCGGCGCCCTCCCTTGCGACGCGACCAGCCGCCGCCTGCCAGCTTTGTTCTCGATACCACCCTCAACTCCTCCGCGGCTGAGTGCCGCCGCACCGCATCGGCACCATGGGTCTCTGCATGAGCACAAACAACGAGGATGTCGAGCAGAAGAAGCGGAGCCAGGCCATTGACCGGAAGCTGGAGGAGGATTCCCGGCGACTACGACGCGAGTGCAAGATCTTGCTGCTAGGTACCACCGCCCGCTCTGGCGCATTGACTGCAGACTGCACATTCTAACCAGCCGTCTTCTAGGATCCGGAGAGAGCGGCAAGTCGACTATTGTCAAGCAGATGAAGATTATCCACCAGAATGGCTACACCATGGACGAGCTGGCCCAGTACCGCCTCACCATATACAAGAATGTCATAGACTGCGCCAAGTCTCTGATAGGTGCCATGCGACAATTCGACGTCCAGGCCGAAGACCCTGCGACCGAGGACTACTGCAACTACCTGATGGAATATGTGGTGGATCCGGACCCCGAGAAGCCTTTAGAGTACAAGGTCGGCCAGGCCATTACCTCTCTATGGCGCGACCCTTGTGCGCAAAAGGTCCTCGAGCACTCCAGCGAATTCTACCTGATGGATTCCGCACCATAGTACGTCCGCTGCACCTTCTGCAGCCTCGCCTGCTAACACATACAGCTTCTTCGACGAAGTAAACCGGATAGCGTCGCCGGACTATATTCCGCAAGAAGCAGATGTGCTAAGGGCGCGAACGAAAACGACCGGTATATACGAGACACGATTCACCATGGGCCAGTTAAGCATACAGTGCGTTTGCTATAGCATTTTTTAAGGAGTCTGGCTAATAGCAGGGCAGCATGTTCGACGTTGGAGGCCAGCGTAGCGAGCGAAAGAAATGGATACATTGCTTCGAGAACGTCACGTCAATTATCTTTTGCGTAGCGCTCAGCGAGTACGACCAGGTGCTGTTAGAAGAGAGCAGCCAGGTAAGATTTCCACTTTGCTTATATTTGCAGTGCTGATTATCATCACCAGAATCGGATGATGGAAAGTCTGGTCCTATTTGACTCGGTCGTGAATTCGAGATGGTTCATGCGGACAAGTATAATATTGTTCCTCAACAAGGTCGATCTTTTCAAGGCCAAGCTAGCACGGTCGCCTCTAGGCAACTACTTCCCAGACTATTCAGGCGGCAACGACGTGAATCGGGCAGCAAAATACCTCCTGTGGAGGTTCAACCAGGTCAATCGGGCGCACCTAAATCTATACCCTCAGTAAGCGATACTGTACATGAAAATGGCACTTTCCCTTCGCATGCTAACCAGGAACAGTCTTACTCAAGCCACCGATACCTCAAACATCAGACTCGTGTTCGCGGCTGTCAAGGAGACAATTCTTCAAAATGCGTTGAAAGACTCAGGCATTCTATGACCTCGGCCCTATGTCACTTTCCTTTCGCATGTCCTTTTTTCCACGAACCACCGCTCTGTGCATACCCATCCACGTGCACTCCCATCGACACTCACCGATTTCATCATTCCTACGACAAACCGCCATCACGACACGACCTACCGTCCTCGCTGCGTAATATCAAGCACATCTGGAGGTCACGAGCCGGGATCTGGGACAGTCGATTTGTCTCCTTTTTTCGAGCGCAGCATTGGAGTCTAGGCGTTATTACGGGGGGCCTCCATCGGGACATATCCCCTGGCCGGTGTCAAATTTCTTCGCACAAACCCAGGGGTAGCATTCCTGGGGAAACGAGGGACGAGGTTGTTTTCTTCTCTCTCTCCCATATCAATGCCGCCCTTGTTTGCCAAGTCTCTTCTTATCTCTTTTACTATCTTTCTCCGAAACAAAAGTCCGCATGAGATCTTTATATATCGCGCGTATCCGCTCAAATAACTTATTTCCACGTGAGGGAGGGATGAGCCAAACCTAATTCCGCGAGGAAACTGTACTCGGCTTTCTTTTTCCATGTGCACTGGTGTGTGTTTTGTCTGTTTTCCGTTTTTCAATCTTGGGCTTTTGTCTGTTGCGTGTCACGGGTGAGTTGGGTGAGTTATGTGGTTACTTGTACGTTTATTAGTCTCTCCTTGAATTGCCACGCTACGAACATCCATACCTATACACACACAACAACAACTCGGGCTCTCTTTTTCCGCTCCTCCCAATCTCGTTTGTTCCCGTCGGTTGGCCTGTCCGTTCTTACCGCTTTCTAGCAATGGCTTCTTTTTCACGGCAGGAGTGGCGGGCTTTTGAATCAGATTTCCTTCATTCTATCTTCTTTGCCAATTACTTTCTCTCGCCACGTGTTGTGGTGTACGGGTATCAAATAGAGTACCTGGGGCTTTTGTGTTTATCTACTAGGATCGGCCGGGGGAAAGCGGGGGGAGGGGTTCCCGTGGGGCTAGGAAGAAAGAGTTACGCAGGCCTCGAAGATATGAGGGTTTTTGGATTGGATACATGAGGGGCGGCTGGGTTTGTTGCAATAGCTGGGGTATCTAGTGCTGCAAATGGTTTAGGGGGGTAGAGATAGACACGAAATGAGAGCGTACTGTTCATGTGGGGTGGTTTTGTGTGATTGAGCTGTGATGTTTGATACGTTGAGGTGCCTTGACGGTAGGTTCTTGGCAAACGAAAGGCGTACGGAAAGATTGACTCCGTCTGACTCCGGATTGGAATAGGAGAGACACGGCGGATTTGGAAGCGTGCTTTGGACTATGGGGGCGGGAACGGTCGTGCTTACGAGGCCCGCTACAGGTTGTGAGTGGGACTCCGCGGGGAGTGGCCGGAGCCAATGAGGAAGCGAGGATCATGGATGAAGTTAAGTGGTTCGGGTTGCATATCCTTAAATTTGCAGCACCACTCTGGCTCGAGAAAGTAAACCTGTCCTGCCCGTCTTGAGCTGAATCGAAAGCCACCGATCCCATCCCATCTCGTCCTCCCCCAGCCCTCCCATCTCAAACCCCTTTCTCGCTTCAACGGAACTGCGAATCCTGAGGCTCCGGCTTGACGCTGTCGTCATCAAATTTGAAATTAATATAACGGTCTGACATTTGCCTTTCATAAAGTCGTGGGCTGCTAGGGTGGTTAGGTCACTTGATTACCGGACTTACCTGTCTACACTTCATTGTGGTTGCTTGAAGGTTTCCGGAGTTCGGAGTCGCTGCTGTTTGGAGCAATGCTTCCTGGAACCCTGTGGCTATCACACGGATATACGGAGTCTCGTGATGGAGCTCTCCGCCCATGAAATTTGTTAGTGAGTGGTCTGGCGGGGAGGGTTGAGTCAGTAATGGGGGAGAGGGAGAGTTTTGGGTATGAAGAGGGGAGCTGGGATTTTTACAACCTGAAGATTGCTTAACTGGATTATACATCCGCAAAATGAATAAACCAGCCAATCACCCCAGACGTTGTCTTCGAATTTGTTGACTCTATGGTACCATACCCCCTCTGGCCGTGCTGCTCTTCGTGAACCAGATGGCGCTGTCAGTGGAGTTGACCCTGACGGTGAAGGCTGCCGTCTCAAGCTCCCAGTCCTCTTTCGTCTACCTAACGTGCCTAGGTACGATGTACGAAGTAGAAGTAGTAGGTCTTAGTGCTCATTACAGTCACGTGAAACTCACATGTAAGGTTACATCACGTGGCCGTCATTGAGCCATGCTTGGAAACCAGATCGATAACGATAACGAAATTCTACGAGACATATAGCGACAGTAGCTGGGCACTGTGTCTTGGTGTAAAAAGAGCGTCCATCGTTTGCAGCTTCGTTCAAGTTGTGTCTCCCTAAGCTTCGCCTGATCCTCTCATAGCGTCCTGCATCAAAGCATCAAAAGGTGGGGTCGCCGTCTGCTCAGCTCACAGCAAAACTGATCTGTTTGGCGCTGCGTGCTTGCCGAGTGTGTATACATCTCATAATGTCGGTCTTCAAGAGCAAGTTCCAACCGCTTCACACTCTCATGGTATTCCCAAAATCTCGAAAGACGTGCCGCCAACGCCTGTTCAAAGTGCGGCGCAGCGACTTCCCACATTCTTTCATTTTGGTAGAATATACCAATGCGTTCAAGAATAAGGATTGTTTGCACATCATCCGAACCAAACGTCTCTCGCGCATCGGATTCGACTTGAATGAACATGTCGTCTGCGTCTTGATGTCGTCCGGCTTTCACAAACCCTTGAATGCATGTAATGCAAGCTTCCAGGATGTCCTTCGTCTTGTTCTCGTCCAAGGCATTAATGGCCCAGAAGTTATGACTTGCTCGGTCGAGGGCATCCGCTTTCTTCTCTGCATCTTCAATGTCCTCGTAAAACTCTAGAAGAGCAGTCCAGCAGAGCATAGACTGCTTTGCGAGTTCTTTCGGGTGTTTCTCGCAGTGCTTGACCAGACGAAGTAAACGGACATCCGACCTTTCCTCTCTTTGCATTCCCCTTGCTCCTCCGCGAAGATGGGCGTCTATCAATTTAGGTTCAACTGGTCCTTCGAGCGGGATTGAAAAGCCTGAAGACGGTCCACGCGAAGCTGAAGTTGCTTGGCTCCTCCCCACAGCGTGTGAAGGAATATTGACATCGTCCGACTGAGCAGGCAGCTCGCTGTCCTCTAAGTGATGCAACACCTGTTCAAGATATGCTGCTGCGTCCCTTGGCCGATCCCAATTGCGAAACATGTCGACGACAGCAAAGACGTGATCGAGACTTCTAGAGTCCCTGGGGCCAAAGCGTTGCAGATGTTCTTGTGTAATCCGACCGAGGACTGCGTCTGCATCTCTCATACGAACCATTTTGGCGTAAAATGAAGCTAGCCAGTATGCTATAGACTTTGTATACGGATGAGTGGCGGAAAGAAGGTTGTTGAATCCCTCCAATGCACTTCGAAGCTTCGTTTCCGCGTCACTAAGTCGTCCCGACCGTTCGTCCTCAATTGCTTCATCATATCGTGTCTGAAAGTCTGATTATGCGTCCCCGTTCCAGGTGAACCTCATTTGATTCGCATCAGGACCGTGGGCGGACGACGGAGTCCATTTTTGCTGAGCTTCATGGGTAGAAGTAGAGCGAAAGATCCGTGGCGAGGACACATCGTTTTGAGGAGTATTATAGTTGATTCCACTTGGAGTACTCTCATCTTGAAGCACGTCAGTATATGGTAGGTCAAAAATGGCAGTCAACTACCTAGACTCAAACTCTGCGTTTGCATTTCAACTTTCTTTCGTTCGAGACGCGGCCGGGTGTTCCCCTCAGTTAGTATTTGACCCCGAAACTCGAACATTGTATCCTTGTCATGCTCAACCTTTCCCTGCTCGGCCTTATGCAGCATCCATAACCCTTCCTTGTTTGGTATACAAGTATTCTTTGACCATTTCCACCTTCTGAACTGCTTCTTGTATTGATCTTCGCTGTGTGGGGCCATTAGCAAGACCAATTCGACTAATGTGTCAGCAACAGCCAACAGCAGAGGAACGTACGAAGCTACAAAATGATGTTCCGCTGCCATCTTTGCCATTGTGTCTTGGAGCGAGTTGCCCCCATCGATCCAAAGCTTCCGAATATAGGGTTCGTACTTGGTCCGACTTTTCTTAGTAATCACGGCAGAACGACCCGAGGAGCTTTGAGGTTTTGGAGGAGGGTTCATTAGCTTTGTGGAGAGGCGGGTCGGGGCTGGAGAGGCAGAGGCCATCAGTGGTTGCTGTGCGATAGAGCTAAACGAGAGCATAGAAGGAGCCCATGAGTGAGGCACGGTGTCTGCGTAGACATTGCTCAAAGCGCTTGCTGAGGGATCTATCGGCACATTCTGGCTGCCTTGATCCCGTTCCGAAGAGAAGAGTTGCGAGAGACAACTTGAGCCCTACGACCTTCTTGCCCCATGGCCTCGTTGGCTTTCGGCCTCGTTGGCTTTCGGCCTCGTTGGCTTTCAGCCTCCTGACGCTGTGGCAGGGCTACACCCCGTCCCCAAAATGCTTCCAAAGGGCCTCCAAGGTGCCCTCATCTCTCTATTGGTGGGAGCAGATTGCGCATGTCTGCGGCGAGCTACGACCCCACTTCAACGCCTCCCACAGAATCATCCAAGTGCCCATGCGCAATTCACTGTTTAATAGACCGTCGCCGTATTCAATTGAAACTTTCACTTACAAAAGTGCTGCCAAAGATGGCACTTTCTTGCCCACCAATGGCTGCCCAAGATGTTTCCGAATGCTCCTGTAGGCTTCCTCAAACACCTAGCTACCGAAGTGCCTCCCAAAGGGCCTCAAGCACCTCCGCAATGACCCTGGAATCGTGTCAAGATGTTTCTGAAGGTCTGCAAGCGACTTGTCTACTACCTGCGCAGGCTATTTAAAGCTGCCGCCGTCTCGATAGAAATCGTGTCCTTTCACGTTTCGTCACAGTAGACCTTCATTCACAGTGCCCGCGGTCTACATTTTCTCCTCGAATACCTTGTAGGTCCACGTGAGCATTGTACCCGAGCAGTGTCCCCAGTTTCAAGCTTACACTTACATACTCCAGACTTCTATAAACAGATATGGAAACTCCTTGTGATGTCCCTTCCGACAAGACAATAGAGAAAGGCACCTCGAGGCCTGCAGTGAGCTTGCTCCCCTCGCCCATGGATGAGAGATAAACACTTATCAATCGCCAATCTTAGATTGAAGGGCTTACGGAGCCCTCACGAGACATACCCGGTACCCATGTTGCAGTACATCGGACGTGGGATACAGCCAACGCTGAGCCGGGATCTGAATTTTCCAAGGTGATTGACGAAGCTGTGAAGGCGGCATTCAGCTCAGCGGATATGCCTGCTCCGGCTTTCATTCAGCGCTGGCAGAATGAGTCCATGCGGCATCAGCCATTTCACAACATTGGAGCGGTTGGGTATCGCATTATCAAGAAGGCTGAGGGGGCAGTTAGTTTGATCGATGAGGGCAATGGGTCGAGTCTTGAACACCTGTCTAGCGGGAAACACATATAATCAAGCTTTTGAATAGGACAGATATAACTCTTTATGGCCCTTTGTTTCCTCGTGCCGTTCACTGGCATGCGAGCACGCCGAAGAATCTGGTGTTTCATTGGTTCGGAATTCGTATGGTAACCTTCTTTCGGGCATTACAGTACTTGCGTAGGTAGAAAGTTTGCCTTGTTTCCACACCAAGAAAAAGCCGAGGCAACAGCTTGCAACCGCGGCTGAGCGTCGTCGCCCCATGCAATGCAACATATCATTCGATTTTTCCAGACCCCCGAAAGAGTTAAAGGCAGTCTTCCGCGCACCTATAAGAACCCTCCGCGTACCTGAAGAACCCTCCGCGTACCTGAAGAACCCTCCGCGCACTGAAGATAACTTGCCTCAGCCTAGTAATCTCACATGAATCTGTTCCCCCAACCAGCCTCGTGAACGCCCCGAATTTCCATTTCACCACAGCGAATTGCCGCATCTGAACACTTGGCTCAGTCTTCTATTTTCTGGGGAAACGTAGGTGCTTCCCGAACTGTTGGGGCTCGAATAACGATTTAATGGCTAAGTCGATGCTCATCTTTGTAGTACTTGCCCTGCTTGCCCAGAGACACAGAAATGGACTTCCTGACCCCCGGTCTTTTCGCGGAGTCTAGAGACGAGCCGGACGAAGTCGACGAGACTATCGGGCAGAAATTAGAAGTCAAAATGTATGAAGCCCGTTACAATTCAGCAAACCACAGGATCATCTTGGAAGCCGGAACCAAAAGATCGACATTTACCTTCAAAGAGCGAAACCATGAATCAGCACTCATCCTGACACGATACTATGATAGTCATAAAGAGCTTGAGTATACAGAAATGGAGGTCCACTCTCCTTACATCCAAGAAGCTCTTCGGACCGTCATCAAGAAGTACCCGGGCCTCACCTTTGACAATGCAAAGATTGTTATCCGGGACGAACCCAGGTGCATTTTTCATTATAGAAATGAAATTCGGGATTATGGAATGGGCCTTGTCAACCAAACGGCGGTACAGCACCTTGTATTCTTCCTCAACTACATGTACGATTCATTGACTCGCGAGATATCGGCCTACTACGCCTTTATGGAGTCGCCAACATGCGCTCCAGGCATCGAGCATGATCTTCTATGGATGGCCTTCAAACCCGGGGAGTTGATCTACCACATGAAAGACGGCATCCACATAGTTATGAAGTTCACTTCCATGAGGAGAACGCACCCCTCAAGGTGGTTGCTGAATGCGGAGGCGATTACGTACAATGGAGATGTCTTCGGCTACACCGAGCATTTCCTGTCTGTTCCTTGGTACGATGGCTACGAACCTCTTGAAGAGCTCAGCGTCTTTCCCCTCCGTCACCATTCAAATAAGGAAGAGATACAAGAAGCGCTAGTCGCTAGAGGCCGAAAGTACGTCAATTTGAGGAATACCTGTCAGCGATATTATTCAGGGATTGCAGAGTCCCTCTCGCGATTTCGACCGAATTCCGGACGGGAGGAGAGTGATCACTACAGCATCCAGTCTACTATGGTACGTTGTATGAGTGAACTTTATGAAGATTGCTGAGACCTTTTAGATCAAGGGACGTATAATGGTTGATTGCACCAAATTTGGAATGGCTAGACCAGGGCACAAAGAGCACATTCCAATTTCGGAGCAATTGAAATCTGACTTGGACGGATGACCCATATTCCCGGATGATGAATGGTGCATATTCGACCACGATATACCGGGGTTCTCCTTCTCCACAAAAAGGTGGTGCAGGTTTGAGCTAGACCGAATAGCTGAAATCGACTATGATACCAGGGCCTTTAAATCACTGGTTCTTGCGGAAGGCCAGAAAAGGATGATACTGTCACTTGTCAAGGTCCATTCACAAAACGAGCTTCAATTCGACGACCTTATCAAAGGGAAAGGAAAGGGTATCATTTTCCTACTCCACGGCGAACCTGGAGTTGGGAAAACGCTGACGGCAGGTAAGTATCGAGCAGCCTACCATGATGGATTAGAAAGTACTGAGCCTGCAATAGAAAGCATTGCTGTTTACACAAAACGACCACTATACACCGTCTCCTCCGGCGACCTTGGCGTGTCTGCACCGGAATGCGAACGTGCTCTCATTGACATCCTTGGTCTGGCTACATGTTGGAATGCAATCCTCCTCCTCATTGATGAAGCGGACGTCTTCTTGGAACAACAAAGCAACCACGATTTGAAGCGCAATGATCTCGTGTCAGGTGACTAGAATATTCCCCAAGGCCTTTTACTGCTCTGGTACTCACTCTGTTATAGTCTTTCTTCGACTCCTCGAATATTATGAAGGCATTATGTTCCTTACATCAAACCGCATGAAGGCCTTCGATACTGCTTTCAAATCTCGCATTCACCTTGCGATCAACTATCCGAGGTTGTCTGGGCCTTCCCAGCGGGAGCTTTGGCTTACTTTTCTGACAAATGATTCCCAACGCTCAACACCTTCATGGTTGACGGAATCTACTCTTCAAGACCTAACTGAAAAAGGGCTGAACGGTCGATAAATCAAGAATGCTGTGCGCATCGCAAGCGCCCTGGCATTAGCCGACGATGGTAGAAACATGCAATCGGAGGACATATATATGAGTGTGAGGATGATGAATGAATTCGAAGCTGACTTTTCCGCAGGCAGTCAGGACCAGCAAACGGCAGAATCTTCTTCTGGGTCCAACTACCAAGCTCAGGAAGATCAAACATCCGCAGATTCTGGGCGTGGTTTGAAGAGACGGAGGATCGATTGAGCCCAAAGTGTATGCCCCTTGTAGTTGAGTAGACGAGTACGAGAAGCCAAGGTCAGCTTTCTTTTTATTGGAATAGACAGATTCGCGCCTACGTTGAATATTTGGACTTTCTTAGCAGTTTATTGCATTCAATCATCGTCAGCTTTACTGGGAGCTCTGCCAAATCTCAGCAAGATACACTCGAAATGGTTACACAGTCCCAAAACTCTAAGCAGCCCCATGATCTTTGTACGGAAATGACAATGAGACGATGCTCTAGCGTAAGAAGTCTAGACCTGACAGCTCCCAGATAACCAACAGCGGCGAGGAATTTATGATCTGCACGGTAGATATAGCGCTTCCCGAAAGGGCCTGTTTCACCTAACGCTTCTCTTGCTTGCTGTGTTCTGGGAACAGACAGGTAGAGACTGGTCTAAATGACGCGAGTGATTTGCATAACCCAATTTTTTCCGATATGTCAGTTAAAAATTCGGGCTTCATTCCCGTTGCGGATGAAGATAGTAGTCTTTACGCCCTCTTTCTGACCTCTTCTCCCGCTCAAACTCCCAGCAACACAGCTAACGCGTGATAATCCCCCGCCACATCAATCAGGCTCCCCGCCCACTCCTCCACAGCCGGCGTTTCTCCTTCAGTTGGGAACTTGCTTCCCGCAATCTCGAGCCTCATCGCATTGACCACAATCCCTAACATCATCTTCGCATTCATCAGACCTTCTTGCCTCGATAGGGTGGATAGTGTAGTGAGGGCGCGATGACGGAGTGGCGCATCGCGGCACTTTACTGCGAGCAGGAAGAGCGGCATCACGATTCCCGTGTCGCAAGAGACGCTTCTCGGCAGCGAGTTGTCGCCGTCACCGGAGCTGGAGGATTGAAAGAGCAACAGCAACTCGATTTCGGATAGCAGTGTTCGAAGCTGCATGTCGACAGCCGGCTCCTCCGCGGGCTGGGGATACGAGAAGGACAGCACGGCGACACAAATATTGTAGGTGAGCTTCATGAACGAGATGGTCTTTGCGAGTCCGACGTCTCTGAACTCCGTAGCGTTTGAAGGCGCACGCGGGGTGAGTTCTTGGATGGCAGTATCCCAACGTGCGAATTGGGTCCGGAGCGCGTGTAGCTCGCGCGAAACACTGTAGGGCATGGCCCCGGGCGGGAGGAATTTGTACTGCGCATAGCTAATGAGAAAATGGAGAAGCCAGTTCTGCAACGTTTCTAGCGTCTGCTGTGCTTGGGCCGGGGAATGGAAATGTGAAGGGGTGCAGTCCGACTGTCCAGAGGTTACGTCTTTTGAAACTAGGGCGAACGACGGTATCCGATCGTCCTTGAAGACAGAGAGCTGCATATCGAGGCGAATGAGAGTTGTTCGCAGGGTGTCTAAGTTCTCATGAAAATTTAAAGCTTGGATCAAAGGCGCGGGACCAGAGAGAGAGCCAGGGTGCCAAGACTCGAGGAGCCTGAGTCCAGTATCTAGGTGTTTGACTGCCCATTCATATTCGCCCCGAACGCTCTCGAAGCAATGGAACAGAATGCAGCAGACTATGACGGCCTCCTTCTTCGGATCCGGGCTTTGGGATAGGTAAATTCGGAAGCGGCGAAGGGCCTTGTTGTGCTGGGTCAAAGTAATGCTAGAAGGGCCCTCGGCGACGTTGCTGGCCGGACTGAAAGTCGCATAATCGCGGTGGATTGACGCCAGAGCGATGAGCGCCTCCCGAACGACAGGCAGCTGGAAGGCCAATTCGAATACTAGCTGGCGCCAAAAGGAAGAGGAGCCTGTGGAAAAGCCGCAGAGGTCCCTGGCGGCATGAATGTAGTAGTAGTGGAAGATCTGGCGATCGTGCTGGCTCCCTGGGATCCGAAAGGGCAGGGAATAGAATGATGTGGTTAGTAAGCTAGGGCGCTGGTCACGTGGATAGCCGTCACACTTGCGTCCAGTTTGAGTGCATCGTAGACAGTGAGGCTTAGTTTCGTCGCACTTGACACGACGTGTCCTAGAGATCATTTAGGCTGTAACCTATTCGCCTCATAGAGACTAGTAGAGAAAACGTACTTGCAGGTGAAGCATCCCGTGCGAACTCGAACACGGACGCGGGATGCAGCAATCGGTGCCTTGTTGAGGGCTTGTTGGCTTGGAGTGGCGAAAACCAAAACGGATGCGTCGCCGTGGTGTCGCATGGTCAATGATCGGCTATTTCAAGAAGACTCCCTCGATGCTCGGGATTCGATGCAGAGCCAGGAGCCCAGCGGCATTATAGCGAAGTGCTCATGCTACCCAAGGGGCTGTGGTGGACGCGTAGTGGACCCGTGGTGGGGTTAAGGTTGGAAGGGGTGAGTTCTATATAAGATGCTGTGGGGCACAAGTAGCGCGAGAATAGCCGATCTGACCAATTAGAATATTGCTCTGACCACGCACCTCTACTACTTATGTAGCATGTTTTTCCGTCCGACGAACCACGGTGGATATGAAGCCACCGCAGTCAGAAAGCTCAGGACGTCCACTGGTTCTGTTGAAAAAGTGTCATTGCACGATGCTCAGCCACCTTGGCGAGGATTACCGATCAAGGCGTTCTCGCATGGGCCGTAATGGGTGTATAAAGCATGCTGCCAGCTTGTCTTCTCTCCTTATGAGCATCTTCTTGAATGCCTGCTTATATCCAATCTCGTTACAATCATGCTGACTCCTGCTACTTTCCTTTCTCTTGCGCTCTCGCTCGTACTTCTACTTGGTCAAGCAGACGCTGCTCCATCTTTTCCGCGTGGGGACATGATACAAGACTGGGCAAAGGTTTATATCAATTAGCTCTGTCAAATACGGCCGCAGCTCACCATAGTAGATTGCGCCATCAGCTGATGTTAATTGGAGACCTTGCTTCGATAACTTTACCTGCACGCGTCTTAAGGTGTGTTGTTGTGCTCCCTTTCTGTCATCATTCCAAACTAACCAGCTGCAGGTCCCATTAGACTATGGAGATGTGAGTGCCGGTACCGTTGTTCTGGCCTTACTTCGTATTTCCGCCGCCCAGCAACCCGCTACGAACATCATTTTCAACCAAGGTCAAATTAGGCTCCATAAAGGGAAATGTCCTCGCTGATATCACCTCAGGCGGACCCGGAGGCTCAAGCGTCGACGTCCTCATGGCCAACGCTGAAGAAGCCCAAGCTGCCATAGGAACATCCTACAACATCATCGCGCTCGACCCCCGCGGCGTGGGTCACAGCGAACCGAATATTGAGATGTTCCCCGGTGATCCTGCCACGGCAGCGAATTTCGAGTCTGCCTTTTATCGCACCGTCCCAGATGCATCTTCGACAGCGCTGGCGAGCCAATACTACTTCACGGAAGCATTTGGGAAGTGGTTCACGCGTGTGTTAGGTGGTTCAAGAGGCACTGCTCGGTACGTGAGCACCCCCGCAGCAGCGCAGGATATGCTCACGTACGTCGAGGCCGAGCAGCGGGCGGCAAATAAGCCTGAAGCAGAAGGGAAGCTATGGTACTATGGCATCAGCTATGGCACTATTACTGGCTCTGTGTTTGCAGCTAAGTGGCCGCATCGGGTAGGTCGGATGGTCTTGGACGGCGTGGATGATCCGGAGGGCTACTTCAGTGGGGACTGGACAAAGAACCTCGTTGATGCGGACGCCGTGGTCCAGAGCTTCGCTGAGTCGTGTCATCGAGCCGGGTCGAAGAGCTGCTCGTTTTATCGCAAGACGCCTGCCGACATCATTAAGGCGCTTGATGCGGTGACCGAGAAGATAAAATGGCAGCCCATTCCGGTCTTCAACGAGAGTATTGCGAACGCGCCACAGCTAGCGACTTACGCCGACCTAAAACGTTTTCTACTGCAATCGCTGTACCGGCCCGTCGCCTTCTTCCCTATCTTAGATCAAGTCCTCACGGCGCTGGAGCACGACAATGGCAGCCCGCTACTGGCCGCAGCGGCGGCGGTTGGGCAGCTCAGTCTCACCTCAGGGTGCAACAAGGGCTTTGAGTGGGCTTCGATGAGCTCGGCTACTGCCATTCAGTGCATTGACTCGCATGGGAAAGGTAATATGACGCTTGAAGAGTATAACGAGGTGAACAATGAAATCATGGATGTGAGTGGGTACGCCGGGGATGCGTGGAGCTGGAATGCTATCATCTGCAAGAATGTGGAGGTCCAGCCGCCTAAAAGTGTGACTTTCGGAGGTGAGTGGTCAGAGAACGCTCCTTTAAATCTAGACGAAAACTTTAGTGGCTGACTAGTCATTTTCGTAGACCTCCCTCCATCTGCGAAGCTCGACTTCCCTATCCTCTTGATCTCGACCAAATTCGACCCCGTCTGTCCGCTCCGGAAGTAGGCCGTCCTGATCCTCGCATTGCGTTTTGTTCCAGCTGACCTTACCCAATAGTGCCCAAAAGATGGCGAAGTACTTCCCAGGCTCGGTCGTTGTGACTATAAATGCGGTAGGCGTACGTTCATCCTTGGTTGCATTTTTTGAGATGATTTTAAGCTCTTGCGGTGGCTAATGATGTTGACAGCACTCTTCCTTTGCGGCGCCGTCTACCTGCATCGTGAAGCATGTGGCCGAGTACTTAGGCGGCAAGATGCCCAAAAAGGGAATCATGTGTGAGGCGGATATACAACCGTTTGACAGCTAAAGATTGCGGAATCCGGGGGTTAGATACTACTCATTTCGACTCAACGTCGAGTGCAAGCCTATACTTGTCTATACATATTGCGGTTCCCCTTTTTCTTTTCATCGTACTGTGTAAAGTAGCCATATAATATGTAATTAGGAATAGAAAATATTGGCTTCACCAAACTTTCGCCCTAGCCAATCGTGGTAGAGTTGGGGCTCCGACTCGCCTAGCCAAGTCATGCAATATTCTCAAACCAACTCTATAGATTCCCACTGTATAGATTCCGACTCTATAAGTTCCAACATCATACGTTCCAACTCCCTGGATTCCCACTCTACAGATCCCAAGTCTCTAGATTCCGGCTCTGTAGATTCCAACTCAATCTTCTTTGGCATTGCTTCCCCATTCATGAGTCCATGGCAGTAGCATTCCCCTACCAATCTGTAAGTCGATGCAGATGTTGAAGTTCCACGATACTGTTGCATGACGAATGACTCCGGCCTTAACAGAATGGGAACGTGAAGTCCTGGAGCAACATATAGAAGATCTCCTGTCTTCGTATGCGGAGGACATAGTCCAATATATCCCTTTCTTGTAATGAACAACCGCCTCCCACCGCAAGAAGATTCGACCGCACTAGTGATCTTATCCATGATTTGCAGTAGTTGATATACTTCTTCTTCTCGATGAGCAAACGACGTGAAACGAAAGAATTTGAGCTGCTCAGCCCATTTCGCGAAGGACACAAGGGTGTCCTCGAGCGATTTACCCCACTCAAAGGGCCTGTTGATTAGTAGTGTTCGGTGGAACGCTTCCTTCAGCGGTTGCTTTGGTGAAGTATGCGCATATGTATCGTCCGTGCACGGGGAACTGGTGAGAGTCTTCCAACACTCCTCGTAGTTAACTGCCAGATGGGACATTTCGTCTGCTGTGCCAATCACACCCTGATCCGCCATAATGAAAAGTGGAGTCCCAAGCTCGTAGACAGCGTCTATGCAGGCAGCCGAGAGGTGGAGAACCCTATCATTCTTCATGTTGACTGTGAGTATGGCCTCCCCCCCTGCTTCATACTCTTTCGGGCGCAGATATCGGTCGGAGTCCTGCAATCTGTCGTATTTTGGTGCATTAGTCCAGTCAGGGACCCAAGATGGTAGCCGTAGTGTCGATGAGATGGTGGTGGTGGTCTTAGATGGCAGTGTCAGTGTGATGGTGGGGATCTCATATCTGTTACCCAAGCCCGCAGCATGGAGTAAGAGACGTATCCCGCCCGCTCTCTCAAAGAGCTCCGTTGCAGCATTTAAAAAAGTATCCTCCACTGAAGCTCCATAATCTACTTCAACAGGGTCTCCGCAGAAGGACATCAAACCATAGATGTGGTCGCGAGGATTGGTTGCTTTAAAATAGAAGCTCTGTGAGAGGGCTTCAAGAATCTTGATCTCTTCCCTACGCCAACTTTCCGAGGAGTGAAGCTTTTGGCGGAAGCGTTGCATTCGGATGATGTTGTAGAGACTGGAGTGCTGAACGTGCCGGAGTTGAATATCGTGTGCCAACTCCAACCATAGTCGGAACTGTCGAGAGGAATGAATCATCTCCACTCCGCTCGCAATGATGTCCCAATCGATAACTTCATCTCCGTACCTCACTTGCACGTGTTGTGGCATTGCAACTTCTTGCACGACCCATACGCGTTCAAACCAAGGGTGTTGCAGCAACTCAAGAAGTGCTGCCCACTGAGGTGGCTTTGATTCGGCGCGACATAGCGATTCATAAAGTTCGTAGATGTCCTTCCCAAAGCGTCGCAATGGTTTTTTGAGGATGCGGAACTCATTGAATAGATCAAACGTCAATTGAGCATTCTTGAAATGTGCTCGTGACCTCGCATCGATGGGATAGATGCCGTCATACCGAAAAGGCAACAAGGATCCCCTAATGTTGTCCTGGCCCTGCTGTATCGGGAACTGGCCTAAAAACACGGTCGTGAAGAGCGCGTGCTGATAGATCTTTCTCATTAATGGAACTTGTTGAGACTTTTCGGCTTCGTTCTTTTGGTCAATGCATATAGCATCTATCCAAAGAAGTCGTGGAAAGAAGAGAGAACTGTAGCTGGCAAGGATTTCAAAGGCGCTCTTGGGAATTTTCATCTTGCAACCGTCGACAAGTATCTCCTCAGTTGAATACATGGCGACCCGACGACCGTCGAGATCCTCGGTTTTATCCATCTTTCCCCAAGTATACGAAATAGCTTCATACAGCAGGAGTCGCATATGAGGGCCTTGCACCAGGCTGCAGCAGACTGGCCGGAACCCAAAACGGGGGTGCAGAAGGAGTACACGAATGTCCTCTGGACCCTTCAAAGGGGTGTAGGTGTATTCTGGTGGGTTTGGATTGGTGAACTTCGCTATCTCCCTCATCCACAGAGAATATGCTAACAGCATGTTTCTAGCAGATCTCAGATAGCGAGAGTCCGGGTTGGACCAGTAAACCATACCCATAATGGAACAGATCAAGGACAGCCGCCTCATCAGATCTGGAGTCATTTTTCTGTAGAACCAGTGGCATGTCGTCCACCACACGCTCAACATAATTCTCGCTGCTGGAACGTCGAGGTACCGAATGGTCCATAAGCAGGCACGCTCAATGTAGAAGTCCCGCCATCTCCATGCATATCTATTCCATCTCGACAGCCTCGTGATCTGTTTGTGTGACCACAGTTGGACAACATGATGGCTAAAGACAAACATATTTAGTACAACGTTCAGAGCTACCAGAGTCCAATGGTAGCTCGGAAAGAGGATCTTGAAAGCCCAGTTGAATGTACTGCTAAGAATAAGGTCGGCGACGTTTAGAGTCCAGTGTCGGCCAAGATTATCTGTCTCTCCGTATGTAGCCTCCTTCGTGCGCATGAGCTCTTGAGAGATCTGGCCGAATAGGAAGAAGTCGTACATCTTGGACCTCGAAATAAAGACAAACCAGTAGAATAAGAGTCCGATATGGCATAGTCTTGATAGAATAGGCTGAAAGTACCGGAAGAGAATCGCGGCGCTGGCGACTGCAAACCAAGGAACGGACAAGACGACGGCAATATCGCTAGGTTGGAGATTGAAGACGTACATGCAAGGTAAGGCAGCGATGACAATCCATGTGGTAGACAGCATTTTGCAGTGACAGACGAGAGCCGTGGGTTCTCGTCTTTTGCCTGCGTGCCTGCCTCTTAAAGAGTTCGAGATCGGAGAAGACGAGAGCGGTCGGGTGCGAAAAGTGGCGCTGACTGCGCCCTCCAAAATTGCTTATTCGACAGCCACGGCGGTTAGGCTGAGTTTCCCCTGAGGGCGCAACCCCTTAGGCTCACCTCCTAGCGAGAATCTGGTTCTCGAGGACTGTGAGATTAGATATTCCCGCTTCGAATCTTACTAAATGTCTTCCTCACAACATCCCACACCCAGCTGCCCCACCAAGTTGTCATATGTAGTGCGCGTTATCCATTCGCTGAATTGAAGCGCATACGCAGTAAGAGCGCCGCAGAGTTCTGTACTACACGGTACATAGTACAGCCTCTCTTCACGTCCGGTGGTCACTCTCTAATATCAAGCCACAGACTTACCGTATAAGGGAGTAGCTCCGGGTGCCTTCAGGGGGGAATAGCAACATACCAGTCGATCAATCCTCACGCCGGTTAAGTACTAGCCCAGAAAAGAGGTATACCAGGATCGACTCAGTTTAGCGCTAGACCGCCGGACGTAAAGAGAGGCTGTAAGGTGCATGTCCTTGGACCGAAGCCCATATCGACCCTGGATTGGAGAAGGGGTGGCGTCAAGGCTGACGATAAGATTATAGGGGGACGTACAGCAGCCGAAGCCCTCGGCTAATGGTTTCTCCACGCCAAAAGATGGCGCTTTGCGGAGCGCAGGGCTCCAGCGTGCCCCACTGACACTGGAGTTCGCTCTCGATCAAGCACAAAGGGCCAGCGAGGTGGCCTCGCGCGGCTTGCAACGCCCTCGGATAAACCTCGGCCGACTATTCCAAGGCAGACATTTTCCTAGCCTCAGACCCGCCCTTATTGCTCTCTTAATGCTCTCCTACATCCGTCTCTCTTACTTTAGCCACCTCGGCCCTGCCCTCCTTATCTATTAATGAGGCGCCTGCTCAGACATTGCAGATAATGATCAGACCTGACGAAGGGCTACAAGTTGATCCCATTAGAGATTTGCATACCCTCTGCAGTATATCTGATTCGGAAACTGGTGCTTTTAAACGCTCAGTCTTCACATTGAAGCCTGACGCAGGTGCACGTTCCACCAAAAGCAGTCTCGCAAGCCAAGAGTACTTGAAGGAAGAACAAAGAAAAGTGGTGTGCAATTGCTATCATCACGTGATGCGTGCTTAGGTCCCAGAGAGGAAGAAGACACCCATATCCAACTTTCCACCTTCCCCGCCTTACAAGCGTAGCAACCAAGCCCTTTCTTCTACGAGGTATTGGTGACCGCCGCTTGCATCTAGGAGCGGAAGGAGAATTGGTGGGCCTGGGGAGGGGAGCTGGAGACGTAAAAGGTGCTTTATCTTTCTAGGTGGCGCGAGTCCAGCCATCTTCAATAGTACCACAAAGAGTAAAGTTCAAAGGAGTCCCATGACAGCGCATCGAAAATGGATAAACTATCCGACAACCATAGCAAAAGATGCTTTATCCATTTAGGCGGCTCAAGTCAAGCCATAATCACCTACCACAAGGCAAGTGCCCATTAATGGGGTTCTCGTCACTGCAGCTCTCACTCTATGTTTTATTCTGAGTTGTTTCAATTAATTCTACAGAATGCGCACGAAAGCCGAAGTCCTGATGGAACATTATGGTGTCACAAGTCAGGAAGAAGTCTTTCGCATCATAATGGAAGATATAAATACACCTGATACACCCTCCCAACGCGACCAATGGATTGTTTCCAAATTCCCGTACGAAGCCCCTGAGCACCCGGGTATACTTTCGATGGACCAGATTGAAAAAGGAATGAAGGAGAACAACTTGACTCTATCCGGCGGAGTCTTTGATCTATGCAGAGTTGGTGAATGTGTTATTAAAAGAGGGAAAGACCCGCTTCTACTACATGTAAGCCTCTATACGTACGACTTTGCTAGGGCTATCATTATATATAGTTAGGAAGCCGAGAACCTGTTATTTCTACAGAAGTATTCCTAAGTCCGGACGCCGAAGGTATATGCTGTGTTCACCGTGCCCAAACAGCCCCATGGCATCCACTACTTGGTCAGCGAGTTCATCGAAGGCGAGATGCTCGACGAGACAAAGTGGATAGCTCTGGATGATAAAGCGCGGGAGATTATTTGCTCAAAGCTTTCGGAGCAGTTTCAACTACTCTGGGCCGTTCCATCCGAAGGATGCTACGGTCGAGTCCATCATCAAGCCTTCAGTTCCGACTTCAATCTCTTCTATCTCCGCCCCAAAGGCATGCAAGGACCCTACAACTGTTATGAGGACTGCGTTTCGGCCATGTATGCTTCTGCCGAGCTGCGCGCAGCTACAACGGCCATAACTCCCGAATTCCGTCACGATGCGGTAGAATACTTACCTGAGTTCAAACCAACCTTGATGAGAACAAGGGGTTATAAACCTACGCTTACTCATTTGGACCCGCAGTTTCGTAATATCATTACGCGGTCGATTAAGGGAGCCGAGGGGGAAATAAAGGACTGGGAAGTTGTCCTAATTGATTGGGACAGTCTTGCCTGGCTCCCAGGATTTGTTCATGGCAGCTGGCGTAGGAAGGGCAAAGGATCAGTGAGGAAAGCATGAGTTGTATTGAGGTGCTAATGAGTGGCTATATAGTGAAGAGAGACCAGGGGTTGCAGGCAGCAACGGTGACAAAACAACAGGTGAACCTTGTCCAGCTGAGAAGTGAACCCTGTACAGCTGAGACGCGTAGACAGACGTGCGTAGGAGCATTCTAACTGGCTGCCAGTTCAAGCAGTAGTATTAGAATGTAGTAACAGCTTGTCCGGCGAGACCAAGGACACATTTATGCAGAAGGTAGTAGGGAGCTTCGATGATATTTTTGCAGTAGAGACGGCTTTCTTTCAGAAAATAGGTTCTTTAGGTTATAGTTTGGGCGCTGCTAAATGTACACCCTATATTTACTCGGTGTACACCCCTTTTCTACTCCGTATACACCCTTCTTACGTCTGATCTTCTGATTGGTCCGGAGGAGTGCTCCGGGGCCTCCGATTCGCTCGCTTACGTTTCTCACTAATTCCAAATGCTCTCTCCAAGTGCGGCGTGGCCACAAAGCATTACATCCTGATCCTCAACTTCCTCAATACACTCACCATGGCCCTCAAACCACCACCGCCACGGTCCTACTGTACGCTAGATGAAGCCGAGGAAGTGCTTAGAGAGCATGCAAAGGCGCAGGGCTACGGGCTCATCAAGTTCCGTTCAAAACCAGACAGAAAGACGAAGGAAACGAGGAAAATATGGTACCGATGCTGCTTTGGAGGCACCAGAGAGTCTCATGCACGCGTGCGCAGTACGTCTACTAACAAAGTAGACTGTAAGATGAGCGGTACGCTCACTCGGCAGCCTCCTGGAGTTGATGGCTCACGTGTTTGGCTATGGGAGACGGTGGAGGAAGCTCACAATAATCACAACGCTATGCTCAAACCTACGGCAGCCGCCTGTAATAGGAAGCGCTCGGCATCCACGAATGCCCTTATTCGAATGGATGCATCAAGCGGAACAAAGCCTAATGAGACGTATACAAAGCTGTTGAAGAAAGGGGTTACTATCACGGCGCACGATATTACCAATGAGCGCACCCGGTATAGGAACGAGCTTCTCGGCGGCCTTACGCCTATCCAGGCGCTCCTCCATACGTTAGAAACCTCTATATTCCCGGCACCTAACGGCCGTGATAGGAAGTACGTATACAACTTTACAAAAGATGAGTAGAACCGAATTGAACACCTCTTCTTTGCCCATCCGGATTCTATCGAGATCCTACGGGCTAATCACGACGTTATTCTATTGGATTGCACCTACAAAACCAATAGATTCGGTATGCCCTTCCTGCATATTACCGGCGTCACGTGTACTAGCAACAACTTCGAAATTGCCTATTGTTTCCTGCCAAAAGAGAAGGAGGCGAACTACGACTGGGCAGTACTGCAGCTCTTCGAGCTCTTTGAGCGCTATTCTCTTGTTCCACGCGTTTTCTTAACGGATAAAGAACAAGCTCTAAGGAACGCACTACGTCAAC